>NW_022196914.1:5005209-5023016 GCF_008632895.1 Mastomys coucha
AAAAAAAAAACACCTTCCATTGTCCTAAGGGATAAATTGCAATGGATATGGGATAGACGAAGAGGGCAAAGAAAAAGTGTGGGGAAAAGCAGAAGAGTGGAAGATGCTTGTTCAAAGAAGCAGGGGACCAAGCTTTCACTTTTGTTGAGTGTTCGTACTGATTATGTATGTGCAATGAATGAGTCTAAGCTAAAGGAGCCTTTGAGATGAACCTTAACTTATAAATCAGAACAAAGTACAACAGCATGTGTGTATAACAATGCCATAATGAGGGAGAGATGGCTCGGAAGTTGAGTATATGCCGCTCTTACAGAGGACCCAAATTTGGTTTTCAGCACTTTCGTCAGATGGCTCACAGCTGCCTAGAACTCCAGCTTCAGGGCATCTGAGGCCTCTGGCCTCTTTAGGTACCTGAATTCACATACACATAGCCCCATACACAATTAAAAATAATAAAAGTATTTTTTAAAAGAAAGTGTCATAATGAAACCCATTTTTATGTATGCTAACCTCAAAAAAATTGAAGTTTTACCTTGATTGCCTTATAAGTAAATTCTTTCACTGTAAAAGGTCAGCTTCTTTTAGCCAGGTGTGTTGGTGTTGTATGTCTTTAATCCCGGCACTCAGGTGGGAGAGGCAGGTGGATCTCTTTAGTTTGAAGTCAGGTCTGCAGAGTGAGTTCAGGACAGCCAGGGCTACACACCCACACCCACACACAAAACCTTGACTCAAAAAAACAAAGAAGAAAAAAGAGGAGGAAGAAGAGGAGGAGGAGGAGGAGGAAAGAAGAGTCTTCTCATTTAACAACCAGAAAATACTTTTTGGCTCTGAGGCCTACATTTCTTTTCTTATAGTAGTAATGACTACATTAGGAGAAAAAAGTCCAGCAGAGTCGGTTTTGAGGAGTTACCATGACACTCCCTATTGAATTTTGTTCATTCTAGTTTCTGTCTTTGCTTCTGTAACCATTAGTTCTGTATCCCAGACTCTAACCAAGTGCTCATAATCCATACAAAGAATGCAAATGGAGGATGGAAATCCTCATACATATCATAACTCAAGTGCTGTGGACTCATAGAAGTCAGACAGAGTACCTGGTTCTTTCTTTGAGGGAGCACAATAGGTGGAAGAGCAAAAATGTTCTGACAAATGAACAAGAGGTGTACAAGCAAGGAGGTGCAGTGAGACATATCTCAAACGGAAGGTCTGTGTCCACTCACGCTATGCTTCTGGATGTCTTCCTTCTTAGTCAAGTCAATCTCATCAGGCTGGTTGCAGACTTGAAAAGACTTGAGCTGTCTTCTTTGACAGCTATTGAGGAAAGGGAAACCATTTGAGAAGTTAGTTAATGATTTTTAAAGATTAAAAAGTAAAGTAGCTGGGCGGTGGTGGTGCACGCCTTTAATCCCAGCATTTGGGAGGCAGAGGCAGGTAGATTGGAGTTTGAGGCCTGGTCTACAGAGTGAGTTCCAGGACACAGAGAAACCCTGTCTTGAAAAACCAAAAAAAATAATAATAATAATAATAATTAAAAAAAAAAAATAAAGTTAGCCAGACATGGTGATTCCCATCTTTAATCCCAGCGCTCAAGAGGCAGAGGCAGGTGGATCTCTGTGAGTTTGAGGCCAGCCTGGTCTACATGGTGAGATCCAGGAAGGCCAGAACTACGTAGTGAGGCCAAACAAAACTCACACAAACAACAACAACAAAGGTAAAGTCGTGTTTGATAAACCATTGTGTTGTGCCTGGGGTTATCATTGCTGTGATGAAACACCATGACCAAAACAGCTTGGAAAGGAAGGACTTATTTGTCTTACACTTCATCACTGATCATCAGTGAAGGAAGCCAGGACAGTAACTCAAACAGGGCAGAAACCTGGAGGCAGGAGGCCATGGACAGGTACTGCTTCCTGGCTTGCTCAGCCTGCTTTCTTACAGAACCCAGGACCACCAGATGGGGTGGCCCCTCCCACAATGGGCTGTGCCCTCCCTGTCATTTATTTTAAAAATGCCCAACAGGTTTGCACGCAGCTGGCTCTTATGGAGACATTTCCTCAATCGAGTCTCTGTCCTCTCCAATGACTCTAGCCTATGTGGAGTTGACATAAGAAACAGCTGGCACACATTGCTTGTGGGTAACTTCCAAAAGTGACATTTATTTCTCATGAATTAGCACTTCAATGGATGAGCTACATAATTTGAAATTTTACCCACAGGAAACATTAGTGAGGCTCAAAGCACAAACAAAATCAGTAGGCATGCGCACTGCTTTTTGAGCAAAGGGGAGGAATGGCCAGCATTCGGATTTCAAAAGCAATTATCATGCAAGTTTGGGCAAGGTGTAAGTTCAGGTCTGACCCTTCATCTAAAGGGAAAGGAAGGGAAACACATCATTAAAGTATTAAGAAAAACATCTCTTAATGCATTTTTGCCCTGATATGACGATTTTAAGGAGTTACGAGTAGGGCATGATTAGGTTACTTTTGCTACAGGCTAACGTAGATTGGTGACTCTTCATTTTCTTTTTGATGGAAATATGTAAAACAACTTAAGGGCACTTGTCATTCTGGTTATTATTAAAATGAAAAATAGTTCCAATTGGATGTCTGTATATCGGCTAGGTACTATGAAGATACCACTAGGGGAGGCGTAACTAACTCTGTGCAGTTCTGTTACTCATTAGGAGCCTGAGGACTGTGCTAAATTCTGGGTTACTATAATTGAGAAGTACTGGTAAAAGTATGCTTCTCTGGGCTGGAGAGATGGCTCAGCAGTTAAGAGCACTGACTGCTCTTCCGAAGGTCCTGAATTCAAATCCCAGCAACCACAAGGTGGCTCACAACCATACATAATGAGATCTGATGCCCTCTTCTGGTGCATCTGAAGACAGTGGCAATGTACTTAAGTATAATAAATAAATAATTTTTTTAAAAAAACTATGCTTCTCAGTGATGTCAGGAGCCCCGTCCTGTGTCTGATGTTACCGACACTCATATTCTACCCTTTGGGTGAAACCTCTTGTTGCAGCTGCTCCTGGTGATCAATTTATTATAAAATGAATCAGTTCTAGATCCTCAAATACATTGTACATTTGAGTAGGCTGCAGGCTTTATAGCAATTAGATTGAAGGGCGTGGAGTTTTTCTTTTACCCTTTAGCATTTTGGTTAAATCTATAAGACCAGTGTGGGGAATAGTTTCAAGGCAGAAGGTTTAAGGAAATGCAGAGTTACAAAGAGTACCACTTATATATTAAAGTCAATTATAAAATATTTAAATTTGTGATATAAGAAATATATGCATATTTTTATAAGACTTAGCAGTGAGCCTGATAACTGCCAGTCTTTTGAAGTTGTAAGGAACAAAGTAATATTTGATATTTTCTTTCATTATGACACCAAATGAAAGCGTCATGTTTCTTTTGGTGACATACTCACAAGTAAAGCAAATATTGCCTTATATGTGGCAATAAATAACCTACTTTATTCCCTATATTTATAGTGGAGTAAAAATATTTAAAGTAATACTTTCTTCAGTAGGAAATCTGAGGGGTTCATTTTTCATAGTCTCTATAGTTTTTTTTTTCTCTAATTAAGGACAAAATGTATTTGTTCTTATTCTCCATATTAACTTCTCTGTGTTGTGTCTTTTCTTCAGTGTTTATTATTGCTAAGGTTTTTTTCCTCTGTTAGTAATTCAAGATCTTAGTGACTTGCTTTGCTTCTCATATGCTTACTTGTTCTCTGTGATGTAATTCACTTCACTTCAGCTTTCCACGCATCCACAATGTCTTTGTTTTATTTTATTTCAGTCTCTTATTTGAACTTTGCTTTAGTTAACTGCTGTTCTCATTCATTTTGATATGGTTGGAAGAATTCTCCTCTGTCCCTTACTTTCCTCTGTGTTCCCTCTCTTCCTTTTCATGTTTATTCTTTTACTTTTCCAGGTTATGTCTCTGCTTCTGCTACTGTTTTTCACGTTCAAGGTCATTTTCTCATGTGTTCTACTAATGCTGGTTCAGCTGAAGGGGTTAATAGACTTCCTTTCTGCAATATCTGAGCCCAGTCTCCCTCTGGGTTCTAACTCAGAGCAAAGGGCTCTGTTTTTAGCTTACCCAATTGGATGAGTGCATGTCTTTGTCCTTGAGTTAAGTTCCATGTTTGACTCTGCCTCATTTAGTGAACATACATCATCCCAAAGGGGTATAGGGGAGTAGAATGTTAAAGTCTATACTCTGTTAAAGAAGAGCAAATGCTGCTTACTTCTTGCGTTTTATTTCCGTTTCTTCTTAGTAGTATACTAAAGTAGTATCTTTATATATACTAGGAAGTAGAAAATGCATAATTTTCAACCTCATTCAAGATACACCTATATTTCTAGTTCAGTGCTTGCACATGTTAATGCTTTAAATCACACTTGATTTCATTATTGTGTGTGTTGAGGTGGGGGTGTGCACATGTGGTGATCAGAGGTGATGAGTTGCAAGAGTTGATTCTTGGGCTGGTGAGATGGCTCAGTGGGTAAGAGCACTGACTGCTCTTCCAAAGGTCGTGAGTTCAAATCCCAGCAACCACATGGTGGCTCACAACCACCCATAATGAAATCTGATGCCCTCTTCTGGTATATCTGAAGACAGCTACAGTGTACTCATTAATAGTAATAATAATAAATAAATCTTAGAAAAGAAAAAAAGCTTTAAAAAAAAAGAAAAAGAGTTGATTCTTTCCACCAAGTGAGTCTGGAAGATCAAGCTTGGGTGGGCAGGCTCGGCAGCAAATACGTTTACCTGGTTAGCTATCTCACCCGGCGCTCAATAAATACTTTTACTGCTAACAAAAGACAAGTGATCAAATGGAACATCCAAAGCAAGTATTATGTTTAGGCTAATGACTTACAAATTATAACTATCTAAATTAAGATCTTTTTAGGTAGGCGAGTTGGAAGAATCAGGAGTAATAACATGTGAGAAACATGTTAATACATTTAATACATTAATTTTTATTACACATATGGTGGTTTCTTGAATATTTGATTATAAGTGCCTTCCAGAGCATACTTGGAAAACAAAATAAATAAGCAAACAAACAAAAAGAACTCATTGTTTGGGACTGTATATAGTAGTGGGTTTCTCTCTCCTCTCGATGAGTGAAATTTAGACTGGACAATGATTCCCAAGCAAATCCTCCCATTCAGGAGAGTCTATAAACAGAACATCTCTTTCCACACTACTCTCAAGTTAGACATTTGTGCCGCCGCCTCCCTGACCCTTGTGAAATAATGACGCTGTTGTGTCTACTGAATGGAAAGTAGACGGACAGAGCAAGTCTTACAGAGTCACTTGTTCAAAGAATCGAATGTGTGTATTTGGAACGAGCTTAATTTTTTTCTTTAAAGAGACAGGAGAGGATAATTTGCGCCACCCTCCCCCCTCCACCCGTTCTTTCCCCATCCCTGGCTTCCCTCACCCAATGGATGTCAGTTCCTCAGGAATTGTACTTCGACCTCCTTTCCAGACTCTCTGCTACACCCCTCCCAGGTGCATGCGCAGTCCCTGGATGTTGAAGTATGCAAATACTAGTTGAAGAAACAGCTTGGGGATTTAATGTGGGAGCTCTGTGAATACACTCATCTGGCCAAATCTAAAAGAATAATACTCTTCATTTTCATTACTCACGTGTAGAAATGAATTCATCGTTCCCTGACGCCATCAGAGAAACTATAGTTGCAATTGTTCATAAAAGGGTAGAATGTTCTAAGCTTTCTAAGCATTAGGTCTGAATGTATCATTTTGTTACATCCTTCCAGGCAGTCTAGCTTCTAGGAGCCCTTTGAAGAATATATTGTGTATATGGATGATATTTATTTTTCAGGTAGTGATAGTATTTGTAATACAATTATTAGAGTTCCTGAGGCTTTTTTGTATTATTTGTTTATTCATTCATTCATTCATTCATTCATTCATTCATTATTGTTGTATGTTGTTTATGATGTAAGGTTGGGGTTCATGTGCCATGGCTTGTGTGTGTGTATTTGTGTGGTGTGTGTGTGCATATGTGTTTAAGTCAGAAGACAACTCTGATATTGGTTCTTTCTTTATACTTTTACACAAATTTCCCAGATCAAAGTGAGGTCGCCAGGCTTGCATGCATAAGTGCCTGCACCCCCTTAGTTTTCTCACTAGCCCTGGATATCCTTTCCTGTTAAAACAACAAAGACAAAACAAACAAATAAACTCCTTTTAAAAAACAGGGAACGTGTGCTAAGCCTCATACTTGACTGACAACATCACAGCTAATCAGTCATGGAAACTCGTGTTTCACATACTCTTGGATGTTCCCTGTTTTTTGGTCGATGGATGGCTTTTGTAAGTCAGAGCAATTGCATTCTCCCAAATTAACAGGCATGGTAAGGCCAGATATTGTACTGTAATGAACGGCCCCTCCCAGTAGGCAACATTGGTGCCTTGGGAAAGGTATCTAGTGCTAAAATCACCTGCATTTCCCAGACATTGTTGCTTTTCTTATTTTTCAACAGTGACTATCACCTGGTATCCCCATGGACCTGTTGAGATGTTTCTAGCCTCCAAGTTCAAATATATTCATTTTTCATTATCGTGTCACTTGTCTCACTGTTTAAAACTTTTATTCCTTCTTCTCCTCCTTCTCCTTCTCCTTCTCCTCCTTTTCTTCTTCTTCTTCTTCTTCTTCTTCTTCTTCTTCTTCTTCTTCTTCTTCTTCTTCTTCTTCTTCTTCTCCTTCTTCCTTCTCCTTCTCCTCTTCTTCCTTCTCCTTCTTCTTCCTTCTCCTTCTTCTTCCTTCTCCTTCTCCTTCTCCTTCTCCTTCTTCTTCTTTCATCATCATTGTATTGTGGGGGTGGGTTCTGGGTATGAGATACAGGTTACCTCAATTGGGCAGCTTGCTTGGCCAATGTTGCCTGTCCCACAGACAGGTTGTAAAATGAAAATGTGTAAGTATATTTGAAGCAAAGAAAAGCTGATATAATCAAGTATGTAGTCACCTTGGTACAGGCAAACCAGCAAAGAGTATTTGAAATAGAATAACCGATAGCCTGCATGTTGATGTTGTTTCATCGGGAACACATAGTTACAATCCAGCATCATTATTTCTTTGCTTCTACCTTTCATGTTCCACCTTTTTCCATTTTTTTTTTTTTTTAGACAGGTTGGGGCTAAGTTGTATTTTATCATATCTTGCATATTAGTCCTGAAAATTGTTATGGGCTCTCATATCTAAGGGCACAAAAGATAGTCATTTAGGTCTAGTAGAGTGATAAAGTTTCAGATTAAGTTTAAAATGACTGCCATCCAGGCTGATAACATTCTTGTCCGAGTGATAAAATCTCTTGCTCATTAGCAGTATTAATCTATTAGTTAATACAGGGAGTTTCATTTTATATCAGCAACCATGCTAATAGCTATAAGGTTAATAAATTCTCTTCATTTTTGTAATATATCTCTAGTTTTATTAGCCACTTTTTTTGCATCGACAGAAATGTCTGAAATATCTTTGAGTTATCTAAAATACCTTGATAAATATTATTGCCCTACAAGGATGGTTTTATTTTTCTCTGGCTAGAATCCAGATATTGCCTACTCCACATTTAGTCTCAACTTCCGACCTTATTCTGAAGGCTATGGAGCCTTTAGGGGGATGAGGCCTAGATGGTAGAAGTAGATCACTAGAGCCTTTAATGGTTATAGCTATTCTGGTTAGAGCTACAACTGTCTCCATCTTCCCCCAAAACCCCCATAAACAAGCAGTCGCCAGCTCCTACTGCCATAGGCTGAGGTTCTCCCTCTGCCACACATCTCTGCCATGGTAGACTGAGGGTCTTGGAAATCGTGAACCACACTAAGTCTTTCCTCCCCTAAACCATACTTTGTCTTAGTGACAAGGGAAGTGGCTAATGGATTTTAAGGTGGGAGCACCTTAAAATAAATTCATCGTTCTTCTTAAAATTTAAAATGAATTAAAATTATTTTTAAGTGCTCTCATTTTCTTCTTCAATGAATTAAGTAATGTAATTCAAAGTCTTCTGACCCTTTATCCTGACACTTTAAAACAACTCATCTACATTTTAACTGCTTTGTGGATTTTGCTCCTTTAAACAATGATAGAGTCTTTAATTTCTGATCATAGAAAAGAAAGGTCTATAGTTTTATTTTATTTTCAATTATTTTGTTCTTTGAGATAACATCTCCCTCATACTCTAGCTGTCCTACAATTTTCTATGTTGACCAAGCCAGCCTCAAACTCACAAAGATTCACGTGAATCCTCCTGAATGCTGGGATTTAAAGATATGTATCACCAGGTCTGGGTGTTAAAAAAAATTATTTTTTATGTGTATGGGTGTTTTGCTTACGTGTATTCTGTGCACTACATGTGTGTCTTGTGCCTGTCAAGACCAGAAGAGGGTGTTAGATCCCCTGGGCCTGGAGTTACAGACAGATGAGAGCTGCCCTATGGTTGCGGGGAAACTAAACATGGAGCCTCTGGAAGAGCCGACAGTGCTCTCAACCACAGAACCATCCTTTCCTGTCCCAGGTCTATAATTCTGATCTTTATCCAGCATAAAAAAATCATGGCACTTGTTGAACATAGAAACAAATTTCAACGTTATCCTAGACAGTGTAAGGAAAGGCAAATTAACCTTCATGTAACTTTGCCTTTGAAGAAGAAACACTGAGATGACAGAAGGAAGATTAAAGAAATGTAATCAGTTTCCAAGAGAGAAGAGATAACCTAATTTGAGGTTTTGAAATTGTTCCTAATGACGGGGAGATCTTTAGATATTACCGACTAACTGCACTGAAACTATGCTAAGTGATATGTTTTCATACCATTGAGAATTGTGTGGTGGCTTAAAGCACGTCTACTACTTCTTTGACATAACCCTGGACAAAAAACTGAGCCTAAATTACTTCTCCTAGGGAGTTGGCTGGGCTTACTGATTCGCCTCTAATGAATACAATGGAGCAGAGATGAAACGGAAGGTTGTTCAAAGCTTAGCAGCTTCTTGTCCATCTCTTCCTTGGATTGCCTGTTCTGGGAGAATCCAGCCACTGTCCTGTAGGACAATCAAGCAACCCCACGAGATACCAAGGCTTACTGCCAAGAAATAGTAGCTGAGGAACCTCAGCATCCGCTTAATGGCCTTGCCAGTGAGCACTCTGAAGAATGGAAGCCCCAGGCCCACGGAATCTCTAACTGATAATGTAATTGTAACCACAAAAGAAGTTCTGATCTACAATCCTCTAGCTAATCTGTTCCCAATTTCCTGGCCTAGACAAAACTAGGAGATAATAAGTATTATTTTTAGAACACCAAGTTTTAGAGAGGATAGTTTGTTACACAGCAAGAACTGCCTAATACTAATTCTTTTAACAGTATTTATTCTCAAGAAGTTGAGATAATAATATCAAATGCTTTCATGCGAAAGTGATCTGGGGAGCTGTCAGGACTGGGATGGTGGTATTTAGGTCACATTTGCATAATAATAGCAGCATATTTAGCCCCAAGGACAGCAGCGGCCTCTGCTAATATTAGGAAGGAAAAAAATAATGAGATTGCCCTATAACTGCTGACTTCCCTAGACTTTGTTGGGTGTATTAGGAAGATCTTGCCATTATAATACTGCTGCAGTACCATAGGGTTCCTCTCTAGGAACACTGAAGAACCTGGAGAATGAAAGCTTTAATCTTCAGCATCAAGCAAAGCGTTGGGGAAAACACTTCTTCCTTTCCGCCTTTCAGGTCACATTAAAATACATTCGGTTGGCAGAAAACCAAACCAAAGCAAATTGAAATTTGCCTTTAGGACCTTATTTATAAGGGAACCTAAGAACTGTGCTTTTCCTTTTCCTTTAACACAGTGCGACGTAGTAGGATCCTTTGGGGGCTTGCTTAGGGTGTTTGTTAAATCGAAGTTTGCATGAGGCTAGTTCCTTCCCACTGTTGAGAGAAGAATCTTTCCTGTATTCTCTCCAGTGTCTGTTTTCTAAGGCTTTCTAGACTGGTTGCGTCCCTTTAGACTACAGGTTCTTAGCTTTCCTAATGCTGTGACTTTTTTTTATTAGATATTTTCTTTATTTACATTTCAAATGATATCCTCTCTCCTGGATTCCCGTCCGGAAAAAATCCCTATTCCCTCTCCCCTCCTCCTGCTCACCAACCTACCTTCTCTTGCTTCCTGGCCTTGGCATTCCCCTACACTGGGGAATAGAACCTTCACAGGGCCAAGGGCCTCTCCTCCCATTGATGACCAACTTGGCCATCCTCTGCTACATATGCAGCTGGAGCTATGAGTCCTACCATGTGTACTCTTTGGTTGGTGGTTTAGTTCCTGGGAGCTCTGAGGGTACTGGTTAGTTCATATTGTTGTTCCTCCTATGGGGCTACAAATCTCTTCAACTCCTTGGGTCCTTTCTCTAGCTCCTTCATTGGGGACCCTGTGCTCAGTCCAATGGATGGCTGTGAGCATCTACTTCTGTATTAGTCGGGCACTGTCAAAGCCTCTCAGGAAACAGCTATATCAGGCTCCTGTCAGCCAGCACTTGGTGGCATCCACAATAGTATCTGGGTTTGATGATTGAATATGGAAAGGATTCCCAGGTGGGGCAGTCTCTGGATTGTCCTTCCTTCAGTCTCTGCTCCATATTTTGTCTCCACAACTCCTTTCATGGGTGTTTTGTTCCTCCTTCTAAGAAGGATTGAAGGAAGACCCACACTTTGGTCTTCCTTCTTCTTGAGTTTCTTCTGGTTTGTGGATTTTATTTAGGGTATTCTGAGCTTCTGGGCTAATATCCACTTATCAGTGAGTGCATACCATATGTGTTCTTTTGTGATTGGGTTACCTCACTCAGGATGATATTCTCCAGATCCATTCATTTCCCTAAGAATTTCATATATTCATTGTTTTTAATAGCTGAGTAGTATTTCATTGTGTAAATGTACCACATTTTCTGTATCCATTCCTCTGTTGAGGGACATTTGGGCTCTTTCCAGCTTCTGGCTATTATAAATGAGGCTAGACTGCTCCACCTTGGAATCCTTCCCATATTCAGTCACCAAACCCAGACACTATTGAGAATTCTTTGTTTAGTTCTGTACTCCATTTTTTTTTAACAGGGTTATTTGGTTCTCTGGAGTCTAACTACTTGAGTTCTTTGCATATATGGGATATTAGTCCTCTATCAGATATAGGATTGGTAGGGATCTTTTCCCAATCTGTTGGTTGCCATTTTGTCCTATTAATAGTGTCCTTTGCCTTACAGAAGCTTTACAATCTTATGAGGTCACATTTGTCAATTCTTTTTTTTTTTTTGGTATTTTTGAGACAGGGTTTCTCTGTGTAGCCTTGGCTGTCCTGGAACTCACTCTGTAGACCAGGCTGGCCTCGAACTCTGAAATCCGCCTGCCTCCGCCTCCCAAGTGCTGGGATTAAAGGCGTGTGCCACCACTGCCCGACCACATTTGTCAATTCTTGATCTTAGAGTATAAACTATTGGTGTTCTGTTCAGGAAATTTTTCTCTTTACCCACGTGCTTGAGGCTCTTCCCCACTTTCTTTTCTATTAATTTCAGTGCATCTGGTTTTCTGTGGAGGCCCTTGATCCACTTGGACTTGAGCTTTGTACAAGGAGATAGGAATGGATCAATTTGCATTCTTCTACATGTTAACTGCCAGTTGAGCCAGCACCATTTGTTGAAATGCTGTCTTTTTTTTTTTTTTTTAGATTTATTTATTTATTATATGTAAGTACACTGTGGTTGTCTTTGGACACTCCAGAAGAGGGAGTCAGATCTCTTTATGGATGGTTGTGAGCCACCATATGGTTGCTGGGATTTGAACTCAGGATCTTCAGAAGAGCAGTCATTGCTCTTAACCGCTAAGCTATCTCTCCAGCCCTGCTGTGACATTTTAATACAGTTCCTCATGCTGTAACCATAAATTTTTTTGTTGCTACTTTATAACTGTAATTTTGCAACTACTATGAATCATAATGTAAATATTTTTGGAGCTAGAAGCTCTGTAGGTCTGTGGGCCTGTTTTCTATGTGAATCTCTTCTTTCATAGACACTGTCTTATGTATTTTGTCACTTTGGTCTCCTGGACCCTTGGTTCTATCTCCTTTATTCAGGAGGCTTTAGTCAGGAGGCTCTTCCAGAGTTTCTGCTCCCTGCATTGCGGCCTGGAAATCATCAACAGAGCAGGCTGGGGTGTCCGGGCTTGTCTCCCTTGCTCCCTGTTCTCAGGGGTCCACTTGTATCTTTGCTGTTGTTACAGCCGGAAGGATGAGTTTGGTCCTTACTGCTCCATCTTGGCCCTTGGTTTTGTTTGTTTTTTAATCCTGCCAGTATCATCCTGCAGGAAAGCATTCAAGCCCAATACAGTGTTACTTGCTGAGATTTCAATAAGCTATTCCACAGTTTTCCAAGGCTGACTGCTTCTGGGTGGTAAGAGACATTGTAATGTCAGGAACTGTCACGGGCATCAGTTCATCACACATTTATCTTTCTGTATGTACATTTAGCTCTTTGGTCAGTAGTTGAGCAAACAAGGCATTTAGCAAGTCCATAGATGATGGCACTGAACTGACTGTTGGGAAAAATAACCCATGTCTTCCTGAGATGGCAGGCTTTTGATGTAGGTAAGCAAGTACCCAATGCCAGCTTATGTGACTATATTGTAGACTCCTTGCTGCTTAGCCGGGTGGCTCCTCCTGGGTTTCTGCTCCCTGCATCCACATAGCAGGCTGTTGGGTGAGGACTCATCCATGGAAGTAGCCAGATCAGCCTTGCTAGAGGCATGTCTACCCGCTATCCCTAACAATCTGCTCATAGGCCCACTGAGTAAACACAGGGTGGCTGCAGAAAGGTTGGATTGATAACCCAGAACAGTTTTGCTCATCCTGCAGATTTCTAATAGTCTTGTCTGTAATTATTGACTTCTGATTAGTACTGATAATGGAAATAAATAACTTTACCCTTTGAAACAATTCTGAGAGTTTTTGTTATCTTTTTTTTTCTAACACAGTATAACAACCCCAAACTCAATGGTTTAAGACTACATTTATTTTGATCATGAATCTGGTACATAATCAGGGTCCACACACTTCCACTGCCGCTCGGGGTAAGTAAGGCTGAAGGCTGGATTATTCTGAAGGCTTGTACACTTATGCCAGAGATTGATAATGATAAACACCAGGTCTTCAGCTGAGTCTGAGGCTAGACCATCTCTGTGTATCTTTTTCATATTACTTGGCTTCCTTGTAGCCTGGTTACTGAACACCATGGGTGGGTGTCCTATGAGGACCAGAAGGAAGGAGTATTACCCTTTATAGCTTAAAATTCATATGACATTATTCCTGTCATAATTATGGACTTGCCCAGGCTGAAGGAGAAAAGTGAAAATCTAACCCCGTTGGTGGAAGACAATTGTCATTGTCACATTGTGAAGGATATGTTAGTGTGGCCAATGCTAGAAAATATAACCTGTGTGACCATTATACAGGTGGGACACCCGACTTTACTAATTTTCCATTTCTCATTTCTTTCAAGTCCTTGACTCTCTGGTCAGATTGTTGGCCTTGCCTGTGCACTGAAGTTCATGTGGCCTTTTAGGCATTTCTATTTCCAAACAAAGACAGTAAGGCCAAATATTGATCAAAATTGTGTTCACTGAATTTATCTGCCTCATTGTTCTTCATAGCACATACAGACGACAATGTAGTGTTGATCACTCTGCCTATAGAGGGCACATACAGGTTCTGAAGGATGATTTGAAAACTTTTCACTGACAGGTGTCTATTTGGGGAATGAGAACTATATGGCAGTGTCTTGGGAATAAAGCACAGAGAGTGTGTTTTTGTTCCTGTGACAAAAACCATGACCAAAAGCAACTTGGAGAGGGGAGGGTTTATTTCAGCTTACAGGTATCATCCAGTTCATCATCCAGAAAAGTCAGGGTAGGAACTCTAGGCAGGAACCTGGAGGCCAGAGCTTGAAGCAAAGACCCTGGCTACTCCAGGTGTGGTGGCACATGCCTTTAATTCCATCACTCAGGAGACAGAGGCAGGTAGATCTCTGAGTTCAAGACCAGTCTGGTCTATACAGAGCAAGTTCCAGGACAGCCAGAGCTACATAGAGAAACCCTGTCTTGAAAAAAAAAAAGACAAAAAACAAAGCAACAACAAGAAAAACTTACCCTGGAACAATGATGCTTATGGGTTGCTACCAGACTCACATTCAACTATCTGTGTTATGAAGCCTTGTTCTATCTGCCTAAGGATTATAACATCCACGGTGGGGCTGAGCCCTTCTGCATCAATTATCAATTTAAAAAAAAAAAAATGTCCCACAGACATGGCCACAGGCCAATCCAATTGACACAATTCTTCAGGCAAGGTTTCTTCTTCTCAAGTGACTGAAGATGTGTGTCAAGTTGACAGCTAAAGCTGTAACCACATGTATATGAAAAATTCCAGTGTCTTCACCATGACTTGAATGGTACCACTTTCTCTGAGGATGGAGTTCAGCTGCAAAGAACTTCAGAGTGTTTGGATAGCACATTAGCTCTCTGTGGGTGTTAATGGTTTTGTAGACATTCGGAGTCTAATGACTGAAGAATATATGGTAGGCTGAATGATAGCTCTCAAATATACCCATCCTGAATCCCCAAACCTGTAGATGTCACATTATATGGCCTTTGCTCAGGTGATGAATTTAAGTACTTCGAGATGGAGGGATACCTTAGAATCTCTGGACAGACCCAATGTAATGTCAACATTCTTGATAAGCACAGGAGAGGATGAACTCAGGACGTAATCAGTTCAAAGACCGTAACAGAGACTAGACTGATACATTTCAAAGGAAAAGAAAGAGTCCAGAAGCCCAGGGATAGTCACTGAAAACCTGAGAATAGAGGCCAGCTGACCTCAGAGCTTCCAGAAGGAATCAGGTCTTCCAACTCTTTGGCTTTAAGCCAGGAAAACCGACTTCAGACTTCTGGAATAGAATCCACATCGTGTTAAGTCCTTGTATCAGTTTCCTGTTGCTGGTATAACAAGTTACTAGGGATTTAGAGGCTCAGGGAGGCAGATTTATCTCCTCCATGACTGTTCTATCGACCAGAGATTTGAAGCTGTGTGACTAGGCTAGACAAAGCTGGGAGAGTCTCTCCGTCACCTCTGCCAGCTGCCATTCTTTGAGCTTGTGGCAGTTACTCTAAGCTCTACCTTGATCTTCAGATTTATCTGGCTTGTCTTATACATCTTTTGCTGCTTTATCTAGCTGTCATCTATCATAAATTTTTCACTTAATGACTACCTTAATAAATAACCCAGAAAAACCAACCCATGTTAAGCTCTTGAACTAGATCACATCTGCAAAGGCCACTTCTCCTTATAACTTACATTTACAACTTACTCTTTGGGACTTGATATTCCTGGGTGAATATGCTTCCACTTACTACAGCCATGGGGATTTGTTTGTAGGAACAACCAAAACAGCTAGTCAGTAAAGCTCTACTATGGCTCAATAGTAACCCAAAAGCTATTTCCCCGAAGGGAAAAAAAAAATCAGTTTTCGAGGCAAATATGGTCTAAATGAAATGCCCGGATCTTGATCTACGATTCTTTGAATGTCTATTTTCCCAGGTCAGACATTGCCATTTGAGACTTTACCAGTCTGATACTCTTGCACTACCAAGAACAGCTAGGGAACACCTCTTCTCCTCACTATGTAGATAATGGGCAGGAATCAAATAATAAAAAAAAAATCTGCTAAATCTTAGAAAGAGTATTATGCTTTGTCTCTTATTTTGTTAGGAAGGGGGACAAAGTGAGACATCCTTGTGGGGGAGATATTCTAGCATATTTCCAATGTTCTGGATGCCCAGAAACTGTACTACTGAATTTATCTTCCGTATATGTCTCACAAAGGCATCCCACTATGGTTGGCCATTGTTGTATAATCTATCAAGCCCTTTATTTTCGTTTATATACACACAGATGTTCTGTGCTTATTTACTTCTTACCCAGCTGTTCTTCATCTTCTCCCTGCCCCCCCAGCTATAAAATATACAATGATGGATTAATAACTCTGACATCTACATTCTCAACTCCCACACCCAGAGTCCTCTGTGAATTGAATGAAGAGGCATTCTGGAGTGAGAATCCACAATGGGCTGATAACTGGCAGGCCTTTCCAAGCTCAGCTACACCAGATGCAAAACAGAATTTGTTTTTGAGAGTAATGGGTGTGGCTTGTCTTTTTCATGTGTGTAGATTAGGGAATTTGCAGGTGGGTCTGCCTACTGGGTTCTTCTGTTTTTGAGCCAGATGTATTCACAAATACAAGTGGCACACATTAACTGTGTGCGTATTTGTATGAATCAGTTCCTCTCTCATTAAAAGCCAAGGACTGAAAAAAGTCTTCTTTCTTCATTTCAGAAGTATGATGAAATGATATGGGTACTTATCTCTCAAAGTGTAATTTTTAGAAAAACTGGGTATTTTCACTGCCACTCTGGCTCTGTGGTTTGTCGTTAACCCTCATTGTTTACAATCTTCTCTGTGTATGAATTTTGATCCCTTTGAAAAGGATTGAAAAACAAAAGACATTCAAAATTTCTACATTTGACAAGAAAATATGTTCAGTTTAGATAAAATTGAAGCATGTGTCTGTACATCATCCTTTATTAAAGGAAATAATCCTGGGACTCGGTAGAGACTGTTAACTTTCCATCACTGTGACAAGTAACTTGGGAGTAAGAATTTGTGATGGTTTGAATATGCTTGGCCTAGGGAGTGGCACTATTTGGAGGTGTGGCCTTGTTGAAGTGGGGGTGTCACTGTGGGCAGGGGCTTTGAGGCCCTCATCCTAGCTCGCTGGAAGTGAGTCTTCTCCTAGCTGGCTTCAGATGAAGATGTAAAACTCTCAGCTCCTCCAGCATTATGCCTGCCTGGATGCTGCCATGCTCCTACCTTGATGATAACAGGCTGAACCTCTAAACCTGTAAGCCAACCAATTAAATGTTGTCCTTATAAGAGTTGCCTTGGTCATGGTGTCTGTTCACAGCAGTAAAACCCTAACTAAAACAGAATTGATAAGAATCAAAGATTTATTCCAGCTCATAATTCCCAGAGTTTCAGTCCATGGCCACTTGACCCATTTGCTTGGGTCTGTATCAGCACAGAGCAGCACAGGAAGAGCACACCACAGAGCATCCTGTTCACTTCCGGGATGCTGGGGAGTAAGAGAGAGGAGGGGGCTGAAGTCCTAATATTCCTTTCAAAGTGCCAGTGTAAACCACAGCTCTCACCTATAAGGCAAAAAGCTAGTTTGTTTTGGAGCTAATTATGAGTGACCATGGCTCACAGGACCACAGCCAGTCTGTAAACTAGCTTTATACACTAGTCCCCATTGCTTAGAAGCTCCATTATTTTCCAATACTTACCCCAGGCTAGCAACCAAACCATTTACAAATGGGTCTTTGGGGATATTTACCACCCAAACAATAACAAACACTGAGACGCTGGGACCTTACAGGATATAGGGAAAAGAATTTCATTTTGTAGGTAGCACAAGCAAATCTTATAAAGACTCCACAAAGCTTTGAAGCAGAATTTCAGGATGATTTTCTCTGTCTCAATAGGAAGTAGAAAATGAATAATAATAAGCTTTGATAAACAAAAGTATTTGCGCTGGACGTGGTGGCACACGCCTTTACTCCCAGCACTTGGGAGGCAGAGGCAGGCTGATTTCTGAGTTCGAGGCCAGTCTGGTCTA
>NW_022196914.1:5023026-5076366 GCF_008632895.1 Mastomys coucha
CCAACCAAACAAACAAACAAACAAACAAAAAAAACCAAAAGTATTTGCTTAAAATCAAAGTAAGAATCATACAATAAAGCATTACCTAGTTATCAGAATGGTTTGAGTTATCAGGGATGATTCTGATGCCTTTGGCAACATAGATGATATTTTAAATAGTAATAAGTCTCTGTGTATCACACAAATATGGCTTTATTTATGTGAGATGCTCAGAATAGGAAAATCCAGAGAGAGAGAGAAAGTGGATTCATAGCTGTGAAGGTTGGTGGCAGGAACAGGGAGTTGTGCTCAGGGCCCTGAGGTTTCTTTTAGGGGTTGGACATATTCTAGAGTTGGCTGATGCTAATGGATGTACAGCTTTGAATATCCTAAAAGTGACTGGGTTTAATCTTTAGAAGGTTGAATAATATAATATGTAGATATATCGGAGCTATGGCATAAAACCATGAAGTAAAATACGGGAAGAGATTTTCCTAATGAAACATTTCTCCAATTTTTCTCCAAATTCAGCATTTCCTCAAACTTTTAAAGACAGAGGTAATAATACTACAAATGGGCTTTTTTAAAAAAAAAAAGTTCATTTAATTAATAAGAAGTACAACCTAACCAAACCCAAAGGCCAGATATCACCAACAAAATCAAGGATTTGTCTTTAATTCATCCAAGGGAGATTAAAAATTCTGACACTATAAGGTTTAAGGAAAAGACTTGCCCTTGATCTAGCTTTTAGATACGTGAGAAAATACATTTCCATTATTTAAACTGTCCAGGCTATGATTCTTTGTTACTGTAGCCATAGTAAACTAAAGCTCTCCTTTCCTTCTTCTTCTCTTCAAGTTTCTATTGCTAATAGAACGCGTTTCCTAAAAATACCCTATGTACTTAGTAATTATTATTATTTGATATCTTGAAAAAGAACTGAGAATTATTGGGTATATTTGAACAACCTAACTGCAGGTGGTGAGGGACAAAACATGTCTTTACTTGGTATCATCTTAGTTAGAGTTACCACTTTCTCACTTGGGAGCAGATTTCAAATTAATTTAATAGTTAAAATAAACAGATACATTTAAAAACATAAACAATCATTCCTACAAATACACTGAATCGGTATTGTTCAAAGAACTGTCTCAAAGGAGTGAAAACTTAGCTTCCAGCACAATTAGGTGTGAAGAAAGCACTTCCTGATCAAGAGTGGAATCCAGAAATCCATAGGCTTTCTTTGTTACATCTTATGTCTGCCTGTTGCCTAGCCTCTGCACCTGCTTGTCTGTGTAGCCTGAAGGCTAGCTACAGATTTGTGAACTGTTATCAGTGATCAAAGAGTAGATAAGAAACTTGTTCCTGCATGTAAATCAACTATATCACCTGTTCAGACTGGTTAGTGTGGTTCAGTTTACTTTTTAAACTTTCTTAGTCTCTCTCTCTCTCTTTCCCTCTCCCTCTCTCTCTCCCTCTCCGCCCCCACCCCCTGTGTGTGCGCGTGTGTAGATTTCTAGATGAAGAAAATAATGTGTTGTTTTAGATTCTGGTATAGTCTCCTTATCTTATGGTGGATTGAGAGTAAGACAGATAACTTAGATATCAGTCTGTGTGGGGCACCTGACATCAGTGTTTGCCTTCTGCAGATCCACTATCTGTCAGTTCAATTAAAACCATTATCTATGTCGGATTTGGAAGGAGTTGGAGGAAAAGAGAAGAATATGACCAAAATATATTGTATGAGAAATTAAAAATAATGTAAAAAAAAAGAAAAAAATCCAGTTTATATTGGATGTAGATTATGATGACGTTGTAAGCTATCCACAGGAGAATTTGGCCAACATCTGAAAGTCCCTAGATGATTCCTGCATTCCTTCATATTCAGAAAATGTTCTCTTTCTTCCTCTCCCTCTCTCTCCCTCCCTCTTTCCTCTTCCCCTAACACAGGGCGATGGCTCAATTAATTAAATGCTTGCCACACAAGTATGAGTTTGAATCCAGACATCCACCTAAAAGCTGAGCATGGTAGCATATGCCTGTAGTTTCAGAGCTGGGGGAGCAGAGACAGAAGGATTCCTGAGGCTTGCTGGCTAGCCTAGCCATAAGCCCCAGGTCCTTCAGAAAGACCTTGTGTCAAGAAAGAAAGTGGACAGCTCCAGAGGTAAAATACATGAAGTTGTCCTCTGGCCCGCACAGGTATCTGTGTATGGGCTGGAATGCGCGCGACACACACACACACACACACACACACACACACAAATATGTGTGTATACACACACAAATAAATGCTACAATAAATACAATGAAAAGCTTCATCACATTCCAGCCTATGAAGTGAGCTGTCGTAACATGGCCTCTAAATAAGTGCTAAGCATTGTTTAGGTTACACAGGCTTGTCAGTCTGTGTCTACTAGTATCTTCAGCTGTGAAGGTGTTTGGTTTTTGTTGTTGTTGTTGTTTTGTTTTGGTTTGTTTTGGTTTGTTTTGGTTTGGTTTTTGGTTTTTTTTGAGACAGGTTTTCTCTGCATAGCCCTGGCTGTCCTGGAACTTACTCTGTAGACCAGGCTGGCTTCAAACTCAGAAATCTGCTTGCCTCTGCCTCCCAAGTGTTTGGTATTCTTATATGCTAGAAAGTTTGGAAGAAAATAGCTGTTGTAGGTTTGCAAAGGGCTTGACATTTCTGCAACTCAGGCTCTCCCTACTGCGGGGGTTTCCAGTGTCAGCACTTCACCAGCCTTGGAATTTTCCTCTCAAGGAACATGGATTTTCCTGGCTTTCTGGAATCCAAGCTTCCTGGGGACTTGTTTGGGTAAGAACATGATGGAGGCCACAGGGAAACCACGGGGCTGTGTCTTAGGTGTGCAGTTTCTGATACTGGCTGGCAGAGGGGAAATCAGTTCTCCAATGGCATCTCACTGGCTATATCAACCATACCCAGGGCTGTGCCCAGGAGCTGATCAGCAAGAACAAACTCAACAATATTTTGGGGGCATTTTTGTTTTGTTTTGATTTAACTTTTCTTTTTGTCTTACTGTTTTTTGCCTGTTTGTGCTTCTTTTTGGTTTGCAAGTTTATTGGGGTGGATTGTTTCTTGGATTCTTTTTGTTCTTACTTTTTGGGAAAGAGGGGAGGGAAGGAGAGAGAGTCATAAGGTTGGGTGGGTAGGGAGGTGGGCAGAGTACTGAGGGAGTGGAGGAAGGGGAAACCATGATCAAAATATATTGTATGGGGCAAAAAGAGCAGTGTGCAGCTACTGATTTTGTTTGCGACCCTACAGTTGTGTATGGAGACCACACAGAGAACTAAATTTCCTAACTGGCAACCCACATCTTAATGGGCAGCTATCAGCCGTACCTGTCAAGTCCCTGAATGTTGTTATGAATCTTCCAGCTTTCCTAGTCCTCTGAATGATACCGGCTAGAGTGAAAGGACTTCTCAGTGCACAGGATCATGGGAAACTAATTATGTAACAAGCAATAACTAAACGGTGAGGAGTAGATGCCCCCCTCTTTTTCAATAAGGAGCAACTTATAGATGTCAAATGAGGAATCATTCCTATCTAATTTAAGTCATCCATTTTCTGCAAAGGGAGGTGAGATGTTACCTAAAATATGCCACCATTGTTCCTCAGGAAGTTTCTATTTCTGAGACGGTGACGGTAGAAGATTTGAAATAAATAGTTCTCCACAGTCATCTGAAGTTGGGTGCTTCTTGAATTTTCCTCCATGATCCCCAATGAAGCTTGCGCTTACTGAATAGTTCCAGATTAGGTGAAGCAACCTACACACTGAGGCAACAGGACTTGACAGAGGGAGAGCTAACCCACAGCCCGTCACTCTGCTTCTCAGCCTTGTTTGTACACCGCTTGGACTCAGAGATTTTTCCAACTTCTTCCCTGGGCTAGTTAATGCTTTTGTCAAGCTAGGCTTCTTGGCAAAGACTTGGGCTGCCTGTCTCTAGCTGTCTTTTTATCCTTTATAGACATGTACTTGATCTTTATCTGTCTACATCTAAAGCAACACATCCTCACCGTCCACGAGTACTCACTAGAAATTTCTCAATATCAAAGTCTGAGTATGATGATTTAAAAAAAAAAAAATGGATCCCAGAGGATCAGGAGTTCAAGATAAGCTACACTACACAGCAAATTGAGGGTAGCCTGTGCTACAGAAGACTGTCTCAAAGGGAAAATTGCAAGGTCTATAAACCTTTTTGTTATTATTCATGCTGATTAAAACAAATGATTCTGTCTGGAGAGACGGCTCAGCGGTTTAGAACACCGACTGCTCTTCTAGAGGTCCTGAGTTCAATTCACCAGCAACCACATGGTGGCTTACAACTATCTGTAATGGAATCTGATGCCCTCTTCTGGTGTGTCTGAAGACAGCTACAGTGTATGCACATACATAAAATAAACAAATAAATCTTAAAAAACAAACAAACAAACAAAAAACAAACAAAAAATGATTCTGGGATTTGTACTTTCCACAATTTATAGAACTATTTGTGTTAATCTAGATAGTTTAGCACTCTTCTGTGTACGCATCCTGGATAATGTCCTCAAAGTGTATTACCGTTCATTTATACTGATCTTCAAATATCTAGTTCTGTTAATTTAGAAGGAAGCAAACAAAGCAAAAAAAAAAATGCTGATTATTATATCCATAGGAGTTTGTTTTCTAAATTTTCCTTTTTGAGACAATTTGACAATCTCTGGAGAAACAGATTTCGTCTTTTGAGGAAGGGTAGCCTCTTTCCTTGGCAACACCAGAAAACCAGTTTGGACTGGCTGACTTCATCCTATTAGAAAATTCAGAAATTCCATATCTTAACAAAACCTGAGCTCCCTAAAGTGTTTGAAAGACTAGCAAGGGTGGGGTGGGGGTGGTAGTCTGAGACAAGTGGGACGGGATATATGGATCCTGAAACAGGGCTGGAGAAACCGTCTTTATTCACATAAGACCAAATGTGTATTTACTGAAAACAACACATGGAGGGGACAGGAACTGGAACTCTCTTTGTTAAGCTAAAGCTTGGGAAATATTGTAATTGGAGATCCACCTGGTGTGTTCAAAGCAGATTCTAGAAGCTCATGGTGAAGTGAAGAATTGCTTGTCTGTGGCCCTCAGGCTGTTTCTAGGAGCATAGCTCAGATTTGGCCTTGTATATGGACTCTCTCTCTCTCTGTCTCTCTCTCTCTGTCTCTCTCTCTCTGTCTCTCTGTCTCTGTCTTTCTCTCTGTTTCTTTCTCTTTCTCTCTCTCCTCTTCCCCCTTCCCTCTATCCTCCTCTTTTCTTCTTCTCAGTTTTAATGCATATGTTGACAGACCGAATAAAGGCATCAAATCTGTTTCTATTCTAATACCAGAACCTTACTGAGGAGAAGGGATTTCTCAGAGGTTAAGTCAAGGCTCTTGAGGTGCTGAGGTCATCTGCTTAGGTAATGACCTCAGTCACAAGTGTTCTTACAAGAAGACTTGACCTAGAAAAGAGAGAAGACAATGTTGCCATGAAGCCAGAAACTGGAATGGTGCCAGCACAGGCCAAGAAATGTCCTGAGTTCCCTGAAACTAGAAGACTTGTAACAGTTTCTGGAGAGACTACTGTCCCATTGCCACCTTGCATGCTTCCAGTGAAACTGTTTTTGGGGCCTATAGTCTTAAGAACTGCGAAAAAATAAATGTCCTGCGGTTTTGAGCCACCAAGTTTGTGGTAATCTATTCTATTATCACCAGGAAACAAACAAACAAACAAAATATACGATGAAACATCATCTTAGATATCAGAATGTAATGCGAGAGTTAAATATAGAGAAATTAGTTGCAGGCAATTACTAATGAATGTACCACAGAACTAGGGGTGGTAGGAGGAGCAGGAGAATCTAGAGTTCAAGGTCATCCTCAGCTACATAGTGAGCTGGAGGCTAGCAAGGGCTGCTTGAACCCGAAGTGGAAATTTCTGGTTTCTTTGGAAACTCTGTTGTGTTATGGGATGTTTTTCTGGAAGCTTCCTTGTGAAAAGATGTTTTGCTGAAGCAGATGTGCGATGTTTTGCTGGAGCGGATGCTCTTGAGGGTCCTGGACGCTTGCAAAAGATATTTGGAAAGAGCATAAATTGAACCCCGTAAACAGTGAGAGGTCTGTCTTGTGTTGTGATGCTGTGCATTGCTTCACTGGTCTTTGCTGGTCTTTGCTGGTCTTTGCTGATCTTCACTTTGTCGAGGGAAACACATCAAAGAACTCCTGGTATTCTAGTTGATTCTGGCTGCTTCCACTGACTTATGTGAATTCAGCAGAGCCGTGAGGTTTCTGTTTGCCACCGAACTGTACTGCTGGTATCCTGACAATGAAGAGTGGAATTGCCCCCAAAGAACTACCACTAAATAGGTCCACGACCCCCTTTTCTCCTATTAACCTTCTTTCTCCTCCAGCCTCTGGTCAGTGGGTTAGAAGGAAGGTTGAAGCATTTAAGAACCATAAATAAAGTAAGGTTTGGAAAAAAAATCAAAGCCTACAGAACACCCTGTCTCAAAAAACAATGAGCAAAAATGTACTGCACTGGAGGACACTGGAAGCCAGTGTTGCTTTCTCAGCTGAGATGCAAGATGAAGTCAGCTGGTGCTTATGGACCAGTTTGTAGGGCAAAGTCTTAGCTCTAACCATTAGCTTCCACTGTAGACATACCCATGAACACAGGTCCTATTGAGAGGATTGCAAAGCTGTATCTTTCATCTCACTAAGTGGAAAGGTCTGCAAAATTGCTGGTATGATTTCTATTGTCCTTTTTTTTTTTTTTTCCTTTTTGGATATTATCTTTACTTACATTTCAAATGTTTTCCCCTTTTCCAGATCTCCCCTTCAGAAATACCCTATCTCATCCCCCTGCCTCTGTGAGGGTGCTCTCCCACCCACCCACTCCTGTCCTCCTACCCTGGCATTCCTTTGCACTGGGGCATCAAACATCCTCAGGCCCAAGGGCCTCTCCTCCCACTGATGTCTAACAATTCCATCCTCTGCCACATATGTGGCCAGCGCCATGGGTCTCTTCATTTGTATTCTTTGGTTGGTGGTCCATTCTCCAGGAGCTCGGGGGGGGGGTAATGGCCTATTGACACTGTTGCTCCCTCCATGGGGCTGCAACCCCCCCTTGGCTTCTTCAGTCCTTTCTTCAATTCCTCTATTGAGGACCCCAGAGCTCTATTGTCCTTTTAAAACATTTCCCAAGTTGGAAAGGCTGGACCTGCCTGTGCTGATGAATCTCAGCACATCCATGTCTAACTGCTTTATAGACATGCTAAAACCTATCTGTTGAGGTACAGAAACATTAGGTGTGGTCACAGAGTGACAGAGCTGGGGTGTAAATCCAGGCCACTTCCTATGGTATGTGTCACCTCAAAGGCTCATGCTTGCAGGGTGGTGGTCTGTGGACATGCTGTAAAACCCTATGGAGGTGAGGTCTAGAGACAGGTTCTTAGCTTCCGGAGGAGAGGGAGGGGGTGCTTTAGAGAGCAGTTCTTTGATTCTGAGGTGGTTATGTACAAGGAGCCACCTGCCTTCGTCCAGCTGTTTCTGCTTCATGGCTTAAGATGTGACTCGTTCCAAGACACATTCCATCCCTGTCATTCACCAATGGTGACCCAGTATAGGAGGTGACCCAGTTCAGCTAAGGGAGGGGTCACCTTAGAGCCTGTGCTATGCCATTTGTACTGTGAGCCTCTAAAGCTGTGAGCTAATAAACTACTCTTTTTTTTTTTAATTAGATATTTTCTTTATTTACATTTCAAATGATATCCCCTCTCCCAGTTTCCCCTCCCGGGAAAAAAAAAAACCCTATTCCCCCTCCATCTCCCTCATCCCCCCACCCCACCCCCACTCACCAACCCACCCTCTTCTACTTCCTGGCCCTGGCATTCCCCTACACTGAGGAACCTTCACAGGACCAAGAACCTCCCATTGATGACCTACTGCATCCTCTGCTACATATGCAGTTGGAGCCATGAGTCCCATCATGTGTACTCTTTGGTTGGTGGTTTAGTCCCTGGGGGCTCTGAGGGTGCTAGTTAGTTCATATTTTTGTTCCTCCTAAGGGGTTGTAAGCCCTTCAGCTTCTTGGGTCCTTTAGCTCCTTCAAACTACTCTTTTGGTAGATAGCTGCCTTGGGCCTTTCGTTTTAGTGATGGAAAACACACCAGTACATTGACACCAGAATCTCTGCTCTTGAGAGCACATCACAGTCTTATAGCTAAAAAGTGGGTAGTATTTCACCTTGTGAAATTTCACCTTGTGAAATTTTTCACCTTGTGAAAAATTGACAGTGCTTGTTGGATGCTGGGATTCCCACTAGTTCTTTTGCATTTCTATTACTTTGCTTTATTCTGTTATTTCGCTTCATTCTGTTATTTTGCTGTTACTTCAGCAAAGAGCATAGATTGCTTTTGTTAATATGCCATCCTTTTTGAAAGATATATCTATGTTAGGTATATCTATTCACACACACACACACACACACACACACACACACATATATATATATATATATATATATATATATATATTCACAAGTTTCACCTAAGATAACATCCATATACAGAATGGGGGTGGAATATTTAGGCTCTTCTAATATACCAAGGTCTGGGACGTAGCCCTTTGGTAGAGTGCTTGCTGAGCACATGCAAAGCTTGAGTTTGACCTCTAGCATCATATAAGGTAGGCATGGTCATGTCAGCCTCATCTCAGCACTGAGGAGTTGAAGGCAGGATGACCAGGAGTTGAAGGCTATCCTCAGTATACAGCCAAGTGCGAGGACAACCTGAGATACACAACACCCTGCCTGAGAAAATAAAACATAAGACAAAAGATACAGACCAACATGGACATGTTGGTTTCTCACACTTGTTTCCTCTGGCATGCCTGTCACATGGTAATGGCTTGCTTTGTCTCTGGCTATTGAAATCAGTGTGAAAACTCTGGAGTTTCTCGATAACCACGAATTTATAGGATAGGGTACCAGGGTGCATAAACAGCTAATTTTTGTAAATCAGAAAGATCCGTTTGCTACTTGAGAAGTTTATGATCTAATGTTGAGTGCAAAACTGGGACACAGGTGTTAACAAATATAATATCAGTTATAATGAAGAGAAATTATGTATCCCATGGCTCTGTTTCCATGGTGGGGTCATGAGTATAAAGTACTTTCTTCTTCATACTTCAGAAGTAAATATACTCAGAATGTTTTCACATTTATGCAGTAAGATGCATTTTATTTTTTCAATTATTTTTAAGTTTACTTTTTAAAATTAGGCTGGGGGTGTAATTCAGTCAGTAAAGTGCATGCCTACAATATTATAAAGCCTAGAGTTCAATTGCACACTGTGTATAATCAGGCAGTACATACCAATAATACCAATCTCCGGAGGTGGAGACAGGAAATTGGAAATTCAAGGTCATACTCTGCTACATATCAAGTTCTCAGCTAGCCTTCATTTAAGTGATGTCCTGTCTAAGGTGAAAAAAGGTGATATGTGTGGATCAAAAATGGGGTCCTGTGTTCGCTAGACGGGTGTAGAGCTGTGGGAAGCCGCGGGATCCCACTTTGGTGGTGGAAAAAGGCATAGTCTGGGGTCCCCGTGGAACCGTCCTACTCCACAGATGCTGCTGGGTACCTCGGAAGAGCTGAAAACAGGTGGGGACCCTCGGTCGGACTCACTTCAGGGGTCCCAGGGGCCCAAGGGAAAAGGGCAGGGAGGAGAGAGCCCTGGCAGTTTATCAGTTTATCTTGGGGACAAGAGTCTTAGGCTTGCTCAGTCAGCAGCTTGGGTTGGCAGAAGCTGTGGCTGGAGCACAGGGAGGCTTCCTGTCTCTTTAGGGGAAGACCTGCTCTATTGCTCCAGCATGGCAGATCCAGATGAGCAGAAATGGTCTTAAGGAGTTTGTTGTAGAAAGGCAGAGAGTGGGAGAGAGAAGAGAAGCAGAGGGTGGCCATAGCCACGTGGAGAGAAGGGGTTAAGGGAAGGTAAAGAGACGGGGAGCAAAGGAGCAAGAGTAAGAGCAAGAGAATAAGAGGTAAGAAAGAGGAGGGGAAAAACAACTCCTTTTATAGTGAGCTGGACCATCTTGGTTGTTGCCAGGTAACTGTGGGGAGGAGCATACCTTGCTGTTGCCAGGTAACTGTGGGGGTGGAGTCCAGGCAGAGTACCAGGAGCCTGGGGCATTGCCTATGTGACTGATAGCCATACCTCTGTGTGTGTTGGGGGGGAGCAGGGGGTCTGTAGGAAGCTGTAGTTGTGACAGGAGCTAGGGGCCCAGGAGGCATGGCTGAACACCTTCCATCCCTTAGGGTCACCGAGGTTCCAGGCCTGTGATCAACTGGGGACCAGGCTGTCTGTACACAGCTCACTGCCCCACAGATAGGCACACATACATGTACATGTACATATACATGTACATCATATACATACATATAAACATATACATGTACGTATACATTGCATCATATTCACATATATCATATGTATATACACATATCATATACATTTACATGTATATCACATACATACATATAAACATACACATACACATATACATCATATTCACATACACATACATCACATACATACATATAAACATACACATATACATATACATCATACTCACATACACATACATCACATACATATATACATAGACATGCACATACATATACATGTGCATCATATACACATACATACAATCTCATATACACATATACATACCTAATATCCTCTTAGTATCCCAGTGTCTCATCTTATATTTAGTAGTGATGGAGGTAAAAATATGAGTCTCAGCTTAAATCTGTGGACCCCTCCTGGGCATGCTTTCTGATCAGAAGCTTCCTTCTGCTCCAAACAGACTTCTGTACTTTCCAATTGGCTCTCAGTAAATCTTCCTTGCCTTTGCCCTTAGCCTGAAGGTGTTCTTATAGTCTCTAAACAGTGATGATCACCATCAATCTGATGCTCTTAAATTAATACATGCTTTTATTTCTGGATTTTGCTTCCAGTAACCTGTGTGGACATCTAGGCTATTCCTCATCTGCATCCCCCTTTTTCTTATTTTTTTTTTAATCCTTTTTTTGAACTACCTATTTGTCTCTTGTGCAGTGCAGCTGAGATAATTTCTCTAACTACAGGACATTTCTTAGGCTCAGTAAAATTGCTGCAATTTTATACAATCTCCGATAACTCTCTGACTGGAAGAGCCCGAGAGTTGAACTCTAGCCATGGCTAAAGATGCCATCAAGTTGTGTCCTCATCTGTTTACGAACCAGACTGCAGCATACTGGGGACCCTTATTCAGACCCATGAATGCTGGTGTCACTGCAGTGCAGTTGACAATCACACAGTGACTGCATAGGGGTTTTAAAAAAAGATGAGAGGACATTAGTACCCAATTTGGTTGTGAAGAGAGCTGAGGGGTTCCAGAATGATTCTAAAGCTTTCAAATCACCCTTGTCACTCCTGAATGTGCCACTTGTCGCACTGGTGGTTGAAAAAAACAAAAAAGGAAGTCCATTTTTATCCAGACAACCTAGTTATTACTGTTTCTCTTTCCACACCCCCTTTTCTCAGTGTTTTTCTCCCTTCATTGCTGCATCAAAACTCTGTCTTTCTCCTAAAGAACTCATTGCCTTTCTGTTCCTTGGGCTTATAAAGGAGGGTAGTATAATCACTGTGTGGGGCTGTCAGGTCCAGATTCCTTTCACGTCTCCATCTCCAGACTGCTCTGTGTTGGTCTCTGACACCACTCTGCCCTTCTGAAATTTTCCCTGCATCCTGTTCCCTAAGCCAGCTGCAGGGCATCTGCTGGACTTTTCTTACTGCTCTCACCAAATATGTGACAAGATGCAACTTAAGGGAGGACAAGTTTATTTTGACTTGTAGTTATGAATACAGTTCATCATGGTACATGTCTTAGGGTTCTATTGATGTGAAGAGACACCATGACCAAGACAACTTTTACAAAGGACAACATTTAATTGGGGACTGGCTTACAGTTAAGAAGTTTAATCCATTTGTCATCATGGCAGGACATGGTGGCATGCAGGAAGGAGCTGAGAGTTCTACACCTGGATCCGTAGATAGGAGAAATGTTATTGTAGACATAGCTTGAAAATGTAACAACTCAAAACCCCGCCCCTCTGTGACACAGTTCCTCCAATAAAGCCATTCCTACTCCAACAAGGCCACACCTCCTGATAGTACTAGTCCCTATGAGCCCAGGGAGCTATTTTCATTCAAACTACCACAACAAGGAAGGGATGATAGCCTACAGGAGTGTGAGGTGGCTCATCATAGTGCATCCTCGATCAAGAAGCAGAGAGGAGACAGGAGGTTGAGACAAGCTGTCAAACTTTAAAGTCTTCCCCAGTGACTAAGAAAGGCTCTGTCTCCTAGGTCCACAAACTTCCAACACAGCTTCACCAACTGGGGACCAAGTTCAAGCATGTGTTCTGTCAGATCATTTGATATTCAAACTACCCAGGAAGCTGCTGTAAATGCAAATTCTTGGGCACTGCTGTAAATTTCTGAGACAGAAACTTAGGATCAGAGTCCAGCCATCTGTATTGCTAAAGTCCAAGCTAGACCCCTGGGAGGGCACATCCAGTGACCGTTCCATTTGATGGCTATGGAAATCTGCTCATTCTTTCCCTTAGTAAGGGATGAGTCTGTGATGCTGCTTGGGTTCTATACTAACTTCTTATCTTGGCCAAATGTCTCCCCTGCTTAAGAGATGTCATGAGTTGAGTGACACCCTTGCCCCAAATATGTGGCTATGAAATTGGAATGTGATGTAATTGAGAAACAGGGTTCTTGCAGATATAATTAGTACTGGAGACAAGCAGATCTCTTCTCCAGTATGACAGGTGCCTTTGTAAGGTACAGAGGGGCACATCTACCAATGATGGAACCACAAAGACTGTTGGCTAGTTCTAGAAGCCAGGGGAGAGGGGTGAGCAGATTCTCCACCAGTGCCCTCAGGAGGAAGTAACATGTAGACACTTTTGATTTCAGACTTCCACCTTAGCAGAAGAAACTGAGAATATTTTCCTATTTTAAGCCATTCAGTTTATGGTACTTTCTATGGCAGTTGTGAGAAATGAATTGAAAGGTTTTTTGCTTCATCCCATTCCCTCACTGACTCTCTTGCACATACAAGAGCCTTGCCTCGGGCTCTGCTCATAAGGACCTTAATCTGAGACAGAAGAAATATTCCTGCTTCCTTACTGAACAAGCAGGAAGAGCTCAGGCCATCTCTTGATTCCAGCAGGCTCAAGCACTCCATTGTAAGCCCTACTCTGCCCTCTGACAGCATAGCTTCCCATTGCTTTCCTAGTCGTGTGTGGTTAGCAGAGATGTTTCATTGTAGGGTCTTAAAAAGCTGACTATCTGCATGTGCCATTCTGTTCAAAGCCGGCTGCTCATGCTGAGATGATGATAGATGGTGGTTCAGAAAACAGCAAGGTCCTTTCTTATCCTCTGCCTCCTCCCCAGCTCTCTCTGCTGCCTCTGCCTCACCTGAAGCAAGCTTAAGCTATCTCAGCACTATCCAAATGCTGGGATGCAGGCTTTTCTGAGTGTGGGCTGTCCGGTGCATTATAGGACATTTAATAGTATCCTTAACTTTTACCTACTACATTTCAGTGGCAGTCCCACATGCCCATCTTGTCTTTAATGACCAAAAGTGCCTGAATGTTTCCAATGTGCCTGGGAATGGACAATTATTAAATTGTCAGTGCATGTATCAGTTAGCCATCAGGATTGACTGTCCAAGGCATATGTCTCTCAACGCTTGTTTCTCTATAAAAAACTTTCCAGGGTTCTCAGAGACACTCCCACTACTCAGCAGATCCTTATCAGAACCCCCTTCTACTGACCTCCTCTCGTCTCTGATGGACACTGACAAGCCTAGCACCAGCAAGCAGTTCTTCTGGGTGGAGTCCATTGAAGAAATCTCATTCCCAGGATACCTATGCAGGACAGACAACTTGGTCCTAAATAAACCCTTCCAGCTTCTCTCATTCCCATGCCACGGCAGATAATGGTTTCAGACAACAGTTACTGTCAGACTTGGCCGGAATCAAGCGCTGACCTTTGTCGCTCTTCACTCCTAATGGAAAGGACTCCTTGATTTCTCACCACACCTCACTAGGGCTCCATTATCATCCTATTGCTGGGCAACTAACTGCTGTAATCTTAGTGGCTCAAACATTCATTTGCAGTTTTATGGGTCAAGGGTTCTGAGTGGAGTTCATGAAAGCCTCTGATAAAGGCTTCGGGTTGTAGTTTCATGTGGTTTATGACTTTTTTGCTCCATTTGGAAATCCAGTATCATGACAGAGGATGTTGGCGGGAGATCCTCTTTTTTTTTTTTTTTAAAAATTAAATAGCACTTATTTGGGGGAGGGAGCATGTGCTTGTCACAATGTGTGTGTGTGTGTGCACGTGTGTGTGTGAATATGTGCGTGTGTGTGTGTGAGTGTGTGTATGTATGATGTGTATCTGTGAGTGTGAGAATATGTGTGTGAGCATGAGTATGTATGGGTTGTGTGCGTGAGTGTGTGTATGGTGTGCATGTGACTGTGTGTGTGTGAGAATGTGTGTGTGAGCATGAGTATGTATGGGTTGTGCGTGTGACTATGTGAGTGTGAGTGTGAGATATGTGTGTAGGTCAGAGAACAACTTGTGGGAGTGGGTTCTCTACTTCTACAGTGTAGGTTCAGATCTTAGGTCGTCAAGCAGGACAGCAAAAGCCTTTGTCAGCCCCGACATCTGTCCTTACACTACAGCTATTTACTGAGATGTTAACTGAGTTGACAGGTGTCATGGAAGTATTTATTCAGCTACTCGTGCTGTGATCACCACATTAATCTTAGCCACCGCCCTCCGGTATCTGAAGTCACTCATCTTGTCTCTGGAGAAGAGTAGGTTGTGGGCCACTTGTGAGCCCTCAGAGTCAAGATATTTGGAAGAAGAGCTACAGCTGTCTGCTCAGTGAATCCAGCTGAGCTGCTCTGTAGTTCAATCACTGGCCTTAGCCGGGACTTAAGCCTAGCTTCTCTGCTCAAATTTCATCTCCCCCCGCTTTAAAAATTATATTAATATGCATTAATTATGCAGGTAATGAACCTCCCCATGACATTTTCATATATATATATATCATATTTTGACCATATCTATCCTCTTTTCTCCCCCCTTTCCCTCCTCCCCGCCTCTTCTCATTCCCTTCCTAACGCCCCTGGTTGTCCCTTTTCCTTTCCTAGTAGTCCCTCTTCTCTTCCTTCTCCTCTCAGGTGTCCTTTAACTTCACATATAAGATAAAACATGAGATAAAATTCCTCATACAGAGTCTCTCCCTCTGTCTCTGTCTCTCTCACTCCTTCCTTCCCTCTCCCCTCCCTCCCTCTCTTCCCTCCCCACCCCCTCCCTCTTTCTCTGTCTCTGTCTCTCTCACTCCCTCCTTCCACCTCCTCTCTCTCTCCCTCTCCCTCTGTCTCTGTCTCTCTCACTCCCTCCTTCCCTCTCCTCCCTCTCCCCCTCTCTTCCCTTCCCACTCCCCCTCTCCCTCTCTCTCTCTCCATGCTGTACCTCACTCATTTGAAGATACCTTTATCCTCTGCCCCAGTGCACACCTCTCAACTCCACCAGTGGACTCTAGGGCGTCAGTATCCACCTAAGGACAACTTAGAGGTGTGCAGCGGGGTTAGTCCCTGAGAGTCAGAGGGTAGGAATCAGCTGATAAATCCTGCGTCTTTTATCCCCAAGAGAAGATGCAGTTGAAGTAACTTCTTGATGGTGAAGGCTGTAAATTGAGTGTTGGATAGCAGTCAGTGGCGGCTCCTAAGGTGCTGTCATGTGTCTAATCTCCTTGCTTCCCTGTCCCACCCTATCACTGCTGTTTCCTGGGGCTACACTTCCTAATTAAATATTATTACCTCTGCCTCAGGCTCTGCTTTCTGATGAACCTATGCTAAGACACTGCATATTTAATTAAGATATGGTTAAATGAATAGGCTCAGAGGTCAGAGAAATGAGGTTTCCATCCCAGTGACTTACTTAACCTCTTCCTGCCTCCATTTTATAACCTGTGAACCGTGGAATAATGTCTACTTGAAGGTGCTATTGTAAGTATTGAGATTTAAATAGATCCGGGTATGTTATCCAACCAACTGTAAGTTGCTGTTATTATTACCAGGCTGGTGCAGGGTAAATAGCCCTGAATATCAAGATGGTGGTAGTGGTACCGTTCTTCCAGCAGCACTTTCCCCTTGCTTCGCTTCTCAGAGAGTCTTCATCAACCCATGGCATAAGTACACGGACCTCCACCTGTGACTTAACAGCTACTTCTATCCAACTTGGTTTGCAGAGCGTAATAGGAAGGAAGTTAAGTTTAAGGGTATGAGCAGCTGGCACCCACGTCGCAGCTCTGCGTGCTGTGAGGAGAAAGGCAGAGCTGTATATCCTCCGGGGTCCTAGTGCGCAGTTGTCCGGTGATTTCTACTGGTCACCATTCCTGGAGCTTGTACTAGTCACAAGTTCTTTTGGGGTCTCCACTAAAGGTGCCCAGTAGGCTGCTCTAACTGCCCCCCCAAACAATTCATGGTGACAGAGTGAATACTCTCAGAATTTCTGCAGAGAGAAGTATCTCAAGTTCTACTGCTCTGCTCAAAGTTGGAGTCTTTCAACGGTGAATAGGGTTGCTTTAGGATGGAATCACGGGAAGACTCTGGCTTCGATTCTTAAGCAAAGTCAGAAAAGAGCTCATAGAGAGAACAGAAGGGAGGTTTCCACAGAGGTACTGCACTGGGTTTTTGGATGCCCTTGCAGCTGAAATCACTGCAGTGTAAGCTTTTAGGTTATGTTTTGCTTGCAGAATTTTGTCACAGCTCATGTTTGGCTTCTCCAACTGGTGCTTTCCTCGAATGAAAACTTCAATAAGCTATAACTAAAGAAAGTAAACATTTGAGCAGTTGCTAGAACATGCTTGCAATGAAAGACATGTTTTTTAAAACTGTGTCCGTTCAAACATAAGGTTTCTAAAGCAGCTTTTCCAAGGTAATAAACCGTTATTTGCAAATTAGTCACTAAAGATACACTGGGTAGCTTGAGCTTTTTTTCGCTTAGTGTTGAATAGTTCTATATACGTCAAGGCCAAATTTTCTTCACTTAGCTTAATTGTCAGTTAGATGAATGGAAAATAGCATGCAACTAATTCCAATTTATTTTGCTTTGATATAGTCAAAAAATCATGCAGCAAGGAAGAAAAGGAGGTCAGACTATGATCTGACAACTTTTTCTTTTTTATTATTTGTATTTTGCTATAATTGCTAACATTTACCTAATGATTCAATTAAATTACAAATAAAACACACAGTTGTTGACATTTTTTCTCATGAAAATATAAAGTCTAGTATAATTACAGAGAATAAAAAGGACATACTTATACAGTTAATTTTTTGCATTTTCTGTAAAGTAATACCCTGTACGAGGAAAACCTTTGTAAATGGTTTTAAGTAGATTCTGTTTTGGTCAAAGCTGCTTCAAGTGATTGCCTAGTTTTGAATTACTCTTCTCAAAGGCCAATCAGCTCGTATTATTCTCAAGGAGACCTGTTCTCCTAAAGTCATCAGTGGATCTTGTTGTTTTGCTTGTTTTTATGCGTACCCAACGTTACTTTTCTGCTTGAAATGGTCTTCATAATTGTGTGAGTGGATTGGTGGTCCATGGGTCTGCTACTAATGAAATAAGCTCAGAACAATTCATGATTAGAATGGACTTTGCAAAGCTCATTATAACGTGTGGAATGGATGCTTGGGGACCTCTTTCCTTTGGAAAGGGATTTGTTCTAGGGGGCTGCCTGTTGTCTGGCCAGATTCTTCTTTAGTTTTGCAGGTATTTCTGGGGGCATGTGTGTATGTATGTTCATGTGTGTGCTCGGGACTCTCATGCATGCGCTTTGTGTGGGGCAGAGCTTGATATCAGGTGTCTTCCTCAATTGCTCTCCACTTTATTTACAGAGGCAGGATTCTGAGTGAGCTCACAGATTACCAACTCAGCTAATCCAATTGTCTTGTCCCAGGGACCCTCTGTGTTTTCTGTTAAACACTAAGATTACAAGAGGAATGCTGGCCTTTGTGTGGGTGCTGGGGTGCTGCACACTTGTTCTCACACCTGTATGCTGAGCCCTTTAGCCTCTTAGCTACCTTCCAGCGTTATGATCTGTTATTTTTGAACCCTGAACCCATGGTTGAGGTAGGACTTCCAGGAAGACAGAACTGGCAACCACTGATGTTATGTGCAGTCTGTTTGTGTCTGTGTGTGAGTCTCAGGATTTTGTCTGTGAGGTAGAAATAACTCTGCACCATTTGTTTTTGAGGGATGTTAAAATGAGGCAAATTTTGTTTTGGAGGAAAAAAAGATTTTATATTTTCAATATGATAGAAGAAAAAAATAGCAAATGATTTGCATGAGGGGTACATTAGTGGTCTTCACTCTGTGAGTATTTATTCACTGATCTGTCTTTAAAATGGGCATGGTGCTGATCATATCTCACACAGTTGATGAGAAGAACTTCTGATTGCTATTGGCAAAACACTCTAAAAACACTGAGAGGTATCTACAAAGTGCTAAATCATAATTCACCACTGCTGTTGAAAAGCTAACTGAGAGAAGGCGTGCCAGGAACCCTGCTACTCTAATGAAAGGCCTCTCTCCTCCTGCTCTTAGTTTTAACTTGTGCTGTAACTCACTAGTTAGGTGCTGCATTTGCTCGGATGATGATGGTGAAGATAGTGATGATAGTGATGATAGTGATGATGGTGTTTGTTTTACCAAACTGCTTCCAGGCAGAATTTTGGTAACTTTCCCTAGAGGGATCTTATAAATTACACAGTGTAGAAAGGCTTCCGACAAAACCTACCTTCGCTCATTCATACTGTCCTGCACAACTTCCTGGAGTTTCTACTCAGGCGCCTCTTTTATATTACGCTTGAAATACTATCCTTAGATGGTTCAGTGGCTAAGAGGGCTTTCTGCTATTCTAGAGGATACAGGTTTGGTTCTCAGCACATGTGTTGGGGAACTCACAACCACCTCTAAGACTAGCTCCAGGGAATCTGACATCCTCTTCTTTCCTCTGTCACATACACACACACACACAGAGAGAGAGAGAGAGAGAGAGAGAGAGAGAGAGAGAGAGAGAGAGAGAGAAAGAGAAAGAGAGACAGACAGAGAGACAGACAGAGACAGAGAGACAGACAGAGACAGAGAGACAGAGACAGAGAGGCATATTTTTAAACAAGTTCTACTCTTCAAGAAGAATTTAGAGTCCTCTATCTCTACCATGATCATTTCTCACCAATTACAAGATAATTAAATAAACAAAAATCTTAAGAAGCTTTTAAAATGTTATAGAGCATTAGGAACTGTTTATAAGTGGAAGCTGTCATTTCCATTTCCCATAATTAGATTTGCAGAAAATTCAGGGTGTAGACTCCTGGTGTCATCTCTTAATTTTCTTGGTGGCAAATGGACTGCCTTTCAAGCGTCCTTATCCCAAAGGGGATTTGATAAAAATGAAACTTCATTCTCATTTCATTATAATGGATAGAATTGCCAAAAAATCATTTTACAGTTCTTAATATGTCTTGAGTAATATCATTCAAAGAAACCTAGAGAATTTTAGAAGCTGGAAATTTTATTTGTAAGATATTGGACAGCTCTCGAATCTGTGGGGAATCTGTCTCTAAGTTGAGACCAATGCTCACAGCATGCTTCAGAGATGCTATCTCCGAACAGCAGATGCTGCAGTTTGCACTGCTGAGATGCCTGGCATCGATGCACCAGCTACCACCGCAGCCGCCATCACTGCTACCACCAGTACCACCCATCTCCAAGATATGTCTAGTAATGGAGACGGTTGGAGTGTGAATCCACCTACTCAGAGGCTGAGAAGTTTGGGGCTAGGCATTTTCAGATTAGTAGTGAGCAGTGGGGCTAGTGGGTCATGCTCCTCCAGCCTTGGAAAGAGGTTGAGATACGAGGAGACCAGCAGAAAAATCCAATAATGATGTACTGGCTGGTTTTGTGTGCCAACTTGACACAGGCTGGAGTTATCACAGAGAAGGGAGCTTCAGTTGGGGAAGTGCCTCCATGAGATCCAGCTGTGGGGCATTTTCTCAATTAGTGATTAAGGGGGTAGGGTCCCTTGTGGGTGGTGCCATCCCTGGGCTGGAAGTCTTGGTTCTATAAGAGAGCAAGCTGAGCAAGCCAGGGGAAGCAAACCAGTTAGGAACATCTCTCTATGGCCTCTGCATCAGCTCCTGCTTCCTGACCTGCTTGAGTTCCAGTCCTGACTTCCTCTGGTGATCAACAGCAGTGTGGAAGTATAAGCTCAATAAACCCTTTCCTCCTCCCCAACTTGCTTCTTGGTCATGATGTTTGTGCAGAAATAGAAACCCTGACTAATACAAATGACATTACTAGAACCGGAGTCTGTAAGTTTGTGGATTTGATATCCTATATTTTCTCCTGGAGTAAACATCTAATATGTTTAGTCTTAAGTATATATTGTTTCTTTTGCCCTGCTTGAAACAAAGTCTGTTATTAACTGATAGTTTTTAATGAATGTACTCATTTCATCCATATATATTTCCTATAGTGTATTTCCATGTAATATGGCATTTAAATCCTTTTCATTGCATGACTGGGAAAAAATTATTAGAGAAGCCAGAGGGGGAAGAACAAGAGATTCCTTTATTATTACCCATTGCCATTGTAGCTTGCTGGTCTTTTATTCCTTAGTTTACTTAGCAAAAGGTAGTCTTTGGTGCTGAGACTATGCCAAGATTTTAACCAGTTCCAGACTCGCTGATTGCATCACAGTGGTTTCTAACTTACACTGGTGTTTGCTCTAAATCTAATTATTGATTTTATGGCTCTCAACATTGCTGCTGATGAGAGCTTTTTCTTTTCTCTTTCTTTCTTCCTTATTTCTTTTTCTCTTTCTCTTTCTCTTTTTCTTTCTCTTTCTTTTCCTCTTTCTTTTTCTTTCTATCTTTCTCTCTTTCTCTTTCTTTCTTTCTTCCTTTCTTTCTTTCTTTCTTTCTTTTTTTCTTTCTTTCTTTCTTTCTTTCCTTCCTTCCTTCCTTCTTTCTTTCTGAGTATAATGTCTAGCTCTACCAGAACCATGACAATATACTGGTGACTTTTGCAAACCAATAATGCTTATCTTAGTTAGGGTTTTACTGCTGTGAACAGACACCATGGCAACTCTTAGAAGGACAACATTTAATTGGGGCTAGCTTACAGGTTCAGAGGTTCAAGTCCATTATCATCAAAGTAGGGACATGGCAGCATCCAAGCAGGCATGATACAGGAGGAGCTGAGAGTTCTACACCTTCACCTGAAGGCTGCTAGCAGAATAATGATTTCCAGGCAGCTAGGATGAGAGACTTATAACCCACACCCACAGTAACACACCTATTCAACATGGCCACACCTCCTAATAGTGCCACTTCCTGGGTTGAGCATAGACAAACCATCACAATGCTATTTGTAAAATTTACCAACAATATTCTCCTGGGGAACCTCATCACATCTTGGTTTGCTGTACTCTCATTTGAAATAGATTTTGAATTCTTTCAATGTGAAGATACTTAATGCTGAACAAGTGTACTAGAGAAAGTAGTCATGTGGAGTACAATGAGAATTGACTCCTCCAGTTTGAGCATTTGCTGCTCAGCTCTTCTTGAAGATTTGAGAAGGAAGCAAGTTTGGCTTTTATCTAAAAGTGGGCAGCAAAGAAAGCTTGCAGCTTCTCGATTATTCTTTTTTTGTTTTTTGTTTTTGTTTTTGTTTTTGTTTTTTTGAGACAGGGTTTCTCTGTGTAACCCTGGCTGTCCTGGAACTCACTCTGTAGACCAGGCTGGCCTCAAACTCAGAGATCTGCCTGCCTCTGCCTCCCAAGGGCTGGGATTACAGGTGTGCGCCACCACTGCCCGGCTCAATTATTCTTTATTAGCACCTGACAGCTCGGAATATTTGCTAGGTAAAATGTTCAGATAGGCTCTGTTGCACTCTCCTTTTGAAACAGGAATAACTTATAAAACTGAAAACTGAAGTTTGGCTGGCTACTGTTTCCTTGTCTCCAGCTGCTGCTCTTTTGGGTTTGATCTTCCACTCTTGTATCTACCTGTAGCTCAAGAAGAACCTAGAGATATGCATTCAATCTAAGAGACAATGTGCCGTAGCACATAATCTCTGCCCACTTCTCCTGTAGAAGGTGATGGAGAGAGGGAAGGACATTCCATGTGTGAATCTGGGCCTGTGACTATGATGCTCTGTTGGAAGCTGGGAGCCAATGTGTGGCCAGTGGCCAGAGTCCTCGCTTTGTGGGCTGGGGAGAGAATGTGCTTGTGTTTTGGACCCACAGAGTAGACACAGTAGGGCTGGAATGTCCTGTGTTAGCACAGCTTCACTCATCCTGGGTAGAGAGAGCTCCCACGGGAAGGGAAGGGAAAGCTGTAGAATGGACTCAGGGATTTCAGCTATTTCTTTCAATGCTACCCCTCCCTGCTTATTGTCTGATAATATGGATGGAGGGGAAGGAAATAAAGCAAGACTAGAGTGATGTGAGTGCAGAAATGCTTCTGTCCCTCCATAACCACTGTAAACTTGCTTACCCCTGGTTGTCTTTAGTGCTTCTTAAACATCATTAACATCATTAGCTTAAGGGGCCTTGTTGCTAAATCCCAGCCACATAGCATTTGATCTGGGTTTAAAAGACAAAAACAAACAAACAAACAAACAAACAAACAAACCCAAAAGACAAAAAACCCTAAGACAAGGAGTTTATTTAGGTGATTCCAGAAAACAGTTGAGGCAAAGAGAAGTGCAAAGCTAAGAAAGCAGGTGGTCAGGAAAAGGCTTACCACAGGTACAACCAGGAGTCTCTGAAAAGATTCGTGGGAGGAAGCAGGGCATTATCCACTGGCTGTCGTTCTTCATTGTCTCAGGGCTTAGAACAATACTGGCACTTCTGTCCTGGCCTGACATAGTTGGCCACTGAGGAGGACTGCCTAGTCCCTGAAGCTGCTGGTGATCCACAGGTCAAGCTAATAGGACCCTGGCTATGAACCAATAGCACGTCCAATGGAACGAAAGACGTCTCGGCAGGCTCCTCTGTTAAACATTTTTCTCTTTCAGTCTCACGTTGGGTTTGTTTTCTCCCCCTCACTCTGTCCTCACGTATTAGCACTGGAATCTCTAGATCCTGGTGCTCTATCAGCTCTGTGGGCTTTGGTTTTTCATCTGTGTGATGGAGACAACAGTAATAATCCCTCCCTTGACATCAGTGTGAGAACTAGGTCATTGTAAACAACTGGGACAGTGCCTGGCTTGTAGTATGCACCCTGCAAGTATTAGCTGCAGTTATTATAGTGGATGGAGAATTGGGGTTTCTTGCCACTTAGAAACGTTTAATTCATAGCTAGCAACTGACATTCTAGACTGCTGTGCTCAGTTTCCTGTTTGGTCTTGCTACTTTTTTTGCAGTCTCCCTCTCCATCATGCCTTCTGTATTTGATACTAGATGTCTCCCCTGCTCTCCACACCTATCCTTATAGCACTGGTTGCCTCTCACTGCATCATCCCGACAGTGCTGATTTTAATAGAGAAGAGAAAGCACAAGCATGTTGCTTGTTAAAGATTTTTGGCCTCAGGCATACACGGGTATTAGTGTCCACATTGGTTATATAATCATAATCTTTGCTGAGGTAAGCACCAACTCAATTCAATTCAGATCTAGTAAAGATACTTACTGAACACTTGGTGTTTTCCAGGGTCTATCCTAAGCCCTTTGGGGCACAGCAGTCACAGAGCAGTAGTATGGGGGGAGCCCTCTGTTCTAGTGTCATTTACCATCAAAATAAATGGGAAAAAAAATAAGTGAATAGGTAGAAATGAGCAGATGGAAAAGTAAGTGAATTTTTAAAATTGTAATCTTTCTAATTACCAAGTGGTGAGGGATCCCCACTTCTGCTTTTCTCTGGTACTCAATCCACACAATTCACATGATTAATGTCTAGTTAAGGAACTCAGAGCGCTTGACAGAATAAATTGAAGCTATTACAGTCCACCGAGTAAAGCCTAGCTTGAAAATATTTGGCTTACAGATCAATAACTCATAAGAACAAAACGACTTTATAAAAGTTACAGTCTGTGATCTGGGAGGGTACTCGGAGCCTGTAATAGTTACATAGGGCTATTCTGACTGGGCAGATCCAGCAGAATTCCTTAAGTAGTGTGATGGCCTCAAGGCTCCTAATATTTATCATGGTCAAATGGGAGAGTGCACCTATGATTACTAGTGTACATAATGGTTTAAATGACAAATGATACGGGTTATTGGTTATTGATAAAATGTTGATTTTTTTGAAGAGATACATGTAACTTGGTCTAAAGTGCTAAGTTTTTTTCTTTCTAGAATATACAAAGATCCTGCTATTGACTCAATAAATAGTAATCGCCTATTTGTGAGGTACTATATACTATTAGTACAAAGTACATATATTTCAAACAAAGCATATATAAAGTATATACACAAAGTATATATACACACACTTTGTTTCTATACATATATATATAGGCACATGTGACTTTGTAGACATACAAACACTTGGTAGTAGCTAGTCAGAACAGTGATATACTAAATGTTAGCATTCTGTCTAAGTTCCACTCCACAGTTACCTGGCAACAGTCAGGTATGCCTGACTCACTATAAAAGGGGCTGCTTGCCCACTCCTCTTGCTCTCTTGCTCTTGCTCCTGCTCTTGCCCTCCTGTCCTCCCTCTCTCCCCATTCCCTTCCCCCCTCTCTCTCCAAGTGCTCATGGCTAGCCTCTACATCTTCTCTCTCTCTCTCTCTCTCTCTCTCTCTCTCTCTCTCTCTCTCTCTCTCTCTCTCTCTCTCTCTCTCTGTGCCTTTCTCTGCCTCTACTACCCTCTTGACTTCCTCCCCACGCTCTGAATAAACTCTATTCTATATTGTACCGACCTGTGATTGATCCCTCCGGGAAGGGATGCTTCAACATGGGCTTGCAGAGGCACCTCCTCCCCCCATATCTGACTACACCTCCATAAACATATCGGCTCCCCTCTCTAACTTTTCATAACCACATCACTAAATGTGTAATACCTGCTGTTTAAGCTGCTCTTCTGATCGTCATTTTGGCCTTGGGTAACTTTTGGGTGCTATTACCTCATGTTTATGTTCCTTGTTTGGGTTTTGGCTCCATCCACATCTAGGCTCTGAGTGCTTATGCACTGGACTGCATAGCAAGCTTCTTTGTCTCTCTCTCCAGTATCTGTTACCAGAGCGCTACTTCTAAGCATCACACGGACGCAGACATTTAACAAGGTTACAGTATTTCTCAAAGCAACCTCCTTTTGTACAATATTATTTGTTCTTTTGTTTTTGATGGGGGTCTTTCAACGGCCAGACTTTGTCTACTATTTCACTTTGTCAGCAAAGACCTGGAATTTAGGATCCTCCAGCCTCCAAGTTTTGTGTGCTGCGTGCGAGGCTATCACAACAGGTCTATGCTGGGGTGGGGGCCATCAGATTCAGGACTTCAAGCCTGCTAGGCACACTACTGCGCCCCACCTCCAGATGCCTTTAGGCAACTGTTGAACCAAGTAAGTTCACAGGAGAGGTCGCTGATCAAAGAGTCTTATTAAGAGTTTGAAGACAGAAAAGAGTTCTATAGCAAGCCTGGAGTTCTATCCAAAACCAGTTCTCCAGAAGCTGCTGGGCAGTGGACCGTACTTAGAAGACACAAGGTTAAATACAACCAAAGCGTCACAACTCACACACAGATCAGAGAATCATAACATTCCCTGAACTCTGGCCACCGCAACGCCTGCTGGGCACGCCTGCAGACCTGAGGATTGTTTGCACACACTCTCCGCTCCCGTCCCTTCTTCAGTCGCCCCAATGCTTGATCTCAGGGACGCAGCTGCTGCCAGGTGCGCTGGGATGCCCCACCCTCTCCAGTTGGAAAGCGGACAGACCGGTTCTTCTGGTCTTGGTCGGGTGAAGACAACAGACCAACTACAGACAACGAGGCGGGCGAGGCCCCACTGTCTCCTCCCTCGCATCCTACTAGCCTCTCTCTGAACTTTTCTACCTGACATTCGCGATGCTAGCTGAAAGCGAGTCCCCAGCCCAGCAGCCTGCCGAGCACCGTCTCCAGCGACGGCTGCGAAACTGTTCGACTCCAAACACAAACACCAGCCACTGACATGTTTTAAGAAACGCTCCAGTTGGATGAGTGCGGAACCAAAACAGACCAAATGGGGAGGCAAGGAAGGAATGCAAGCAATTGGCCCAACTCGGTTGGAGCAGCGGGGCTCGTGTTACACTCCCTTTGCCAGTTAGCAACGTGGGCGTTTGTTGCTGTGTTAATTACAGTTCTTCCCGGAGTCGGAGGCGAGAACAGCCCTCGTGGAACCGTTTCAAGTGGAACGCTCCACCAGGAAGCAAACAACTGCTTTCCTGCCCAGCTGGGAGGGATTCCACCCGGCAGCGAAGGGCGGGGCTGCGGGCGCGTCCTGCGGAGCTTTGCGCACGCGCACTGCCGGGCTGAGCGCACCTGCCAGCGGTTAGCATCCGGCTGGCCACCGGCTGGGGTGCTGCGGAGCCAAGAAGATATAGCGGAGCAACGGCTTCTGTCCCCCACGGGCGGACCCAGGGCTCCAGGGAGCCCGTGCTTCTCTCCCCCTCCCCCCACCCCTGCTTGCTTGTTTTCTCTGGAGTTCCTGGGGAATCAATCCTGTTTTATCTTCTCGTGGGTGGCATGAGGATGAGAACAGGTGGCTCTGAAGGAATCAGGGACAAACCCGAGATAGCGCGGCAGGGTGGAAAGTGCACAGCCTTCCAGATACAGTGAACTGTCTCCAAACTGGCTGCCCTTCGTTAAATGAGTGACCTTGGGCAAAGTTGTTTCACTGTTTCTGAAAGGCCCCCAGAAGCTCGCACGTAACTTGACAAGAGGAGATGCTTGTTTGTGCTATTCACTCTTATTGCCAGGAACAGTCACTATTATAAACGTCACCTACAGAGAAGTACACAGGGGTTGGGCATCTAGTTCGGTTGGTAGACTGCTTTCCTAGCAAGCACTATACTTTGGGTATGGGCCTCAGCACCACAGAAAATCCCCAGTCCTCTCAGCGGGAGATCAGGAGTTCAAGGCCATCCTTAGCTGCACAGAGGTCAGCAAAAGCAAAACACAAACAAATTCTTTTAATATTGTCACTCTACACACGAGAAAGCTACTTCCTAAAGACGTTAATATATATATACACATATATGTATACATACAAATATATATACACGCACACACATGTATACATACAAATATACATACATACACACATATTACATATAGTTGCTATTTTTGTTTTCATGATTATTGGACATAAACAAACTAACACTAGCTGAAAGCAATGTGTCCTCTATTCATTGGAGAGTGAAGGGGCAGCGAGGAAAGGGCCTTGGTGATTACAGACATCCAGCAAAGCATCTGGATAAGCAAATAGGAAATAGGATGTGAATGCCAGCATCAGCCTCGCCAATCCATTACAGCCCACAAATACCACTGTCTCAGTGTTGGCTCTGCAAGTGGGGGTGTGGAGCACAGTCACATACCTGCTCCATATCACTTACTACAATACTGGCCCAGCAGTTTTCCCCATTTCAGAAGAATGCTTTTCCCCCCTTACAGTGCTACTTGGGAATTTTACGAATAAAATTCTTGGAATCAACTCAAAAACTGCAATCCAAAAACCATGGTGTGTATTTGAAACTGCCACTTAATGCACACTTAAGGCCTGGTTGTAGACACCTGACATGGGAAGTACTTTGGAATAAAGGTAGGAGTAAGGACATTTTAAAAGGATACCATACATGTTTTGATTGTCATAATAATCTTCCTGAGGAAATGTTGTCATTAACATGTGACTCTCAGTTTCATTTTTGGTAAAGTCGTTTTTAGAATGGTTGTAGGGACCAAATAGAAAAGGCACAGCCCAGAAAACAGGTTATACTGGGCGTGGCATAATCTCCACCTACAAAGAACTGCTGTAGAGGTAGGGGCAGATATTTGTGTTCTAAAGAGAAAAGGTTACTCGGTTTGCACTGAGACAGTCAATGCCAGTTCTTGGGATAGTTTTAGATCTAGCTGGAGACCTGTAATCACCCTGCCCTGAGTCAGCTCCCTTCATTAAAGAACAGTACAAATTTGATGGCTTATAATAACCAAACTTATCATCTTGCATTTCTGTAGGTTAGAAATCTGACACAGTCTGTCTTATTGTGTGAGACTGCAGGCCAAATTCATTTCTTAGTCTTCCATGGACTTTCAGTTCCAGGGTCTTTCTTCCAGGGCACCTTCCTCCCTCTGGAGAATCAGCAATGATGTCTCAAATCCATACATCAAACCATCTTGAATGCTGTCTTTGATTCCCTCATCCTCTTTTAGGGACCCAAATGTTCACATTGGGCCCATCCAGGTAGTGACTCGAAGTATAATTTCCCTATTTTAAGGTGCCCTGGTTAGCAAACCTAGAGTCAATTGCATCCCTAATGCCTCTTCAAAATTTAATCTACTGTATTTACAGTTTCCCAGGATTAGGATATGGGATATCTGTGGTGGTCACACATTCTGCTCATTTTGGTAGCAAGCACTGCATTAATTAATTCATAAACATATGCTAAATGCTTCCTCTGTAAAGGCACAATTAGCAGGGTTGTACAGGTCCCCCAGCTCTGTCACTTACTAGGTTAATTAATTACGTAGTTAGGTTGATCCGGGTAAATTATTTAACCCTTTTAACCTGCAGTGTCCACATCTGTAAAGTGAGCATAATGATAATATCTACCTTATTGGATTGGTGTTTTAATTAAATAAGATAATACTAGAAGATAGCACAGTGCCTGGCATGCGATGAACATTTAGAAGTTTGAGGCTGTTACTATGTGCCATGGGGATTGTACAGTGTCTGCCTCCGTGGAGTTTGTGGCATAAGGCACACTCACACATATGCTTGTGGAATGAGACAACATATAGGAATAAACAATGAAAAGTATAAGAAGATGTATTATGTGCCAGTGAGAGAAGTAGATGAAAGATAGTCCCAACACTCAGGAAATGCCAGAAATGGATGGAGCAGGTTGATTACAGAAGTAGGAGGCCGGCTGGATTTCAAGAGGCAAAGGAGGAAACATGGTGCATGGGAGCACGCTTGTTATATTGACAAGGTGGCAGGAAATGGGCTGACTTAAGCGTCATCTTGTAGGATGGAGAGTTGCACCAGGGTATCCATTTATCTGTTTCCACATTTCCTCAGGATGTTTAGGGGAAGAGTGGATGATCAGACACAGGGCCTGACTGTGGAGAATCAGAATGCTAGGCTATAGAGTCAAGATTCTTTTCCTGCAGTAGTGGGAAGCCCTGGAACGTTTTAGAGCAGAGGTACGTTTATAAGAGCAACGCTCAAGAAGATTAAACACGAAGACCGAGCTGCAGGAAACCTCTTGTGGGACATCTTCTGTGGTCTTCTGTGTGAGCTGAAGGAGATGTGATGGTGTTTGGTTCCAGAAAGGGAGGATGGATGCCAGAAACATAAGAAATTAAGAGCAAAGGGCCTTGGTAATTGTTTAGATCAGGGGGGAGGGGGATTGCAAATTCCTGGAAGGTTGGTGATAGCAACAATAGAAATGAGATGAGTTCAGCTTCTATGTTCCTGTTTGGGTAAAGTGTTAGCAGATCGTCCAAGTAGCCTGTGTCCTGCAGGCCCCTGGGTAAGGTGTTAGCAGATTGTCCAAGTAGCTTGTATCCTGCAGGCCCCTGGGATTGTGGATGTGGAAAGTGAGAGACAGGTCATCACGGCTGGAGAGTGAAGCTTGAAAACCATCCGCAGAGAAGTGGTGGCTACAGCCCTCCACACCATTCCCAACCCTTAATGACCAAACCCACTTTATTGCCTGCACTGGTGGATAGTGCCTGATAGTATCCCTCCTCTCCTCATTTCACAGTTCCTCCCCATTCCTTGTTCTGAGCTGAACTTTGTCCTTCCCAAGTGCGCATGTTGAAATATCATCCCCTACCGCCTTAGGATATGGCTGTATTTAGAAGGTGGGTCTCTATCAAAGTAACTAAAGGTCGAAGGTGATCCCTAATCCCCTGACTGTATTCCTGTCAGAAGGTATTAGGACAAAGACACACACATCAAGTAACAACAATATGAAACTTAAGACTGCTGGATGGTGAGAAAATACAGTTCAGTTGTTGAAGCCACTCAGTTTATGGTACTTTGTCTTGGTGGCCCCAGCAAACCAATATGCTTCTCCAGAGACCAGTGCCTTTTGGGCTCCCACTCATGGGAGCTGAGACCACTCCAAAGTGGCCTTGTTCCAGGACTTGTTCCAAGGCTTACATTTCACCAGGCCTGTTGCCTTCAGTGTCTAGAATGTCCTGGGTTGTATTTGGTGGTTTTGAGAAATATTGTTTTTGGTGAATGGAAGCAGTGATGTTCTCTATCTTGGGAGACCGTGGCATCCGAAGCTGGCCGGTGAGGACAGGGTGTGGGTCAGAGAAGCCTTTTGAGTGTGAGGCTTACAGCTGATAGTGGACTGTCCTGCCACCTGCTCAGAAGGCTGGCTCTGCCAGTGGATTGCTTCATGTGCTTTCCCCTGAAGCCGTGCTTGGAGCACAGAGAAATGTGCTCATTCAGATTATAAAGTAGCACTTTGTTGCACTTAATTAACTCTGTTGCACTTAATAACCATTCTGAATCTTATTTAGGTCTTGTTTTGTAAGATACAAAACAAAGTATCATGAAAGGTGAAGGCCAAGTCTGCCCTTAAAGTAGCCTGTGGAGAAGAAAAAAAAAAAAAAAAAAAACACAGCCACACATTCACATAAGCACCGGTACGGGTGGAATAGAAGGACCAGTGCTTAGAAATACTGAATCCTGTCAGCACAGCTGGACAGGTTCCAAGCCCTGCCTTGTGGACTTTGGTGACAGTGAGATATTCAGATGAGGACCATGTCCTCAGTGACTTCTTTGTTCAGTAGAGCTGGCCTTTATGATGTATTGAAGCAGTGTTTATGAGAAAGATGCTGGTGAACTTAGTTCCTATCTTCCCCTAGGACTGTGAATAAGAGTCTTGGAAAGAGCTCGCTAGCAAACGCCATTTCTGACTAGGTTGTTCTCTAACTCCCTCTTCTGGGAGGCTGTGGTACTACCCCGAGTCTTTCTCTGTTCCACTGGTGGAATGATTGTTCTTGTGCCCAGTCCTATCAATAGATGGGGACTTCCCCAGGACATGCCTCATGTCTCATCTGTCTTTGTCTCTGATTCAACTTCTGGCTGGCATCAGGTATCCCTCAGTGGCTGAATAGAGTAGCTGGCTAACCCTTTGTCCTTTAAAAAATGTTTTGATGTTTCCCAGAGACTGTGTGTGTGTGTGTGTGTGTGTGTGTGTGTGTGTGTGTGTGTTGGGGAAGCTTGGTGATGGGGTGAGGGAGAACTATGCAGAACTACTATTGAAAATGACTATGGTGATTGTATATAAGAGCCTGTCTATCTATCTATCTATATCTATCTATCTATCTATCTATCTATCTATCTATCTATCTACCTATCATCTATCTATTTTTGAACCAGATAAAGCCCTGGCTGGCTCAGAACTCCCTACAAAGACCAGACTGGCCTCATACTTGCAGTGATCTTCCTATCTCTGCCTCCCAAATACAGGTGCTACACTCACCTAGATTCCATTATTTTGGTATCTAGCCTACGGTTAACAATTAAGACACAGTTATCGACTGACTAACAAAGACCTGGAAACACATGTTTACAGTAAAGTACTGCAAAGTAGGGTAGGGAGAAAGTAGCATGTCTACAAGGACGTGTAGACAACCTAAGGAATACAAGTCTTCTATAGAATTTACAGGCTGGTCAGAAGCATACACAGCTTGAACTCATATTACACTTCTGTTCATTGATTTCTGCCTCATGTCAGGTGCTCGTAATGCTATCATTATATTTATATTTTATATATTTATATGTTACATATAAGTAATATGAATATTGTGTCCTTAGTTTTGTACAGGGGAACCTTGGGTGCATAGACATGTATGCATTTAGCCAACCACATTTATAAAGTTCATATGTAGTAGACACTAAGCTGGGGTATGACAATGATAAGGCACAGAGAAGTCTTACCCTTATGGGGCTCCCCTGCTAGCCAGAAAGTGGAACGCAGGAGGTAGGAAAGATGTAACATGGTGCCATCAAGGTAGAAAGTATGTTTGTGTCCAGGAGATGTTTGCAGCACACACAGTGGCCAATGTACTGAGAAACAAACACCCAGCACACCAGTGTTGGATCTCAGTGCTATGTTGCAGCAACTTTAAGGTGTGAGGTTATAATTGTTCCCTGAGAGTAAGCACACGGTTCCTGGGAACACATTGGAAATAGCCAGGGAGGCTCCTCAGAGCAAGTGCAATTATCTGAAACCCAAAGCTTGGGTAGGCATTCAGTAGGTTAAATCAAAAGGGGGAGGAAGGGAAGGCAGAAGGAACAGGGTTTCTCTGTATAACCCTGGCTGTCCTGGAACTCACTCTGTAGACTAGGCTGGCCTTGACCTCAGAAATCTGTCTGCCTCTGCTGCCCAAGTGCTGGGATTAAAGGTGTGTGCCACCACTGCCCCGCTAATGTGTTTCTTAAGAATTAATTCTGTCTGGGCTTTTGAGGGAAATATGAGAATGGGAAGGCAACCGGAGGTAGTCCAGCAACCAGGGGAGGATTAAGGAAAATCCTGGTGTGAACAAAGCATATGCAGGGTCGAATCCACCATCTCACACTCAGAAAGAGGCGATGTGGAATTTGAAGCCATGTCCAGTCCGACTCAGGAGCTCACCTGCGACCACTGCCCACCACATCAAGAAACATCACATGGATGATTCCCTCCCTTTACTTCACCATTACTTTTCCTTTTAGGATCTCCCCGAGGCTGCAGCAGGTCCCGGAGGAAGAAGACACATCCCTGTCCCTCCTCTTCCTCCTGCCTGGGCCGTGTGGTGCTTGTTTGTGCTCCGGAGCTGTTTTAGAGTGGCTCTCCAGTTCCTGGGTCACTGCTCCCCTTTTTTCCTCCCGTTCTTTCCTGGGGTTAACATTGTTTCTTGCGAGTCTGTGCCAGGCCTGCTGTGTGCAGAGGCTGCCTGTTCCACTACATCTTGGGGCTTTCTATTGTCCTCCAGAGAGCAGGCAGGCAAAAGCACCAGCCTTCTGCCTGGGAAAGGGGCAGAGGCTGGGTAGCAAAGAGAAGCGGCTCTGCTCTGCGTCTTGCCTGTGTGTTCTTGCTGGGTGGGTGTGAGCGCATATGTGTGGACTCGTTTCCCACAGTTTTCCTGTATACCACCTTGCTGAATGGTTGCCATCAACACCGATACTTAACTAAATATATGTACGATTTTATTCTGGAACCTTAAAATGTCAAAAATGCCTTTGTAGTAAACAAACGTCTTCAACAATTGCTCAAGAGAAGTCACAACGGCCCTTACTTCAGTGGAGTGGCTGGATTTATTCATGTTTTTCTTTGCATACTGTCTAGCAGCTAAGGGCATGGTCTCTCCCAGACTTCTTCAGTTCAAATGACAATTCTAACATCGTTCAGCTGGGTGACATTGGGCAGGCTGCTTAACATGTCTGTACCTCCATGTTCCTTATCTGAAAGAAAGAGATGCCAGTAATAGTACTGGCCTCACAGTGAAGGGGTTAAGTGAGTTCATTTGACGATGTACTTAGAATGATGGCTGCCACACAGTAGGTGCTTTATAAGTGTCCAGCCATTGTCATTTTCCATTTGACAATGTACTTAGAATGATGGCTGGCCATCCATTGGACTGAACACAAAGGCCCCAACGGAGGAGCTAGAGAAAGAACCCAAGGAGCTGAAGGGTTTGCAGCCCCATAGGAGGAACAATAATGTGAACTAACCAGTACCCCCAGAGTTCCCAGGGACTACACCACCAACCAACGAGTACACGTGGAGGGGCCCATGGCTCTAGCTGCATATGTAGCAGAGGATGGCCTTGTGGGATGTCAATGAGAGGAGAGACCCTTGGTCTCGTGAAGGCTTGATGCCCCAGTGTAGGGGGATGAATGCTAGGACAGGGAAGTGGGAGCGGGTAGGTTAGTGAGCAAGGAGAGGGAGGAGAGGATGGGGGGTTTCGGGGGGATAAAACTCGCAATGTAAATAAAGAAAACATCTAATAATAAAGGAAGGAAGGAAGGAAGGAAGGAAGGAAGGAAGGAAGGAAGGAAGGAAGAAAGTGGCTGGCACACAGTAGGTGCTTTATAAGTGTCCAACAACTGTCCTTTTTCATTTAGCATAAGTAGTCCCTCCTGCCTGCCTTCTTGCTATCTTTCTGTTTGTGGGTTTGTACAGTTGTGTACCACATGTGCACATATGTGGAGGTCAGAGGTCAAAATCAGCTGTTGTCCTTAGCTGTTCTTCACCTTGGTTTCAGAGACACAGTCTGCCATTGATAGTGAAGCTCATTGATTTGCCTAGATTGGTTGGGCAATGAGCTTTGGGGCACTGCCTGTTTCCTTGTTCTAGTGCTAGGATTATAGATGTTTGAGTGCTGGAGAGCCAAATTCAGCTTGTCATGCTTGCTGGGCCAGTCCTCACTGACTGAACCATGCCCCCAGCTTTCCTTTTTCTTTTTGAGATTCTAGCTGTCCGTTCCAGATAGATCCATAGGAAAAGCTCTGGCAGGGTTAAATCATGCTACCCTTTATCCTGAGCATTGTTAAACCTGCCACCACGAAACAGATGACGATGACACAAGGCCTTCTGCAGGATCAAAGCGGGAAGGCACAGCTCTGCCGGGCTAAGTTTAGGGATTGCCCAGAGTGTTCGCAAAGGACAGAATAATATCCTGAGTGTTAGCACATGTCACATCAATCATCCCCAACACCCTTCAGGGCAGTGCAATAGCACACGGCCCAGTGCAAAACACAGAAGCACTAACACGTTTTTAAATGTAGATAATGGACCCTGTATGGGTAACACCACAGTTCTCCCCAAGTCACAGAGGAGGATTCTGGTGGGTGGGTGGGTATTGCTGTGTGGATTTCTTTTTTAAAAGCAGTCAAACTGTTACTATTTTCAAGTAGTCTTTTCATGGTCACTTCATCAAACCGAAGACTTCAGTCCCTCGGGCAAAGAGCTTCCAATGCATAGGTGACTGACTCTTCTCTGCTTCAGAAGGTGCTCCAGCCACAGGGCTCCCGCGCAGGTAACGGAGGGAAGCCTGCTAGCCTCTTTTTCTAGCAGAGGCTACAGCAAGCAAGGTCTGTCATCTGCACAGCCTGGGAACGCGCAGGTGACTGTGAAGACAGCCGTGGAGGGACAAGAATTGGGCATATGGTCCTCATTGGCACAGCATAACAAAGTAATTAAAAGTGTCTTAAAATGCAGAAAGCCCCCAAACTGTAAAGTAGATCATAGTAGATGTCAAATTAGCATTTTTCTGCTTCTTTTTAACAATGCCATAATCTCATTAATCTACAGAAGGAACGAAATGCACGGACTCCAGCCAGTTGGCTGGACATATGTTGCACATTGGACTGGCCATTTGGCTGGATCCGATTAAAGTGGAGAAATTGCATATTTTTTTGGGCACTGAACACAAATCTGGACCTGCTTATTACTTTTGTCCTCCCTTTTTAAAGTGATGGATTTCTAAGTGCCAAAAATTCAGCACCAACTTAAGTTTAAAAGGAAAAAAAAATGCCTATGAAGAAAACCTACAGAGAAAAAGGACAAAGGATTGAGGACGGGCATCTCAAAGCTGGCTGTGGATGGTGGGCTGTATTAAAAGACCACACTCACGCTGACAATGTTATACATTAGAAATGTCAAATCTGCTGATTCTGGCTCAGTTATAGGCAAGGTGGCTCCGTTGATTAACATTTTATTTGGAATGTTATACACTATTAAACCATTCAGCATACTGCTTTGTCCTAATCTGAACAAATATGATAATTTTAAAAAAATCTCCCAAATTTTCTCAAAAGCAGAACAAACATATTTTGTCTACCCCCATGGCTATAGTCACTAATATGTCCCGAGTATTCACACATGATCAAGACATTGTCCTAAATGTTATAAGAATATACATTTGAATGTGATCCAGTGAGGTACTTGGGCAAATTCATAGCTAGTTCACAACCAGGCCAGGAGTGGCATCTTATGGAAGGTGTCAAGCACAGTGTGGATGTACAAGAAAACAGCTCGCACATCTGGGGAATGCTTGTTGGAAGGGACGAGTAGGCTGGGGTCAGATTCACCTGCAGGAAGAAGGTAGCATTTGAAATGAGGTAGGATTCTGACAGGCAGAGTCAGGAGGATGACTTGGCACCTCCGGACTCAGGTCTGGGATGCTGGCAAGCTCAGGGAGGGATATGGGTGCACTGGAGGATGAGTTTGGAGAGGCAGATGGTAGTCACCATTTGGTGCTTGGGATTCAAGCAGATCAAAGGGTATTTGGGGCAGTCGTCAGCTTCTGCAGTCTTCTGAGGGGAAGAATAGCAGAACCCCAAACTGTCTTCTAGAGGAAGCCCTTTGGCAGTGTGCAAAGCTCTCAGTGTGATGGGGAGAACATCTTTCTGGGGAGATGATGGTAGCTCAGGATGACAGCAGATCAGGCAAGATGTGATGTAGCTCTCGCTGAGGAAAGGTACTGTGGGAAGCAAAGATGGGGTGCAGGTAGGGTAACCCCAAGAACAGAGGCCACTTGGTGAGGTCACAGGATCAGAAGACCTCAAAGGTGATCATTTGAAACAGTAATAACTGCAGTTTGTAGGCAGGCTGGCTGCTAACACAAAGCCCTTTGGTTGATAGAATAGTTGATGAACAAATTTGTTCAAAAACTAAGCTGTTCGAAAGAGCATGTTGACCCTCAGGAGGCAGAAACAGGAGAATCTCTATTAGTTTGAGAACAGTCTGGTCTACTTTGGAAGTTACAGGGTACCAGCATTACATAATGAGTCCCCGTCTTAAAACTAAACAAAAAATCCTTAAAAAAACAACAAAAACAAATTAAAAACAAACAACAAAACAATCAACCAATCCCCCAAACCCAAGACTTTAGTCCCTCAGACTATAAGAAGGAGCCTGTTGGGACCAGGATAGATGTGACAAGATAGAGGCCTGGCCTCATGTTCTGTTTGAAGTTGTTCAACACTATATCTCTGAAGATGAATCCTTTGACTAGTTGATAGAAAGACAAGAAAGCTCACAGGAGGACTGGAAGTCACAAATGTCTCCTGAAGCTGACAATGCTGCCATGTCCCCCCATTATGGGCAGGATGCTTTTTCCGGATCTGAGCGTGGACCTCGCTCGCAGAAGGCTTTCTGTGGAGGGGCTGGAGACACATGATCCTAAGAGGCTTGAGCGCTGCGGTTCCGACAGCCCTGCGATATCTCTGTGTGGAATTTTAAAGTTAAAAAATGTGGTTGGTGGGTGTGTGTTCAGGGGCATGGAGGAAGACGGCTTCCCTATAGAGAGGGTGCACTTTTGACCTATGCCCCAAACCCAGAGTTCACAGAGGAATGCGTTTCAGTTTTAGGAAAGATAGAAGCCAGTTAATTTCATTAATCCCTCTTTTTGCGGCAGTAGAATTTTCTAAACGGAAATGAGACCTCTGAGACTCTTGGCATAGAAACGGTAAATTAGAAATCTCTCCATGAATACTTCTCTGCATTTAATTAAATGGCAGTCTCTGGGGCTTAGCAGCGTATGGAGTAATAAACCCATCACACAGAACGGCTAAATATGTGGACTTTAGTTCACATTCATTTTGTTCATAACAAGATGCTAGGTACATGGAAACACTCAGAATTGACTGTAAAGAAATATTTCTAGCATTTTTTTTTCCTCTTAAAATTGTGACTGTAATCTAAACAAATCTGGGTTAAATGTGTTTTCTGGGTTTTGCTAGAAGCTGTTGGATTCAGGTGAACTTTGTTTTCCTTACTGGGGATGAGGGCGCTGACGGTAAGAGCCCCTCTCTCTGGTGAGGAAGACCCCTGGTACTGCTTCTAAATCGCCCTGAAACTCATGACTAATGACTAAGGAGGTATCTGGCAAATCAACTAGTTTCTAGTCCTAGGAGCTCTTGTGGGATTTCTTCAGGAGTAAAGACAGCTTGTAGAGAGCAGAGGGGTCACAGCGCATGACGTGTAGAGAGCAGAGGGGTCACAGCGCATGACGTGTAGAGAGCAGAGGGGTCACGGCGCATGACGTGTAGAGAGCAGAGGGTCACAGCGCTGCCTTGGAGTTTCTTTTACTCAGGAAACACACCTGTACACTTCTTCACAGAGAAGAGTCTTCCTTTCATGATAGGCTAGTGAAGGTGCGGCGTGCACATGTGTGTGTAAATCACATTTCCATTTTACATTTTGTGGGTTAAACTGATTATAATGACAAAAATGTGTCTTTTTAAAATGGTTTGTCTATTGGTTTAATAACAGTTTAAAAAACGTTATATACTTATTTTTTTTTTTTAAAGATAGGTCTTTCTGTAGACCAGACTGGTCTCAAACCCACAGAAATCTTCCTGCCTCTGCCTCCTGATTGCTGGGATCAAAAACATGAGTTACCACATCTGTCTCTTAGACATTTTTTTAAAAAAGATCTCTCTTACTACACTTAATACCTATTATAAAGGAAAGGAATGAATAGACTTCATTTTGTAGGTGACTAAGTTTAACAAACTGGACATTAAATGAGTTCCTATCACTCTGCTATTTTAGTGGCATACAGTATCTGCCTTGGGGATTCTTGGGTGAGATCTACTCCAGTCTGATGTTGCTCCTTCTCCGAGCATCTTTGTCAGGGCTTCTATCCCTCCTTTGAGCCTCAGTTGTCTTGTATATAATAACATGGGAACGTAACAGATCAATGAAGGCATGTTGGGGCTTTGAACACTATCACGTACCTAACTGATGCTCAGCAAACATTAGCACCATTCTTAATAACTGAAGGCCTCTCCAGGCTCCTGGGCTTGGATGGACTCTCACCAGGTCACTGGGGTACTGAAGCCATGTCAGAGATGTGTTTCAGGGGGTAGTCTTAGCCCTGACTTTCTCACTCCCCTTTCCTCCTCGTAGGTCTGTTCGAGGTTTGCTTAGATGGCACTTGGGTCAGAGCACTCTCCTCAGATGTGCTGTGGGCTTGAAAGCTCTTGCTGCCTCTCAGACAACAGTGGCATCTGGAGAGTTGAATAACCTTGAGCTGGAGAGAAAGTACAGGCTCTGAAGGCAGACAGGCTAGGTTTGACTCATCGTTTCACACTGTATGATTTTATAAAATCTAGTTCACAAGAACTGGCTCTGCAGAGTGATTCCAGGGTTGGCTGCAGGCATAAAGCTGAGCATATTGAATCTCTTATTCTTAGATAACTTACTTAATATCCCTGATCCTCAGTCTCCTCATCTAGAAAGAGAGTTCATGATAATCTTCACCTCACAGAGTTAGCATGAGGACTAACCATAATAACCAAATGATCCTGCGTTAAGTACTCAGTTGAAAGCTATGGTGGGTGGGGGCGCTGGAGACATTGCTCAGTGGTTAAGAGCACTGACTGTCAGAGGTCCTGAGTTCAATTCCCAGCAACCACATGGTGGCTCATCTGTAATGGGAGCTGATCCACTTTTCTGGTGTGTGTCTGAAGACAGCTACCGTGTACTCATATAAATAAAATAAATAATTTTTTTTAAAGTTATGGTATGTACCTGAAGAATTTCCACAAATGCATATCAAGTGTCCTTCAGTCAAAATTCTTGGGGCTAAAATTTTTTCATATTAAAAAAAAATGGTGGCTGGGGGTATTTTCTCACACATAATGAAATATGTTGGGGATGAACTGAAGTCTAAATATGAAATTCCATTGTTTTCTGTACACCTTGTGTGGATAGTCTGGAGGTCATTTTACAGCACACTTCCACTGTTCCTGTATTGTTACAGTGATCACATGAAATCAGGTGTGGAATTTTCCACTTGCGGTATCATTGTCAGGACTCAAAAAAAAATTGGGGGTGCTTTTTAGATTTTAGATTGTTGAGTTAGAAGTCCTGAATCTGTGTTACTCTTACTACATGACCACAGGCCAGTTATTTAAATATTTAGAGGCTCAGTATTTTGCTTTTTAACCTGAAATTGGAAAAACAAAACAAAACAATAAAACAACTTTGTGTCACAGATCCAGGTAGGATAGATGTACTAATGTGCAGAGGACATGAGACAGAGTGGGGTCTCGGTGAAGGAAGCCATCATCGTTACCAGAAATTAACCACGCTGCAGAGACTTCGTTGGCCATGGCCTCCCCGAAGCCTGCTTCCTGCCTTTCATGTCATGCCCAAGTTGAACCACATTCCCCACAGAATTGACATCTTTCCAAGTGAATTCCGTTCCAGGTATTGCCACGCAACCCAACCCCTGCCTAGACCCAGGCCTGCGTAATTGCTCTGCACACAGACATTACTCCCAGGGCCCCAGAAGAGGCCTGGCCCAGGAGGCTGCTATATTTGATTTCTGTAGGTCAACAAACAAACATTTGAAATTAAATAAGCATGTTAGTCACGGCAGGTTCAGGTTGCTGTAATTAGCTTCTGCCTGGCCTGCTAGAGCAGCAGCAGGCCTCTGCTTCCCACTGCCTGTGCAACAAGAACACACCAAGCCCAGGGCTCTGGGGGTGCTGCTTCTCAAAGCAGTTGACGTTGATGCTTCAGGACAGACGTTGGCAAGGCCTCTTCCTGTGCTGGAGGAAGCGGGTGTTGGGCCTTTTTGATTTGAGGCTGTGAAGAGTTACCGAGCGAGCTACTGGTGCGGTAGAGACCAAGACCATCCTGATTACGAGGAGGAGCTGTGATGGGGGCCGGCTCAGACACAAGCAATAATCATCTTTCTCTTTGGTTCCAGGACTAAGGCCACTTGGGGTTCAGACTTCCCAGGAGTGCTTTACGTTAGAAACCTTACGTTGTCAGCAGAGTCAGGCTCCTGAGACCCTGTCACTCGCTGCATATCCTTCTTCGCCCATGTGTGGCTGGCTACCTTCTGGATCCTGGAGCACCTGTGATCGTGTCTCGTGGCCCCTTTTCAGTCCTTGTCCCAGCTCGGAAACTCTTGGGTTGCCTGTTCCTCAGCTTGGTTACTTTTCTTTGAAGTTATTTATTTATTTATTTATTTTTGATTGGATTACAGTTAGTGGGCATCGCGGCCATACAACCTGCCAGACTTCTGATGACTCTGATCAGAGTGGGGTTGATAGCAGTAATGCAGATAACAATTCTTTGCTATGTAAAGTTCTTTTGATGTTTTGAAGCAAATTGTGTTTCTTTGAAACCCCCCATCCCCTAGAACCTGCTTTAGATGCCCATTCATCGGCGTCACCATGCAGCTCTTGGGAGCTGTATCAGTCAGGGTTCCCTAGAGAAACGGATCCAATAGAAGGAAGATATGTTAACAGGACCTTGATTAGGCTGGCTTGCTCAATACCGGCAGGGTAGTCCAACATTGCTGTCTTCACACTAGAGAAACTGAGACCCAGCAGGTTGTTCAGTCCGAGAGCATGGGTGTCTGCCCAGTCCTAATCTGGCCCTGAAGGGCTGAAGAATTCTTCCTGGAGGGTCACTAGTTGAGGGAAGTTGGAGGAAGCTCAGGGAAGGATGGCAACAGTAGTAGCAGCAGTAGGGTAGATGAACACCTGAACAAGACACAAAGCAAGCAGGCAAAAAGCAGAAGGGATTCTCCTTAGGGCTGGCTCTCTTATGTCTCATATATAGGGTAGGTCTTCTCACTTCAGTTAAGGTAAGCCAGGAAAAACCTTCCAGGTAACCCCACACAGGTGTGTCTTATGGATGATGTTTTAGAGACTCTCCAGGGGAAAATCCATATTAACCCTTACAGGCACCCACCACGCTTGTCAACCTGAGATGTGCAAAGCTTAGCATAGTTTCTGTCTGCCCTCCACAGGAAGGCGGTGTGGAAAGTAAAACTAACATGGGCTTTTTATGCTTTCTTGACATTTATTAGCTCTGTGTGTGACCTTTGACATATATGACAGTTTCCATGTCTTTACTGTAGGAACAGTGGTAGTTTTGTTTTGTTTATTTTTAGCATCTTAGTGAACATGAACCTTCCATGTAAGCCCTTGAAGTGCTAGTCCTGAAGTGGTCACCCAGAATGTGTTGAGTGGCTTTATCAGACCAGCTTTACACACCATGAAAGGCTTTGTAAGCTCCAACTGCTTCAGTTCTACAGGCGATGGAACTGAGAGGCTTCCAGAAGATCATAAGATCATCGCACAGAAAAGCTGTGGTCAGAAGCCAGCCCTGTTCAGACACCCTGTTGGCTGTACAGCCTCCCTGGAGCTTGTTAAAAGCCAACCCCAAAGGGGTGATAAGAGTGGGAACTAGAAAATCCAGAGATGTGAGCTCGAGACATGAAGGCATGGTTATTCTGCACATGCTCTGGGTTCCTTTTTATTTTCAATTATAATACACATAATTAAATTATGTATGTGCTGCTATATATAATTATATATCTATATTTCACATACATACATACAAACACATGTATATTTGAGACAGTGGTTCTTAGCCCTGACTGTCCTGGAGCTCTCTATGTAGTCCAGGCTGGCCTCAAACTCACAGAGGTCCACCTGTCTCTGCCTCCCTAGTACTGGGATTAAAGGTGTGCACCACCACACCTAGCTATATGCTTATTTTTAATAAGATATTTACATACACCAATCCTGAAATATGTAACACGCTTTGTGGTTCCAGTCAATTCTAGTGGGACAAAGTTGTATTCAAAGTTTTGCTCAAGTGAAGGAGTTGAGGGCATTCTATTCAAGGAGGAACATTTCGATAGTTTTTAAGTCAGATTGTGAGACTGATTGGGTTTTGCGCCAGTGCCCTCTGGTGGCAGATCCTGGAAAGACCATGCCCATTCACTTGCAAGGAATGAATGAAAAAAAAATCCGAATTTATCCAAGATCTTTCTTCCACTTTTTGTTAAGATATTAATAGTAAAGTCTGGCATCTTATCTTTACCACATAAAATATGTTTATAAAAGTCCAAAACTATAAGAAAGCATTGACTTTTACACAAATGTTCAACTCTCAAACACAGTAGCCATGTCCGTGTGCTTGCTACGTTCCCTCACATGACTGAAGCGATGAAGTTAGTGTTTGCCTAAACAAAGTGGCTCCACAGGCATGTGGCTATGTCACCTCTACAGCACACAGGAAGCGGGAAGCTCCTCTTTGCTTGCTTCGAAGAGTGAAGGTTGATGATACTGGTACCGTGAACTTGGGCCATTGAGACTTCATACAGCCATGCCCACGCAGCCCGACACAGTTCCTTTACACCAGACTCTCCATTCCCTCACCTACATGCATGGACATTCCTGAAGAGGAGCTGTCTTATAGTCACTAGACATAATACAAACTTGTACATCCTTTGGGATGGCTCTTGGGCCCTGACTTTGCTATGAATTTGCTCATTGCCCAATAACCTGTTCAAGACTTGATCTGCTTCAGTTCTGAATTGATTAATGTCATTAACTCTTATTAGCAATTCTGTCCCCTTCTCTTAGACACCATAATGTACGAAAAGAGTCACAAACCGAACCTCTTCATTCACCAACACACCCTTGATAGAAGGGATGAGAGGGCAGTTTCCTAGTGGCCGTCTGAAAGTTCACATCATAGGATTTATTCTGTTGAGTTACATTTGTGTCCAAAGATGCATGATCAGAATGTTTTTGTTTGTTTGTTTGTTTTTTGTTTTTGTTTTTGTTTTTTGAGACAGGGTTTCTCTGCCTAGCTCTGGCTGTCCTGGAACTCACTCTGTAGACCAGGCTGGCCTCGAACTCAGAAATCCACCTGTCTCTGCCTCCCAAGTGCTGGGATTAAAGGCATGCACCACCAGTGCCCGGCATCAGAATGTTAATTACAAGATCAAGAATAGCTTTACAATGGAGAAGAGGCCCTGTCTAATACTTACATGTGATTAAACCAAGTAGGGACATAATATGTTCATGTGATCAAAAAAGACGGTTGTTAAGACACATTGAGACAGATGTGTCAATGTTCCCAGAATACGGGGCTGTGTTACACTGCTTAATTTCCAAAAGAAAAACAAATTGCAGAGCCGGGTACATAGGAAAAGTTACAGGAATTATATTCACAGGGAAAATAACTGTTAACCGAGCAGGTTATATTTAGGATACGCACACACACACACACACACACACACACACACACACACACACACACACACATATGTAGATGTAGACATAGACGTAGACATACACATCCACCTTGGGTGACCCTGAACAGCATCAGGGTAGACAAGCAATCTGTCTCCCTGCTGGTCTTCATAGCTCTCCCCGAAACTTTGCCATAAGCCTCCAGGAATAACATCATGGGTGGGAATCCACAGTGAATGAGATGGTGCAGCCCAGTAAACATGGAGTAAATCAGGATACACCTCAGAAAAAAAGTCCAGCCCAGCAAACCATAAATGGTGTCTGGAAGATTCTCTAGACTTCAAGAGAGAATCCAAGTCCTAGAGAAAGACTGATTCCTTTAGTGGGACAGGGCACTCTGACTCTTAAGGATTGTGGCAAGGGGTATCAGAGTCATTGTGAGCCATATGCCAGGCTGAAGCTGACAATGCCAATGGAGGATTCAAGTCCTAGAGGAGAGCCAGGACAATAGCAAGGAGTAAACTTTCCCAGACAGGGCTACATAGGGCTCAGGGACGACGCAGAAGCCCTGAGGTCTTTCTTCCTGGAGGTCATGATCGGAGACGCCTGGGCTTGATGCTTCCTGGAACAAACTGGAGGTCACAAGAGACTTAGGCTTGCAGAGAACGAAGCACGCAGAGGCTCCAGCTGCAGATGGCATGAGACACTGGGATTTTCACCCTTTCTAGATTCTAATCACCAGTTCCTTGCAAATCTGTGTTGAATGTGTGTTATTAGACTGGGACATGGGAGTAGCTTGATTAGCTGTCACCTTGGTTACATTACTATTTTTTGTTTGTTTGTTTGAAATCCGGAAACCAACAGGATGAGAGATTTTGAGGTCTTAGTGGGTGCTGGGAAATCCACTCTAGGACTGTATATCTCACAGCCCTTGACAAATGGCCTTCTGGTTATTGTAACTCTTGCCTGACATTTTGTATCACTGTCCTTTCTGCTCAGACAGGGCTCAGCACTGTACCTTGGATGTGCCACAGAGACTTTGAGACAGCTCCTCTCTCCACTTGGACCAGTCTTCCTCAAGATGGTTACACACCCTGATGAATGTACAATCCTGCTCCTTCAAGCTGGCTCAAAACTCTCCTTTCCAGGGAGTCCTCTCCATGTGACCAGTATGGTACGGTCTCCTTTGTTTTCCTTTCCCTCCCACTTGTAGCGGTCACTATCGCTTAGTGTATTTTCAAAAATGCTATTCATTGCCTTCCTCCTATTTCAGGTTCCTTCCTGCATCCCATAATGTAGGAACTGAAGACTGAGGGTCATTTTTTCTGTTTCGTCCACTGATGCACGATGCTTAAAATTGGGCCCAACACAAGAGATAAATGAGAGACTGAATGGTGTGTAAGTAAGGACCTGGGCTCCTTCGATCACATAGACACTGCTCAAGTCCCCATGATTTTAGGTTTTGCCCTTCAGTACATGACCTATGATTGCTGGCAGAAGTTGAGGGAAGCAGTTAGGAGCATGGGTTTGGAGTAAGAGTCAGGTGGCCATCTCTGACTGTTTTCCTTCCTAGTTGTGTACCTTGGAGGAAGTCATCTTCTCCCATGAGAGTTTGGAATACGTGTGGATATTCATAAAGCCTGGCCTGCAGTGCTAGCTCATATCATCACTAGTGGAGGCGAGTGAATGAGGGCAGCAGTGAATCTGGGAAATGTAGTTTTCCTCTGATGGCTATTTGAACCATGTTCAAGTGAAAATATTGAGGAAGGAAACCTCTCAGATTATCTTGTTAAAAAAAAAAATCAAGAGGTTTTAGTAAAGAGTTCTTCACTGAGAAGAGTTTTAATTAAGCCTAAATAATGGAGTTGGACAATGATTTTTGTACCTCAAATCTTCCTCCCAGAAGAGACCACAGAACTCTAGGAGGTACCCTGTGTCTGAGACAGAGCCCGTTGGGATTTTTGTGGTTTCTACATTTGCAGCCTCAACATCTGGAGCCAGATTACCCAGTGGTATAGATGGGAAAATAGCAAAATGCAAATTCTATAGGTTTAGCAGAGGGGAGCCAAGGCAGAAAGTCCGAGAAGGCATTTGGAAAGTGAGCCAGATTCTAATTCAGACAGTTGTCTGCAACAGCTTTGTGACTAGTGCCTGTGGCCACAATGAAGCTCAAGGGGCTAGAAGAGAAGCTCACAAGGTCTCTGTTATGGCTCTCATCTTAAAAGACCTGAAACAAATCTACATCACAACTGCATCACTACTCTAGGAAACTGGGAAGAGCGCTGTTGCCTAGTGGCTAGAGCACCCCTTTTTTGAAATGGGATGGAGAGTCTCTACCTACCGTCAGCTTGATTTTCAGAATCACTTTGAAGACACACTTCTGTCCCAGCAGAGGGAATGGGGAGGTGGGGCTTCCAGAGTTGATAAACTGAGGAGAGAGGATCCACCTTGAATGTGAGCAGCACCATTCTACGGACTTGGGAGCTGAGGCAAAATAAAAGAGGAAGAAATAAAAGGCAGACCAACGCACCCATTCTCTCTCTGCTTCCTAATCTATGGAGATCCCTGGTGGTCCAGCCACACACTCCAACCACCAAAAGCCCCACCGTGCCTTCTCCACCACGGGAGACTGTATTTCCCAAGACTGGGAGCCAAAATAAATTCTCCTTCATTTACGTTGTCATTTGTCAGACATTTGTTAAACAAACAAACAAACAAACAAACAAGCAGGCAGACAACAAACAAAGTATAAAAATATTCATTGTCAACAACCACAACCCTCAAAATAGCTAAAGCAAAAACGTAAAGGAACAAAAGAAGGTCTTTTGTTCTAAAGATCTGTCCTCCTGTTTCGTCAACCGCATCCCTCTATCGCCATCCATCCATTTAAAATTCATCTTTATTTTAAAATCCTCTCGTCCATTTTAAGTCCATGTCTATTTAAAAGTCCCAAGATTTCATGCATTTTTTTTTCTCAGCTTCTGCAAACCTAAAACAAACGTGCACTCTGGAATACCTCCCACCTCCCCACGTTTATTTCCGTCCGGGGTGGGAAACCGATAACCTGACCTGTGTGAATCTAGTCCCTGGTATTGACCCTAGATGAGAAAGAGAAGCCAATTCCATGTGCATTCTCTACATAGGAGGGAAAAAAAAAGCTCAGAAAGAGGAGCTCTTTCATCATCTCTCTTCATTGAAGTGTGGCTGTGGGTGAGTACTTGCTGGACCCCCGCCAAGTAGTACTACTTGGGAATGTTTGGAGTATCATAGCTGCAAAGCATATCAGATGCGTCCAAAGCTTTCTCTAGTCACATTAAGTGTAGACACACCTGGGAGCTCCGCCCTTCTGGCTAACCTTGGAACCAGCCAATCAGTGAAGAGCTCAAGTTCCTCTGGGAAACAGGAGGGACTTGTCTGGGACTACCACATAAATAACCCTTCGGCGTTCCCCAATGGTAGAACGAACTAGAACACTGAGGGACTTATCTAGCCACCTGCTATGGCTGAAGAGTCAGAGGACGCTAATGTTTCAGGAATCTGTGTGGACCGATCACTGCTCTTAAACCATCAGCTTGTTCTGTTTGGTCCTTCACTAAGCACATTAGCAAATGTTTACAAACTGTATTGCTGGCAACAAGTGGTTGTTCTTGTGGTTTTACTTTGAAACCTTATTTATCTTGGGTGTTTGAGTCTTCAGAAGGCACCGGGCACTTGGCAGCCAACTTTAGTGACCTCTATTGCTGCAATAGCTACTTTGACTTCCCTTCTTCATTGCTCTTAGAAAAGTCATCTCCCGCCATCTTCTAAATCCTTCTTGCACCCTCGCTGTCTATTTTCCTGCTCCTCTTTGCCCTTCTTTCTTCTCCCTTTCACGGTTTCCAGTCTGTAATCCTTTGCCACGACACACGCGGATCAGATCTACCCCACGCACACCACACCTATCACTCTCTTTTCAGTGCTGAGTGAGGCTTCCACCCCGGCTTGAAAGATGACTGTTCTCAAAGTATTCCCCACAGAGGCTGACCCACCTGACCCAGATAACGCCACCAGTGAAAATAATTTTGGCTCGGGGCCCATAACACTCAGCAGTCGTTATGCTGTATTGGAGAATTTAACCGATTTGGCAGCCTCATTAGGTTATAATCAGTTCAGATCTTTCCTTCTGGCTTCTTAGAGCATAACTACCTGTCCCTGGGTGCAGCAGAGGGGAGAAAACTATCTTTCCTCCCAGCTTTCTGTATTTCTTGTAGGCTCATGTCTCAAATTAAATCTTCATTCTGTTAGAGCAAAGAATGACTCATTGGCCACCGTGCTTACCACTTTTAAGTGTGGTTCTAATTAGCTTCAGAAGCTCTCCGAGAGCCTCAGGATAGCATCTCAAGTCTCAAAGGTGCAGTTCTGGGGTATCCACTGTACAGCCAATGGATACCCGGCTTAGATGTTTGGACCGCATTCAGTAACAACAGTAATAAGAGCCATGGCTTACTTCACGCTCATTAAATGCCAGATGGTTCTGTATTAACCTGTTTAATTCTCAGATCAATTTGGTAGGGTGTATGCTGTGCTATCTGATTCTAGGAAAAGGATGCTGAGGTACAGAGCTGCTCAGTAAGTTGCCTAAAGTAGTAGAGTTATTAAGTGTTGGGATCAAGTTGGAATGTGGACAGACTAGCTTCAGATTCTGTGCTCTTAAGTCTTCCCTGGACCACAGACTGTAGGAAGTTGGTAAGGAAGGTAGTGGTGCTTAGCGGGAATGCTAATGCCTTTGGAAAGGAAGATGGAGCAGTGAGTGAGCAAATCAAAGAATCTGGGAACAGAGTCTCTTAGGACCCTCATCTGTGAGTATTAATGTCTGAATTATGGTGGAAACAGTCGTCAGGAGAGGCACAACTGTTAAAAATGGTGGCAAGCATGTATTTGACCTGACCTGAGACCCTGGAACATTCAGCCTGAAAGAATGGTAGAACTATTGTCAGAAGTAGGGTAGAGATGGTAGAGAAGTACTCCCAACACCTGTGTGCCCCTGAGGTGTTGGGCTGATGAAGTTTGTTTGTTTGGTTTTGGTTTTTTGGAGACAGGGTTTCTCTGTATAACCCTGGCTGTCCTGGAACTCAACTTTGAAGACCAGGCTGGCCTCGAACTCAGAAATCCGCCTGTCTCTGTGCTCCCAAGTGCTGGGATTAAAGGCGTGTGCCACCACCACCGGGCCGCTGATGAAGTTTTAAAGGTGCAAGGAGGAAGGCTTCTCTAGAGTCCAATGGTCTGTCTTCAAAGGAGAGGCTCTTGCTTTGAGAAGGCAAGAAGAAACTGTAGAGACCTATCTTATAATCCCTCATTTTCCTCAGAGTTTCTTTAGGGCCTATGTTCCAATGAGAAGATAATGGACGGTCTGATCCCGAGTCCCAGGAACCTTAGGACTCTCTAACCCTGTTACAAGCATCGGTGGGTACAGTCAGCAAAAAGAAGCAGAGAGGTCCTCTAGAGGAAGGACCTGTTTGTCTCATATTGCCCTCTGCTGGTGGGAGGTTGGTAAGACTGGCAATAGGGAAATGGAAGGAACTGAGGAGACTGAAGCAACCCATCAGCTTCTACTCTGGATCTGGGGCTAAGGGGAAAAATGGAGCCTCAGAACTCAGCTCCCCAAGGTCAGACTAGGAGCCAGAGACTAAAACAGAGGTCTATGTTGAAGACTACGAATTGTCCTTTGAGCAATGTCCTCTTAATCTAAAGCAGGAGTCATCAAGAGAGTAGAATTTAAAGAGTCAGAATTTACCTTTACCCACCCTGATTATAAAGTGTATTTCATTTATCCAGACTTCAATTCCTTTGTCTCCCACGTTAGCGTCCCAACCTTCCCATGTTTTCTCACTTTAGTAAGATGAATGAACTAGGGATGAATAGTCTTGAAGAAGAAAAGGAGCTATAAGAATAAAGGCACCTCTGCCACCAGGTCCTTCAGTGCCTGATAAAATTATGGCATCAAAGCCCCGACGATAAGAAGCTCTCGTTGCCAATAAACACATAAAATCTAAGGCTATGTGAATATTAATAGTTTGGAGATGTCAGTGGAGGTATCAATATTCTTGAACAGCATATGTTCACACTTCATCGTTTTGTTTACTGAAGTTCTTTTTCTTGTGGTTTCAGCGGGAGATGTCTTGGGGTACGAGAATGAGACCTGGATTTATGTGAATAGGATTTTTTATTTCATCGCTGACTCCAAATAGCATCTCCCTAGTGTGAAAGCAGATGGTAGAGACTTTATCTGTGGTCAAAGGCGCTATGGCTGAGAACAAACCTTGCTTGGCAGGCAGATTTGAACAAATCCAGGAAGTCATTTAAGATATGACATATCTCCCAGGACCAAATCTATTGACTGGTACTTTATTAACAACATTTATATGCTCAAACACAGTGACTCGGGGGAGCTAATTTTCATTTTGGCAAATCACAATTTTTTAATATATACATACATATATGTATATATATTTGGCCATTGACTACGTATGTAGGGATCAAGACCAACTTGGAAATCTCATCCCAAGAATAAGAATTTGTAAGTTTCTTACATTCTAGCAGAAGAATGCCTCCTGACCTGGTTTGAGACTTCAGTGTATTTGAAAAGAATTGTTTCATAGAAGTCGCTAACTCTTGGCTTACTATTTATTTTATTAGTCCCAAAATGGTGATTTTAGCATCTCTAATAATGTAAATTTTCACTGATATATTGCCCTTAGAGAATGATGTAATTATACTATAACCTCATAAAATAAGAGAAATAATTAAAGAATGTTTGGAATCACAATTTACTTTGCAAATGTAAGAGAGTAATGTTATTTTTATAGCCTATAACCAAATTTCTCCTATATTCTCAATGGAAATTAGGCAACAACTTTATCCCTTCATGCTTCTAGAGTCAAACTGGCTTTAGAACTCAAATAGGAGCTAAGGCAGTGGTTCTTAACCTATGGGTTGAGAGACCCCTTTGGGGGTAGAATGAGCCTTTCATAGAGGTCAACTACAACCATCAGAAAGCACAGATATTTACATTATGATTCATAAAGTAGCAAAATTACAGTTATGAAGTAGCAATAAAATAATGTTATGTTTGGGGGTCACCACAACATAAGGAACTGTATTTGTCGATGTATTAGGAACATTGAAAACCACTGGTCTAAGGAACACACGCAAGTAGGAGACAGCAGAAAATCATAGTGTACTGGTAATGGCTTGCTGTTGTGGTCTATGCTGGGCTCAACTTTCTTTGTGGAACTTCTTGGATTATAATTTCTTGATTTTCTTCTCAGTTTATCTCCCACCTTCACCAATAAATGCATTGCCTGAAATCTGCAGAGTAAAGGCAGATTAGGTGCACAGGGTTTCCTGAGCCTAGAGCCTTGTAGAGGATACACTGAATAGATCAATGACATCATCTCCTGACCACTTAAAGCTACCCAGGTCTCTGTTTGCTTAGCAGGCTGTGGCTTCAGGGCAATTCAAGCCCTGATTCTGGTTAACAATCATCTTGTGAAAGAAACAGGACATAGAAACAAAACCAGGTTCTGATCCAATAATCTAACCTGAACTCAAGACTTCTCCCCAGTCATTCCACGTAACTTATGTAACTGGTTGAAAGGCTACAGATTGAGAAATACTACATAGGGACTCCTATGTCCATGGTGCCTTCCCAGTTAAAACTTTATTTTTTTATTTTAGAGACTAAAGTAACTACTTTTTCTTGTATAGAAGCAATGCTGCCTGCCTCAATAAACACAAATGAACTGGTGAGAATGACACGTCTTCTCTCTGAGGATTTGATGCTTCCAGCTCCTTCTTTACCATGATTGAAGACACAAGGTGAGAGTAGACACTAAGATGTAATTCCATCACAGAGAACACAGAAAGCAGTGCAGGAATGCAGACCTACACTTTCAATGGCTTACACTTGAATCACTCTTTCTGCATTGCCTTTTAAATCAGTAAGGAGCAACTGGAGTCAGCCAGTTTAGCAGATAAACAGAAAACCAGGAGAAGCATAGAGAACGGTGACATAGAGAAGCAGGGACCTAGACACAATATAGAGTGACAGCCCAAGAGCCGAGAGTAAGTTATGTTAGGAGTATATGAGCACAAGGGAGTCCCTGCATCAAAATGGTTTTTATTATGTACGTGTTTGTGTATATATGTATGTTCATGTGGGGTGTGATTAGGATGCAGAAGTATGCTGTGTATACTAGACTGTGCATGTGTGTGTCTGTATGTGTGTTCGTGTGAGCATGCTCATGCTCACTCTTGAGTTGCATGCTTTCATGTGTGCAGTATATGTAGGCCAGAGAACAACTTTGAGTCTCATCCCCAGGAACACATCTTTGTTTCTCATTATCCTGGACCTCTCCAATTAAGCTAGACTGGCTAGCCAGAGAGCACTGAGGATCCTCCTGTTTCCACTTCTCCAGATCTGAGACTTCAAGCGTATGCCACCAGACCTAGCATTATGCTCTTAGGGTTTCTATTGCTGCAATGAAACACCAAGACCTAAAAAGCAAGTAGGGCACTTAGTAGCTGAGCAGACTTGAATGGTCCTGTGTGCTGTGCTCTCTGTCCTGTGGCTGGATGTGTTGTGGAGTGTGCTGAGGCAAGCTCTGAAGTTGCAACAGGGTGCCCTGAGAAGACCTTGGGCGCAAGCTCCTCAGCAAGTCCCATAATAACCAGAGGAAGCTCCACTCGCAGGTGCTCTAACAAGCCCAGGATCACAGGATCTCAGAATCACAGGATCACAGAGACAGCTTGACTCTGAGGAGTTCTGACACAACAAGGATCACAGGAAGGACAGGCTCTAGTCAGATTTAGCAAGGGTAGGTAGCACTAGAGATAACCAGATGGTGCAGGGCAAGTGTAAGAATATAAGCAACACAAACCAATGTTACTTGGCATCATCAGAACCCAATTCTCCCACCATAGCAAGTCCTGG
>NW_022196914.1:5077418-5097858 GCF_008632895.1 Mastomys coucha
TTAATATCTTAATATGAAAATTAATATTACCAACATATCCTAACTGATTGAAATCCAAAAATATGAGGGATTAGAAATTTATTGATTGTTATCCAATGGTATCTCTAATTTGGTAATTGGAGAAATAGGTCCAATATTGTACAATCTATATACACTTTCAGCTTGTTTGTTTGTGACAGTGTCTGGCTGTGTACAACATAAGGGTCTTGAAATCTTGCTTCTCCTATCTCAGGCTCTCTATTAGTAGTATTGTTTATTTCATGCTTTTACACTATACTATAGTTTTCAGAACAGCTTACATATTTCAAAAGTATTTATACAGCTAAAAGAAACATAGACAATTAAGTTGGGAAGGGACTTGTAAGAGTGAATGCTTTGCTTGAGTTTTGTAACTCTTGTATCAAGTTTGAAGAAGAGGACTTTATAAGTTACTCTTTCTCTGAGATGAATGCTTTTCTAAATTATTACAGCCAATGAACCAGATTCTTACCCTCACCTAATGTCTGTGCCACCCTTCAAGCAGAACCACTGTTCATTGAAACAGTTGGTGAATGACTTTATGGATAGACCATCTTAATACACATATCATCTCTTAAATGAATGTAACCTGTTCTCTGCGGGCTGAGAATAAATTCACTCACTCAAGTCAAATAGCTTTGACCATAGCAGGAAGTCTGTATCCAAAAATCGTGCCTACAATTCATTCCTTGGTACAGCAGAACTGTCAACTCTCAGCTTAGCTACGATGGAGGTAAAATCCTTTGGCGATGTGAAGGTCATTGAAGTACAGCCTTATTACAATGGACTCCAGTGTCTAAAAAGTGTTCTTATTTTGGGCTTGTACCACAGTAAGATCCAAGATTTTAAGCTCTACTAAATACAAAACAAACAAACAAAAAGACTATATGTATTTATGTTCATTTAAGAAAATACTAGTACTGATGTAGTATTTTGAAATATACAGTTAATATGTTTGGAGTTATTTAAAATTTATATTGAGACAAATGTATATATTTTCAGTATTGCTGTAGACAAACATCTACATAACACTGTTAAATTGATTGTTGTTTTATATCAAATAACTTTTATAATTCTCATTTTATTGTTATAATATTCTATAAATTTTCAAGAATATGATAAAAAAGATACTATAGGTATTAAAGGGGGGTCTCTGGGAGGAGTTGGGGTACAAAAGGGAAACAAGAATGTGATTTAATTCTATTTACTTAAAATATGTTTTTAAATGTTAACAAATTCAGACAAATTGAAATCATGTAACTTTTCTCATCATAATGCAATAAAAGTTAAAAAAAAAAGCAAATGGGGGAGGAAAAGAATTTATTTAATTTATGCTTCCATATCACAGTTCATCTACAAAAGAAGTCAGAACAGGAACTCAAGCAGGACAGGGGCCTAGGGCAGGAGCTGATGCAGAGTCCATGGAGGCCTGCTAGTTCCTGGCTTGCTCTACGTGGCTTACTCAGCCTGCTTTCTAACAGCACCCAGGACCACCAGCCCAGAGGTGGACCTATCTACAATGGGCGGGGCTTTCCCCCATTGATGACTAATTAAGTGTACTTATAGTGATATAATAAGTGATACTTATAGGTGTATCTCATGGATGCATTTCCTCAACTGAAGCTCCCTCCTCTCTGATGACTCTAGTTTGTGTCAAGTTGACAAAAAACTAGCCAGTGCAGTGACTTTAAAAAATGAGCAAAGATCATTGGTATTTCTTTGATATCACTTGGATATCAAAGGTACAAATGGAGCCCACTATAGATGGCATGACATAAATTATGCAGCTTACAGTTGTTCGTTCACCTATGGTAGGCACTTAGAGGAAAATGGAATTGTGCCTTGCAGAGCTTCTCGGTAAGTGGACAATGTTTCTTGTGTACCTACTACTATGTGCTCGGCATAGGACTGGGGATATTGTAACCTGACTCATATTCTGTGTTGAATACTTGCACTTGGATTTACCATGTGTTTTTCAGAGCCAAAGTGGAGCTGAATTGTAAGTATCTTGGTGTAGCACACAAGGGTACACTAGATGCGCTCTTTGTAGTGATCTGGGCTTTTATTCTTTTTGAAGGAGCCAACTATAGCTCTTAACTCAGAAAGGTTAACATGCTAACCAGTTGCTGCAGATCGCTGAATTAAAAGCCAAAAGCAAAGCAAAACAAAACAAAAAGTTTTAAGTTAAATTGTGCGTGAGAGAGAACACCTGGTACATTAATGTGCTGGTTTAAGTGGTGCTGTGACCAAATAACGGACAGAAACAACTTCAGAGGAAGGTTTTTTTGGCTCATGGTTTCAATGTGTTGTGGTAGGAAGGGCCATGCAAAGAAGCTCAGGATACAGAGCAGAGAGGTAACAGAAAGAGGCCAGGGCAGGAAACATAAAGAGTTCAATCAGGCTCCACCTTCCTCCACCTCCTAATAGACTATTAAAAATCCATCAATGGATTAAACCTTGCATTATCTCAAAGTCTGTATGATATAGTCTTCTCTGGCAATGAAATGTCCTCTGGAAGAAAATGAAGCGATGTATCAGGTTCAGGAATTTTTGAAGAGGATAAACACCAAGTCAATTGGCAGAACCATGGGACATGATTCTCTCCTTTCAAAGCTTTTGCAAAAGTGGCCCGAGCTGTTCCTTAATTGCTTCTGTGTGGACTTCTGAGCCCTGACTGCACAAGCATTCTCAACAGTGTAGCTAGTGCTGGATGCCACCCTCTCTTCCCTGTCCTTCAATGCCTACGTCTTGACTGTGCCTCCTTTCCACACGTGAGTTACCGATCTCTTTGGCGGCTTCTGATTGTATCTTCTAGTTCCTTTCTGTCCCATTTGTACTTAATTGTGCTCGGCAAAAACTTGTTGAATGGTGCTTGCTTGGAGGATGATAAACCCTTTCTCTACAAGCATTGTGTTCAGAGGCCCGTGGAGTTTTCCACGACACCCTAACTATGTGGAGACCTCCCAATTAATGGATCTTGGAATGTAGCATTTTTAATGAGAGTCAGGGAGCTGAGATCACAGGGCCAGTGCCTTGGGGTGCTATAACTGTTTTCAGCAGCAATTCATTCTGCGATCTTTGTATTTGGTTGCATCCAGATTACCTCACAGCCAGTAGCACTCAGAAGGGACATATATTTTGAAAAAAAAAAAAAGCATCCAGCCGTTTATTAAAGCTTTCTGTATATAATGAAGCACAAATGTTCTGGGCTTTTCTCCATCTAACTCTCCCCCTCTCTCTTGCAGCCATTGCCAGCTGTGCATCCTATGGCAAGCAATGACTAGGCTGTGCAGTGGTTCATAGGAGACTGCAGGCTGCAATCCTTTTCAGATAGCAAGGTATCCACAGCTTATCTTCAGTATGGATCTGGAGCCACCTACATGAGACTTTTTCTGCTTGCCATTTTTAGGTAGGCAGCTTGTACATTATACAACTATCAAGACGTAGCCACATGTAGTCAATATGCCCCTGGCAGGGGGGAGGGGGGCGTGCAGTGAATGAGGAACAATCCAGTTGTACCCAGTCAGAATCTCTAAAGAAGTAACACTACACTTTGATTAGCTTTTCAGATTCCTAGTGTTGCTAAAGTTTGTAAATCACTGCTCAGGACAGTGGTTCTCAACCTGTGGGTTGTAACCCCTTCAGCAACCCTCTAGCTCTGAAAATAAATCACGATTCATAATGGCAGTAAAATTGCAGTATGTAATGAAGTAGCAATGGAAATGATTTTATGATTGTCGGGGGGCGGTCACCATGACATGAGGAACTGTCTTAAAGGGCTGCAGCCTTAGGGAGGTTGGGAACCACTGGCTTAGGAGATTGGTTTGAAGAGAAAGTTTACTGTGAGGAAAGAAATGATGAAACTTATCTGAGCATCTCTGCCAACCCCAGATCTTCTATTTCTCAGCTTCGTGGATAGCTATGGACCACTGCCAACCAGAACACATCAGCCCCATTCGTGACCTGTTCTTCTAAGCAGGCCTCTCCTGCCCTCTCTAATGGCAAAGCATCTCAAGCACAAATGATTCCCTGGGCAACATTCATGTGCCTTATGTGCATGCAGCCACCTTTGTCTAGGACATTCATCTCTGGTTCAATTGACATTCTTGTTTCCTTCTTTAGTGCGACAAATCTGATGACCAAAACCAATTGTTAAAGGAAAGGGTTTACTGGCTTGTGTTTCCAGGCCCTAATTTATCATGGAGGGGACTCAGGACAGGAACTTGCAAGCAGGAACCACAGAAGAATGTAGCTTGCTGGTTAACCCTGGGGCTCACTCGAAGGTGCATTCCCAGCTACTTACACAGTAGGTGAACTTTCTTACACAGCCCAGGATTGCCTGCCCAGGGATGGTACTGTTTACAGTGGGCTGGGTCCTTCCATATCAATTAATCATCAAGACAGTGCCCTACAGACATCCCTACAGGCTATTCTGATCTATTCAATTTCTTGATTGAAATGCCCCCTCTCAGATAACTCTAGTCTGTGTCAAGTTACAATTAAGGGTTCTTCAGGACAATAACTGTCTAATTGGCTCTGGTATCTTTTTCTTTTCTTAAAAAACAAAACAAACAAAAAACACCTTGGGACTGGAGAGATGGCTCAGCAGTTAAGAACACTGACTGTGTTAGCATCAGGGCATCCAAAGCCTGTGGTCACGCATGGGTGGGTCTCACAGACCTGTTGCCAGGGCAACAGCCACCATATTCCCACCTTTACCTGCGGCCACTATGTCAAAACCCATATATATGGAACATTCCTCCATCTCTCTCTCTCTCCCTCCTCTCTTCCTGCGCTACTGCCCCCTCACTCCCTCTCAATTAAACCTCTTACACGTGGAACTGTTTTGGCCTAGTGTGTGGCATGTTCTGACGTGACCCGCCGTTCTAACATGTCAGTCTGCTCTTCCGAAGGTCCTGAGTTCAAATCCCAGCAACCACATGGTAGCTTACAACCATCCATAATGAGATCTGGTACCCTCTTCTGGGGTGTCTGAAGACAGCTACAGTGTACTTACATATAATAAATAAAGAAATCTTAAAAAAAAAAAAAAAACCCTCTCTGATGTGTGTGTGTGTGTGAGAGAGTGTAGGGCAGCATGTGTTGTGACATGCATTATATGCCAGAGCATAACCTTGGGTCTTGGCTTTTGCCTTATTCCTTGTTTGAAAAAAGAGTCTCTTGTTCCCTGCTGCATACACTAGGCTAGCTGGCATGTGAGCTCTGGGAATTTTCCTGTCTCCACAGTTCTAACCATAGGAATGCTAGAATAACTGATAGGAGCTACTGCATCCAGTTTTTAATGTAGAATCTAGGGATCCAAATTCGGCTACCCATGCTTGCTTGAGAAGTCTGCCCACTGAACCATCTTCCCAGCTTAGCTTTGGTATTTTGATAAAGAAAGAATATCTCTTCTTCTGAAGAGATCTGTTGTGGTTTGAATCTAAAAATGCTCCCTAAAGGCTTCGTTGTAGACTAGCGGGCTTTTGAAAGGTGATTGTCTTATGAAGGCCCTACTTCACCAATGGATTAATCCTTGATGATTTCATAGTTGAATGGGTTATTAGGAGGCCTGGTTGGAGGAAGTAGACCACTGAGAGGGGGAATCCTTTCAAGAGTGTATCTTACCCCTGCCCTCTTCCTTTCTCTGCATCTTTCTGCTTCTTTGCTGCCACAGATGAGCGGTCTTCCTTTGAGCCATGTTGTTTCTGCCTTGCAATAACATAGACTGGCTGATCATGGATTGAAAAGACTCTGAACCTATAAGTCAAATCTTTCCTTCCAAGTTGTTTCCTCAGGATTTTGTGGTAGCACTGCAGAGTGACCCACACTGGCACCATAGACATGGCTAGCCCTTAGAATCAGGATTTAATAATGTAACCCAGCACCCAGAGGCATGTCCATAATAGCAAGAGCTGATGTGGCCTGCAAAGCACCTTGCTTCAATCTTTTCTAAGCACGGCATTAACATTTAACCCTTCAAAACAGCGATTTGCAGTAAATGTTTTACTATTCTCATTTTACAGATTAATTTACTGGGGGATAGAACTTGCCCAGCAGTTTATAGGTGACTCTGTGACTGGAAGTCACATAGTTAAGGAGCCTTAGAGCTAAACTGCTGTTATTTATGAGTACTGGATCATGCTAGAAATTCAATGTGTGTGTGTGTGTGTGTGAGTGAGAGAGAGAGAGAGAGAGAGAGAGAGAGAGAGAGAGAGAGAGAGAGAGGGAGGTTGTTAAGAGGGAGAATACAAGACAGAAATTAGGTCAGAAAAACAAGAGTGTTCAGAAATCCTGCACCGGAGTGCGTTTTGGGGGCAGAGGGAGTTGAAAGACATCATAAGCAGCAAGCTAGGCAGAATTCCAAGAAGAAATCCCTGCTCTGTGGTGTGTGTGTGTGTGCATGTACACATGAGCATTGTGTGTGTTCTCTTACTCCTTCCTTGACTTCTTATAAAGCAGTAGTAATGGCGTATAATTATCAATGGTTCTGTTCCCCACCCCCACCCCCAGCTCCCATTAAAATCCTTCTTTTGGAGTCATACCAGCCAGTACCAGCTGGGACCTGCCTCTGTTTGATAGACAAGTAGAGGATTTAGGATTAGACAGGAAAGCTGGGATCAGAGTGCATTTAAAGACATAGGAAAGAGGGGGGTATACATCTACTGTGGAACACTGTGGGGTCACAGCAGGAATGCTGAAAGAGAAGTTAACAGTACTGCGCTGACTGTTCTTAGGATCGGAGCCCAGAGCAGCCACTAAACCTGTAATCCAGCCTCCACCAGTGAGAGGCAATTATTCTAATAATTCAGGTGGAGAGGGAACTATTGAATTACTGGGATAATTATCTCCATTTCCTTTCCTTCTTTAGAGAGGGGGAGAAGGAAGGAAGGGGAGAGAGAGAAAGAGAGAGAGAGAGAGAGAGAGAGAGAGAGAGAGAGAGAAAGAGGGGGGGAGACTGGCCTGCTCGTGTCAGTACATGCTGCATTACTGGGCTGAAGCTGCCTCCTCAGCTTTTTGAGTAAATATTTTTCTGAGTTGATATGGACCTTGGCAAGATCTTGCTCCTGAAACTGATCCCTTCCACCCTTTTTAGCTACCTTTCCCTTTCAATCAGTGGCTTGATAGGTAATGGGAGTGGGGAGGGGACTCATTTGAAAAGAAAACGGCTATTTAGTGTCTTGTGTTATTTGCAAGTGACAATCAGTTTCTCTAGATTAGGAATAATTTCACAGAGTCTCCACTGAAGGTAGAGGCGTGAATACAATGACCTGATCTTCCCAAGTTGAAATTGGGCTATGCAGTGGGTAGCTGCTGCCCAATACTCGATGATCTGAGTAAATGAATATTTATATATCCAAATAGCTCTTGGTGCTGAGAGCTGACTTTGAAGGAGGGGCTGTTGTTCTTTGGGCCACTGGTTCCTTTGAGAGACACAAAGATCTTCTGTTTCAGGCAGAGTGATTACTCCAGAGACCTTGGGAGCTTCAAGACAACTGAATGTAAGATAAGAAAGAGGATATCTTTAAAAAGATAGACTGGTCATCTCCGCCGGGACTTCAAGGCAAGAGGCCATGAAAGTGTTTTTCTTCAAGACAGTAAACTCTCTGTTTTTGGAAGTGAATGGGAAAAAGGGGGGATGTTTTTGTTCCCTGTATTAGTTTTCAGAAATGAGTAAATCGTACAATGCCTTTCAAACTATAATGCTACCAACTATCACTTACAGGGACCTGCATGGTTTAGAAGCTCCTTCGGGAGCTCATCAAGGTAAACAGACAATGTTCTCGGCTCCAGCAGGGTAAAGGAGACATTTCTCAATGACATGGAGCAAACAGAAACAAATCAATAATTTCCCCTGACCCACAACTGTCAAAGGATCACAGTAGATAGGTGGAGAGCAAAAAGCAGAGTTTGCAGAATTCCCTTAGATGGGCTCGCCATCACTGCTCGAGGTAAGATGACAGTATTTGGGATTTGTGACGAGTTCAGCAGAGCTGCTCCCTGTGTCCACCTGATGCTCTTCTGTCCTGGAGAGCATGGCATGTTCACATCCCAGTTCCCAGACTCCCTGCCCCTAGGGTTCTGGATTGGTTTTGTATTTAACTTCGATGTTGTATGGGTGCAAAACTGGGAGGAAAGACTGAAGTAGGGGCCACACTTTTGGTGTTTCTATTATTCTTTTGCAACAAGACAAACAAACAAACAAACAAAAACCAAACAAGCCAGTCTTAGAGATATTGCATTCTGGGTGTGGAGAGGCAGGCCAGAGATCTCCTTTTGCAGGTGAGGATAAAAACACTTCCGGTCTGGTGTGAAGCCAACTTCCTGTCCAGGAGAGCTTCCACTTTGTGTAACTTCCTGATTTTGCCGCAGAGACTGGTTTAAGAGGGGGCAGATTCCTAATCTTGGGAGAGCTAAGAGCTCCCTGGATGACCCTCTCCTACCATGGAACAGTGGGAACTATTTCTGAAATCTCCACCTTAGCCCCTTTCCTTGGATCTTTCAGTGGTTAAAGGAGCTTTTTAAATGTCCTATAGAAAATCGCTCAATTCTCAGACTTGCTAGAATGGTCTATGTCCTCTTCAGTAGAGCCATAATTATACTTCCTTTGGTACCCAGAAGGCTGAGGACAACAGACTAAAGAAATTAGAACTCCAAATGTCTTTGTTCCAGCATGTTAGGTATGAGAGAAGCATTAATTAAGTTAGTGTTAAAGCGTGAAATACTGGCATTGCCTGGCAGGCCATGGCAAAATAATTAGCATCCTTTGGTCACTTAGAATTGATGGCAATTTGTTGATTCATGGACTCCATATTGACTGGTCCACCCAAAGGACCCCACTGCAGCTCTCAGAGTCCTGTTCTTTCCCAATCAAAACCTAAACTTTTATATGAGAGACTTAGAGACACTGTGTTCCATTCCACCAACCCAGAGTCAAACTGCATTCATCATCAGACTGCATCTGTCAGGCCACTTTGGTGGGCAGAGTCCCCGAGGAGAGTAAGGATGAAGGGTGCAAAGACTCTGGGAGTGAAGGGTTGCTTCTCCTCACATTGAGAGAGATCATGTCTGGGAGGGAAGGGTTGCTTTTCACATTGAGAGAAATCATGTCTGGGAGGGAAGGGTTGCTTTTCCTCACATTGAGAGAAATCATGTCTGGGAGGGAAGGGTTGCTTCTCCTCACATTGAGAGAAATCATGTCTGGGAGGGAAGGGTTGCTTCTCCTCACATTGAGAGAGATCATGTCTGGGAGGGAAGGGTTGCTTCTCCTCACATTGAGAGAGATTATGAACAGAATGTGCTAAGGATTGTAAATTCACTGTTTTCAGGCATAATTAGAAGGGAGGAGAGAGCAGGGAGCTTCTATGACTCTCCAGAGGAATCATTCCTTTGACCATCGATGCATTCTGATGACAAACACAGTGTAATCCTGTGGGCTGATGGAATGGGACCCACAGTATCTCCAGGTCTCTCATATGAAAGCACAGGATTCTGAGAGCTGCAATGGGTGGGTTCAGTCAAACCAGAGTTCATAAGTCAACTAAATTCCAACAGCTTTCTCTTGCCAGAAGTATCTTCTAGTGAATGACAAGCCTAGTCAATCAGTTCGTTGGGGACTTATCATTCTAGACTTGTAACAGAGTAACACTTTAACAGGCCCCACAAGGACAGGTTCACTACCCAAGGAACCACAAAACTTCGATCGTTTATATCAGCAACATCCCTACCCCCCTCCCCCGCAAGAGACTGGACAATAAGAATGTAAGATACAGAGAAAGAAGCAAAATTTTTTATTGGACTTGATTCACTGGTATGGGGGTGGTCGTGCATTTCTCAGATACTTAGAACTCATTTTCCTAGTTGGTATAACTCAAAAAATGATTGTGACTTGGCTTGTCTTATCAATTGGACCAAATGGTGGTATACTTAGAAGGAAAGTATATATGGGGGAATTTCAAACACTTAGAAGAGTTATTTATATATATGCATGCCATGCTTGAACCAGTAACCCACCAAAGTGGCCCTTTTACCAAAGCATTGTGAATGGAAAGATGAGCAGTGCATTCTTAGGAGCAGTGTTGCCGTGAAGTCCTATGTAGGGGAGGAGCAGAGGTAGCTGATACTACTGAAAATCAGTGGGTCTGTTGACATGCTGGAGTAAGAGAAGAAATAATGCCAGAAAACAGTATTTTAAAAATTGAATCTACCCCCCTCCATGATGGCTTTCTGATACTTCAATCCCCTCCTAAGCATAACACCAGTGAGTCTTATTTCCAGTGAGCTGGATAGCTCTGGCAGCACGACAGATTACCATTTTACCTTTATTGTTAGTTGACTGATTACTGAGGCTGTAGAAATTAAGAGATAGCCAGGTTACTAGGAGGACACACTTGAAGTTCATATATTTATATCAATATGCATGCATGCCTGTGTGTATACATAAATGATTAAAAAAATACCATAGATCTGGAAACTACTGTCACAAGTTGAATTGCAAGGGTGAAATTGGAAAGGCTTTAATCCAATTTTCAGACCTAAGAAGTTTATAAACCTAGAGCCACTGGATTTAAGGGGAAGCCAGAGTCTTGAGCCCCTGTCAAGAGGAGCTACTGTAACTTTAATTTTCTCAAATAGTCAAAGCTATTTGATATCTGAACTCTGCCCTGTGAAAAGGGAGAATTCAAGACCTGGGCAGGTATATTGATATATTAATTTCTAGAGACCCAAAACAACAAACAGGTTCTTTAGAAATGGCAAATGAACTGTGAGAGACAATGTAACTGCAGGTTTGTAAAGCCACCTTGGGACAGTTTCTCTTTAGAGCAGACATTATCAGACATTATTATTAGTGGGCACATTGGCTGTGTGGTGTAAAGACCATAAACATTTAAGTGGCAAGTGGAACTAGACCCACTGTTGACTGTCACAATGAGAAAACAAACAAACACTATAACCTCATGGAAATCAGAGATCAGCACATCCCAGAAGGCTTTTAAAAAGTGAAGGGGACACTTGTTCTTCTCAAATTTGCCTTTAACTCATCTACTTGGTCTTTACAAGACAGCTATGAGTCTTGGAGACATTGAGTTGCTTTAAACATTGTGTCATCAGATGGTGACACGATTGTATTCACTGTTTTACATGTCTGTCTTAGTCAGGGTTTCTATTCCTGCACAAAACATCATGACCAAGAAACAAGTTGGGGAGGAAAGGGTTTATTCAGCTTACACTTCCACATTGCTGTTCATCACTAGAGGAAGTCAGGACTGGAACTCAAGCAGGTCAGGAAGCAGGAGCTGATGGCAGAGGCCATGGAGAGATGTTACTGGCTTGCTTAGTTCTCTCTCTCTCTCTCTCTCTCTCTTTCAAGATTTATTTATTTATTATACATAAGTACACTGTAGCTATCTTCAGACACTCCAGAAGAGGGGGTCAGACCCTGTTATGGATGGTTGTGAGCCACCTTGTGGTTGCTAGGATTTGAACTCAGGACCTTCGGAAGAGCAGTCAGTGCTCTTAACTGCCGAGCCATCTCTCCAGCCACTCAGCTTGCTTTCTTATAGAACCCCAGGACTACAAGCCCAGGGATGGTACTATCCACAATGGGCCCTCCCCCTTTGATCACTAATTGAGAAAATGCTTTACAATTGGATCTCATGAGGCACTTCCCCAACTGAAACTTCCTTCTCTGTGATAACTCCAGCTTGTGTCATCTTGACACATTGTACTGGCTGGTTTTATGTGTCAACTTGACACAGGCTGGTTTATCACAGAGAAAGGAGCCTCCCTTGAGGAAGTGCCTCCATGAGGTCCAGCTGAGGGGCATTTTCTCAATTGCCCCTTGTGGGTGGTGCCATCCCTGGGCTGGAGGTCTTGGGTTCTATAAGAGAGCAGGCTGAGCAATCCAGGAGAAGCAAGCCAGCAAGGAACATCTCTCCATGGCCTCTGCATCAGCTCCTGCTTCCTGACCTGCTCGAGTTCCAGTCCTGACTTCCTCTGGTGATCAACAGCCATGTGGAAGTAAGCCAAATAAATTCTTTCCTTCCCAACTTGCTTCTTGGTCATGATGTTGTACAGGAATAGAAACCCTGACTAAGACAAATGTCCAACCAGTGTAACTTCTGTTCCTGGTATGCAGCTAAACTGGCAAATACTCTTCCCTCCCCCCCATCTGTTTTAGTTGGTACAGGATACTACAGTCAATTGTTCTTCATCTCACAGAGACAGTAGCTCATTTCATCACCTCTGGATTGTGCCAACTACCAGGTTCTCAGGATGATTTTACATTATTATTTTATATTATATTAATTGATTGATTGAAGATGGGCAGGCATGTGTACACCACTATGTAAGTGTGGTTCTTTGCTTCCACCATGTCGAGCCTGAGCACCCAACATTGTTATTGGGCTTGGTGGTATATATCTTTTCCTGCTGAGCCATCTCACTGATCCATCTCAGCTTGATGTTAGTTCCAAGAATCACCCTGAGACATAGAACACAACTTCTTGAACTGTGGGGTGCCATCCCTTATGGGTCATGGAACTAAATGAGGAATTGCAAACAACAATAAATGCAACAGGAAAGCATTTCTGAACTTACAATGACCAAACACCAACTCAAAGTCAAACACAATGAATCCTAACTATTTCTGGCAGCACTTTGCCCATGGTCCATCATGTGGCTTTATGGCTCTGAGTATAGAGCATGTACACTTTACACTGTGCATGCTGTCAAGATACGGAATGCCATGAACACACCCAGAACACTGTAGTCAGAGACGGTTGTATCTTGTGAACTGGACTTAACAAAGTTTTTTTGTCCTTAGAGAGCCATAATGGTTAGATTATGAAAACCAAACAACAAAGACGCATCTACTTTGTGTCTTTGGATGTCTTGTGTTATGGTGTTTGACTTTAAAACTTGTTATTTGAGTTGATGGCTTGAGTTCCATAACAAATCATCAAATGACTTCTGGCTTGGGAATAGAACAGATTTTTCAACAATTTTTGAAGTAGTCCTGAACATGCATCTGCCATTTTGTACTCTGTTTGTGTAAAGCAATGTGATTTTTATGGTCAGAACATGGTCCAAGAGAGGAGCTGAGTGAGGAAAAGTCTGAATTCTTGTGCGGAAGCTCCAAGAAAACAGATAAGAATCTATGATCTCAGTCTTTTCAAAACACGAAATTGTTCTTAAAGTGTGTTTTCATACTCCACCCAGGTGTATCGGACAGGAGTGAGTTTACTTCAGATTATTCATTACTTCTTGCTGATGTTATAAATTAAATGTTTAAACAACCCTTTATATATGCCTCTATATGCAGCTTGTCCTTGTGATTGTATACTTTATTCATGCTATCCTTCTTAACCTTCAGCGTATAAATTGTCTGATACTCTAAATAAAGTTGGCTATCTCATGAGACTTTAGTATACTTCATTTATTAGCTTTATTCTCTCTCAGGTCCCACCAGAGGTCCAGAGCTGTGACAGAGGACCATGAATTGAAAATATCAGTCAACTCTGACAAGAACTGAAGATGTTCTACATACTTCAGAAAAATATTAAGCCACAGTGTCTGTAATAAATAAATCATGACCATCTCACCAGTGTGAAAATTTACCTGATTTTTAGCAAATTATGTATATAAAGAATTGTTTTAAAAATAAATTTATCTATGATTTATTGTTTGTAGGTGTTACTTTACAGGAGAATATGCCTGAGGTCATGGAAGAATTTCTTGGGTAAAAATATATCGCTAGTGAAGAAAACTTAAGGTCTGACACAGGACAGCAGACACTGCTCACTGTGTTGATGACAAGACTGAGTGAAAGGAGCCACATGTGATCTTGGCCCATGATTTAAACTTATTTACTTATTTGTTTGTTTATTTTTTTAAGATAAGGTTTCTCTGTGTAGCCAAGGCTGTCCTGAAACTCACCAGGCTGGCCACGAACTCAAAAAAACAAAACAAAACCAAACAAAAGAACCAAACAAAAAAAACCATGCCTGCATTTGCCTCCTAAGTGCTGAGATTAAAGGCATGCACTACCATGCCTTGGTCATGGTGTCTCTTACAGCAATAGAACAGTGACTAAGGAACTTTCTCTCTCATGTTACAGGACATAGAGGGATAGAATGGAGTTGTTAATCTAGACTTTGAATGAGGAAGATTATCCTCATGGACGCAATGTAACCATGTGATCCTTAAACTAAGAAGTTTAAGAACTAGCCTTGGAATCCTCTGACAACCCTGAATTGCACTGTCAGAGAAGTTGGTTTACTTGGTCCAGACAGACCAAGCATGCCCCTTTGCCACATAATCTAGCATATTTCCAGGTTCCAGGGCCTAGACTTTGCTTTACGGACTCTGAGGAAATAAGGCCCAAGGGCAAGGGGAACAGACTCCTGGGGAAGCCTCCTCTACACTTTTTAAAGCAGAAGAGATAAGTGGAGAGTCCATAGCTTTTTGAAATGGTTGTGCTGTTAGTTCAGATGGGGTGGGTTCTCTGTACACTGAGTATCAGAAGCATAGTTGGCTGGAGTAGGTCGCTGTGAAATTAGATGATCTCTTTGGATTGTTTTCTATTGCCTTTGAACTATGTACAAATTTGTATCACAGTGTTTCCATGTTTAGAAACAGCTCTTAAATTCCTGGAGACAAGGAGAATGGCAACATAGAAGCCTTCCGGTTAGTCCACCTGTGTGCTCTTGTTAGAGATCAGGGAGCCCTCCGCAAACAGGGGGATCCTCAAAACTAGTTGCTTTTAATGATTTAAAAATAAAAACATTCAGTATTAAAAACCTCACCCCATTTGCAGCACCTTAGGACGAACAACAACATGAACTAACAAGTACCCTCAGAGCTCCCAGGGTCTCAACCACCAACCAAGGACCGCACATGGAGGGGTCTGATTGTTCTGGCAGTATGTGTATAGTAGAGGATTGCTATTTGATCATCAATAGGAAGAGAGGAGCTCGGCCCTGTGAAAGCTCTGTGCCCCAGTGTAGGGGAATGCCAGGGCCAATAAGTGGGAGAGGGTGGGGTGGCAGGCATGGGGAGGGGGGAGGCAACAGGGTTTTGTTTTTGTTGTTTTTGTTTGTTTGTTTTTTGGAGGGGAAACTGGGAATGGAGAAATTTACATGTAAATAAAGAAAATATCTAATAAAAAAAATGAAACATGAAAAAAAAAAAAACCCTCACCCCAGACAAGGTCTCAGTATACTCTCCAGACTGGCCTTCAGCTCCCCACCCCTTGCCTCAGCCTCTAGTGCCAGGATGACAGCTTTGAACCACCACACCTGGCTTAACTATTTTAAAATGAAGAGCATTCTTCTTGGCAGTTGCGCTCTCAAGTGCCTCACTCCACGGCTAGTCTCCATCTGCTGCAGGCTCGCTCACATAGCCCCTCTTGGGGCTGTGGCACAGTAATCTACCCAGACAGGTTCATGGGGAAGCTATTCCTCACGAGAACACCGCTGAGACTTTTTGTTTTTTTTGTTTTTTGTACCTTGCTGCATGACTGGTAACACATGCTTTGGACATTTTCTGTGTCAAGAATGTTCGAGTTGTGGCCTTGATACAGGATTCCGGGAACTTAGCACTTCGTTGCTGACATGTTAGGAGCTAAGTGTTTCTCCAGGAAATCCCTGGCTTTGCTCACAGGCAGCCTACAGAAGTTCTTTTTGTTCTTTTGCCCACCTGATGTCAAAAGCATCTGGACCCACCCTTCACCAGCATCTCTATCAACAGGTTAGTCCTCAGTATGTGTCTGGAGCCACATTGAAGAGGAAGAAGGGTAGGTCAGTCAGCCAGGTCAGGAGCAAACCCCAGCCCACACTGGCGGTCCCCTTGTGTGCACACACTTGCTATCTTCCTGTCGATGCTGGAGACTCTTGATATGCCTTGCTCTCCAGTCTGAGGCGAGCCTCGTGAGTCCAGCTCCTGCGATACCACTTTGGTTGCCTGGAAACCTCTTTCTCCAGTTGAATTGAAGCATAGCTGTAGCACCTGTGATGACCAGGGATTTTCTTCAGTCTTGATTTTCTATTTTTATATGTTGCTGGTCTTTCTCCCAGCTTACATGCTATCATAGTAGTGGTGTGTATGGATGTTGAGAAACTCCTTAAATCCTCTGTGGATCAACAGTTGACCTACTGAGTGTTAGACCCCCCCGGAAAAAATGGAGCCAGCTCTTTATCTCACTCCAGCACTCCAACAGACTGGAGGGGTGGAGAACTGACCTACATGCACTTCACTATGGAGACCAAGGGGTTCTTGTTGGCCTGGTGAGAAGGGAGACGCTTTACCTGATAAACTACGCTTTCCAAATACTACAGATAGGTAAATGACCCATGAAACCACAGTGCCAGGATTGAATCTCATGGGTGGGTAGATGGAAAAATAATCACCACCTGGGACTTTCATTTTTATTAAGAGAAGAAAATAAACAGGGCTAATTGCATTTCCAACTTTAGATTATGTTTTCTGATGTGAAGGGAAAGTATGACATTTTTAAAGTCAATTGGTGGCATCTAGTGCTCATTCTGGGTGCTGCCTCCCAGTATATTTATACTGAGGAAGCTTGGAAGACCCTTATGCTGGTCTCTCTTACCTGACTCCTCTTCTTCCCCACTTCTCACTGTGCATCTCTTCTCCTTACTTCTCCCTTTCCTAATTCTGCATAGAGTTGCCATGTGGGCTCCACTGCTGTGTTAATAACAGTGGTGGCTGCCATTAATCAAGCCAGTACCTCTTGCCAGGCACAAAGTGGACACTTTGGCTCTGTCAGCTCCCTCATTCTTCCCTACAGCCTTCGTGGAGGATAGTCTTATTTGTGTAATAAACCCCCGCCTGACAAGGGGTTTAATTGCTCCGTTATGTCTTTTGTCAGCGCTGCAAATAATAAAATTATTGATATTCTTAATATTTTCATGCTTGGCTTAAAATAATATTGGTAAATATGATGCTGGCCACTGGGAAAATTAAAAGTGGCAGGCGGACCATGGGGAATTGGAGCTATGTTTCATTATTATTTTAAAAAGTCTTTCCTTGAGTAATGATTACTGGCGGCCAGTGGAAGTTCTGGAAGTGGTTGCTGTTTCACATTGAAATTTAGCTGATTCCCTCTCTGCAGTAAAACAGATACTGGTGAGTAAAAGTAAGAGGCAGCCAGGTGCTGAGCTGTGAACTCAACTTCTCCTGGTAGGTTTGCTATTAGTCATCATTTTCAATGCCTGGTCACTTGAGAGAGCAAAAGTACAGCGGCTCTACTCTGAATTCCCCAGGGGAGCCCCTCCAGACTGTCTGCCAGAGCCAGCCTTTGGGATAGAGGTGTTCTGGAGAGGATGCAGCCAACAAAGGCTGGGGATTTGGTCTTTCTCTCTCCTGGACTGTGCATTTCCTTGGCTTGTACATAGGATTCCCCAGAAGATTCTGCTTCATGGGTAAACTCTGAAGGCTGCTTACAAAGCCAGGTCTCTGGGGACTGATGAATGTTCCACAGGCAAGCGACCCAGTTGTCACACAAGAGTACAGAGCCAACTTGCTCAGGCAGGGCCCCGAGAGCCCAGCCTTACATCATCTGTGAAGGAGATTTCGTCAGTTGCTCTGCCATAGAGGCTGGTGCAACAGGACAGGAGGTGCTAGTAGACTGGTACTTAGGGACTTAGGGGACCCTCACCCGTGGGACAGTGAAAGGCAACATCTGGAGGTACAGGATTTAACTGGAATCATCCCACATCTCCAAGATGATCTTAAAGGGAACCAGATTAAGTCTCTTGGAAGAAAGAGGGTTAGTAGAAAACAGAGACTTGCCAGAATAGCTCCCTCTTAGTTTTCTTAACACAAATAAGATGTGGCCATTGATATTGTGAGTAATTTGTGTGTGTGTGTGTGTGTGTGTGTGTGTGTGTGTGTGACTAATTGTAAGATGAGAAGCTTCAGTATTTTTTGATACTTACTCTAGTGGGCTGAATTACAGTCCTCAAAAACACCAAGCTTTAAACCTTGGGACCTATAAATGTCATTTGTTGTGTTGATGCAAAACCACAACTCCTTCCTCAGAGGGCTGAGATAGTTTATTCTGGAGCCAACTGTGAGTTACCACGGCACAGCTTTAGGTTACTCCCAATTCTATACTCCAGCACGGAAGTACTTTCATGAAGTTTTTATAGTAACAGAACAAAGAATCATAAATCAAGGCACTTTTCAAATATATGTTCAGGTATATTGGCATTATTATAGTAATGCAGAGAAATTCAAGCTAAGGGTCTCGGATGCTATCGATGTCTCTTGGCCTTCCAGTAGGTAGAAACTATGGTTTCACTAAGTTAATATAGTCCAAAAGACTTGTGTCTATTAGTCACGGGTATTGGGCTTAATACATAGATGGAGAGGGAAGACTACTTAGGGGACTAAAGATAGCTCATGATAAATTATAATTAGGCTCTAGACCTGCAACATTCCAACCTCCCACAGTCATTGACATTCTAATCAGCTAATCCAACCTCCAGGAGATCCAGTTGTACCTTCTTTCTGGGAACTACCATCCCCAGTTGGAAAAGTATCTTTGCAGATCTTGAGATGGAGGTACTGTACTGGCTGGTTTTGTGTCAACTTGACACAGGCTGGAGTTATCACAGAGAAGGGAGTTTCAGTTGGGGAAGTGCCTCCATGAGATCCAGCTGTGGGGCATTTTCTTAATTAGTGATCAAGGGGGTAGGGCCCCTTGTGGGTGGTGCCATCTCTGGGCTGGAAGTCTTGGGTTCTATAAGAGAGCAGGCTGAGCAAGTCAGGGGAAGCAAACCAGTAAGGAACATCTCTCCGTGGCCTCTGCATCAGCTCCTGCTTCCTGACCTGCTTGAGTTCCAGTCCTGACTTCCTCTGGTGATCAACAGCAATGTGGAAGTAAGCTGAATAATCCCTTTCCTCTCCAATTTGCTTCTTGGTCATGATTTTTTGTGCAGGAATAGAAACCCTGACTAAGACAGGTACCCTCTCTCTTATCCAGTCAACAATGTAATTTTTGTAAGAGGGAAAGAATGAGATTTGATACACACAAAAGTAAAGGCAACAAGACCACAAAAGCAGATACTGGAGTGATGTGGCCACAAGCCAAGGAATGCTCCAACCACCAGAAGCTGGCAGAGGCAAGCAACAGATTTTCCAGTAGGGCTTTTAGAAGGACCATGGTCCTGCTGCTACCTCAATTGTCATCCAGTGATACTGAGTTTGGACTTGTGCCCTCTGGTACAGAGAGAGGATAAATTTCTGTTGTCTTCAGGCACTGTCTTAGTCAGGGTTTCTATTCCTGCACAAACATCATGACCAAGTAGCAAGTTGGGGAGGAAAGGGTTTATTTGGCTTCCACATTGCTGTTATCACAAAGGAAGTCGGGACTGGAACTCAAGCAGATCAGAAAGCAGGAGTTGATGCAGTGGCCATGGAGTGATGTTTCTTACTGGCTTGCTTCCCCTGGCTTGCTCAGCCTGCTCTCTTATAGAGCCCAAGAGCTCCAGCCCAAGGGTGGCACCACCCACAAGGGGCCCTACTCCCTTGATCACTAATTGAGAAAATGCTCCACAGCTGGATCTCATGGAGGCACTTCCCCAACTGAAACTCCCTTCTCTGTGATAACTCTAGCCTGTGTCAAGTTGTCACACAAAACCAGCCAGTACAATTGACCCCTTGTCAACTTGACACACAAGCACATGACTACTAAGCCTCAACCCTTACTTTCTTATTCATCCCCAAGATCTAAAGTCCCACAGTCTTTACATATTAAAAGTTCAATCAATTTAAAATGTCCAATATCTTTTAAAATTCAAAGTCTCTTAACTGTGGGCTCCACTAAAATACATTCTTCCTTCAAGAGGGAAAGATATCAGGGCACAGTCACAATCAAAAGCAAAACCAATGTCTGGGATCCAACTCACGATCTTCTGGGCTCCTCTAAGGGCTTTGGTCACTTCTCCAGCTCTGCCCTTTGTAGCACACATCTTGTCTTCTGGCCTCCAGATGCCTGTATTCCACTGCTGCTGCTTGGTGGTCATTGCATGGTACTGGCATTCCCAAAACACTGCTGTAACTAGGCTTTACCAATAACCTCTCATAGACTGTCTTCATGGTGCCAAGCCTTAACTCCTTTGCATGACACCTTCAGTCCTGGGCCATCAATTGAAAACTGAGGCTGCACTTTCACCAATGGCCTTCCATGGCCTCTCACTGTGTCGAGCCTCAGCCGCTCTTCATGACCTTTTCATGCCTTCAAAACCAGTACCATCTGGGTGACTCTTACACATTACCAAGTCCTGCTGCAGTACAAGGTGCAACCTTGGCTATTTCTGGAACACAGGCTCTTTGTGCTCTCAGAAAACACTTCCCAGAAGATGTTACCTCAGTGATGCTGGTCTCTTCTTAATCA
>NW_022196914.1:5098329-5151720 GCF_008632895.1 Mastomys coucha
CACCAGAGGAAGTCAGGACTGGAACTCAAGCAGGTCAGGAAGCAGGAGCTGATGCAGAAGCCATGGAGTGATGTTTCTTACTGGCTTGCTTCTCTTGGCTTGCTCAGCCTGCTCTCTTATAGAACCCAAGACCTCCAGCCCACGGATGGCACCACCCACAAGGGGCCCTACCCCCTTGATCACTAATTGAGAAAATGCCCCACAGCTGGGTCTCATGGAGGCACTTCCCCCAACTGAAGCTTCCTTCTCTGTGATAACTCCAACCTGGGTCAAGTTGACACACAAAACCAGCCAGTACAGGCATTAAGTCTGCAATAATCTGCTATAGCAGTCACAAGAATCATGTAGATAACTTGAACCGGATGAGCGTCTTCACTTTGGAGAAAACAGCCAATATGTTTCCTGTGTAGGGTGGATAATAAAGTAAGCCAGCGAAGATACTTCTGAGGTTGACTTTGTATGTTTTCCCAACATTCGGTTCATTGCATAAGAAAAATTAATATATGACTGAAAAAAATATAATACACATTATTTATTGCATCCCTTTAGGATAACTCAGAACAGGTAATGGCTGCAGAACCTTAAGAGATTTTTCTAGCATGTTTCCAGGGTGCAGCACTATGTGTGTGTGTGTGTGTATGTGTGTATCCATGTGGGTGTTCCTGGGTGTGCAGGTGTACATGCCAGTGAAGGTGAAAGGTCATCCTGGAATGGCATTTGTTTTTGATTGAGAGCGAGTTTCTCTCTGTCCTGGAAACTCATTGATTTATCTAGGGTGGCAGGCCAGTGAGCCTTAGGGATTTGCCTGTCTGTACCTCCCAACACGAGCAGTGCATGCATGCACCTTTGTGCCCAGTATTTTATGGGGCACGGGGGACCACACTCAGATTCTGTGCTTGGAAGGCAAGCGTGGTACCGACTAAGCTTTCTCCCCAGACCCAGAACGCAGAGTTCCTTGAGACCGATGTGAAGCAGGGCCCGGCTTCCACAGCAACACTGAATGTAATGTCATGAGCTGATGCCAAACGTTACACTGTGATGGACTTGCTGGTCTTACCTGCTCTGACCACTTTTCTTAGTGGATTTTAGATTCCAGGTACACAGGAAACAATTTCTTTCTTCATTTTACAACTAGCGTAAGACTGTTCCTAATACCCTGTGAGTATTGCTTGCTTTCAAGAAAGCTAAACATTGGCTTGGGAGCTAAGATGAATGAAAAGGCAGCAGATGATGTGTGTGTTTTTTTTTTAAAGATACCTCCATAAACCTAATGTATATGTGATTGAAAAAGTGTCATGCATCCTCCCATGGATGCAGTTTGCACAAAGCTGACCAGTGAGCATAAATAGAAACCACTCTCCATTACTTCTCCACGCGAGGGTCCCACGTGGTTTTTTCCTACCATTTCCAAACTGTTACTGTAAAATCAACTGGCGAATGTTTATTCTCAGCCTGAGAAGTGTGGATGGAGGCCTACCAAATGATTGTGGTTCTCACTCCAGCTGCAGCGCGGCTATGCTCAGCGAGAGCTGCGACACATCCACACTCTTCTGTCACCAGAGAATCCAGCATCTGCATCCTCACCTTGCCAGCAAGAGGCAGCAGTCTAGAGCTGAACAGGATCTGAACTGAGCATCCCTGCCACAGTGCCTTTGGGAAAGAGAGGGACCCCACACCTGCAGAGGATTTATTTTCCGCTAGGCACTGTTAAAATCCATTCACTCAGTAGTCCTCTTGCCGAGACTCCAAAACTGCTATTAACAGCCCCCAGTCCTGTGGCTGAGGACAAGCTTGGAGTCTTAGAGAAGTCAGGCAAGTCATACAGCAGGTGTGGGACAATAAAGCCAGGACCCGGGACCTACTCCTGACTCCTAAATTTATCATATTTCATAACTACAGGAAATAAAGATATATATATATATATATACATATATATATATATATATACACACACACACACAAAGTATTGCTAGAAAACTAACTAAAAGCAAAACATACATAAAAGTGGTTTTGTTGGAACTCCGAGTCCTTGCCTGTACTGGGCTCCACTCTGGGCTGGGCTCTGCTCTGGGCAGGGCTCTACTCTGTGCTTAACTTCTGTTGTGGGCATCTCTGTTCTCACAGCTCCCTCCAGTCCCTGCCATTTCTCTCCTGGAGTTCATCCTACCCACTGATCCTCTCCTTTTGCCTTCAGCCATCAGTGACCTCCTCTCCGAATTCCATTAATAATGCTGTGAGGACTTCCATAGTGCTCTGCTGATGCATCATGTCTCCCACTGGAACTTGCATCAACGTGACTTTGTAATGAGTGTTTCTGTTTCTTCCTTCCTATTCTGAATTTATCACTATCCATCATTATGTTCCTGAGGTTTGGCTCAGTGTTCACATATCAGGTGATCAGCAATTATTTCTCCACTCGAATTCCCTTCTGGCTGCTTTTGAATGCCTCCTACAACTTCTCTTCCCTTGCTTTGTTTCTTTTGTAGCACTTCATGGTCAAATTCCAGCTCTTCTCTAGCCACTCGTTCTGGGAGAACCCAACAAATGAGGTTCTCTGCTGCGATAGCAATGTTCTACGTAGCGTTCGCCTTGTGCAGTGTTGTAGCAGTGACCATTTGTTGGCTACTGTGACTAAAGAGTCAACTTGATTGTGTGGAGTTGGGATTGGTTTAAAATCAAGAATAAGCTTTTAGAAGATTGGAGACGTAGTTGAGTGGGGAAAGTGCTTGGCTATGAAGTTTTGGGTCTGCTTCTTCATACTGCACACACGGGGTGGTAAGGTAGGAATGGTGGAACATCCCTGTGATCTTCCACTCAGTCCACTCAGTTACATGGGGAGTTCAAGGTCAGCTCAGGATCTTTCTCTCTTTTCTAAGGGGAAAAAAAAAATAAAAAGACTTAACTTTGTCTTTGAAATAACATCAGCTGCTTAAATAACAACTGCCTATTGGACAGTGCAGTTATCCAAATAGGGAACAACCTACCCCCTCCATCTGAAGCCACACCTGCAGATTAGACACTTGAGAAAATTCTTCAGAAGTACGTTGTTGAGCTTATACAAACGATGTCTGCTGGAGAGGTGTGCAATTCAATTCCAGGTGAGCCATGACTCGGGCTTGCTCTCAAGTTGTTTTGAGCAAGTCATCATAGCGTTGGTCTGAGGACTAACATGGAGGCACTATTGCCCAGAGGGTGCCAGCTCATAAAATGACATTCGCATCTATAAAGGAACACAGGGAAATGCTGAAGTGGGTTGTTACTGAATTGCCATAATTCTCTCCAAAGACATTGAGATGCTAACTGGGAAAAAGATTTCTTCTCTTTTTCTTCCCCTTCATTTCTGTCAAATTTAATTTTCTTATTTTCTTTTTTCTGAAACTGTAGTAGCTGTCGAAAAAATATACTGCTGGAAGCTAAATTCGTCATTTTATCTCCGGTGGTTGGAGAACTTTGGTTTTTCTCTTTAGGAGTAATGTGTCTCCACTTAGAGGGCGCTAAGTGAAAGCGCTCTTTGGAAACCAGATTTGTTCTGCTGGCTTCCTTCAATTTGTCAAGAAGACAAAAACCTCGGCAGCCTCACTTGGTAATAATGCTTCCAAATTACTTAGCGTCATTTTCTACCTACTTTTCTTGTCTCTATTATCTTGCATGTGAAGTGGAGAAAAAGTGAACACGTTTACAATGTAATGTTCTGCTTATACGCAGATTGCTGAAGCTAATTGTTCTAAGTGAGGTGCTTTTTCATATTAAAGTGACCAATGCCTATGAGTATATAAGAAGACAAGACAGGGGGCTGGAGGGATGGCTCAGCGGTTAAGAGCACGGTTACCCGGCAACCACATGGTGGCTCACAAGCATCTGTAAATGGGGATCTGATGCCCTCTTCTGGTGTGTCTGAAGACAGCGACAGTCTATTCACATACATGAAATAAATAAATAAATCTTAAAAACAAAAGAAGAAAACAAGACAGAATTTTATGTCTTTCCCATGACAGTTTACCCTTTCATATGCTGATGACATAGATAAGGATGATACAAGGCCTTGCATAAGTAAAGGTTGTCCTTCAAACCAGAAAGCTTAGGAGTATATTAACTGCAATTTATTGCAGAAGTTTCTTCTACTCAGTTTGAAAAACTGGTATTAATTAAAAAATCTCCATTTGCCAAGGACACTGCCACCACCCATCATTCAAAGATTTCTACTCTCTCTCATCGTAACTGTGTATCAATAATGTGGAATATTCGCCAAAGCCTTTCAAATCCCAGCATCAGCACCACTTCAAGCTGGCCATTGACTCCCAACTCAAACCTCATATCTAAAGCCTGTGTGCCTAAAGTTCACAGTGGAGAGTGGAAAATCAAGGAAAAGATTTTTGCTGTATTTACAAGGTTGATTAGGACGAAAAGGGAAAGTCTTCCCTGCTCTGGCAATCAGACCAACATCTCTGTGCAGAGTCCTTTTTATATCCCACATCATCCCTGTGGCAGGCAGGTTCGTAACAACAATGCTGTAGTTGGGCAAGACAAGCTTACTAGCACCCAAGAGAGCCTCCAGAAACTTATAGATGAGGCATGACTGAGGAAGAGATAGTATGAGAGATGGAACACTCAAAACAAGACAAGAGCACCGTGAGCAGGCCTGACTCTAAGGAAAGTATTTTCTATCAGCGTTAGAGCCACCTTTTAGCTATAGTGGTTCTTGACTTAGGGACAATCCTTCCCAGAAGGGCAGTTTCCTTAATGAGCTGCTTCACCACAAATTCCAACTGATAAACACTGGAAGAAGGGCTTGGCCTGAAATGGATACTAACACAGGGCATTGGTCTCTCACTCACCCATCCATCCATCCATCCATCCATCCATCCATCCATCCATCCATCCATCCATTATCTATCTATCTATCTATCTATCTATCTATCTATCTATCTATCTATCTATCTATCTATCTATCATCTATCTGTCTGCCTCTATCATCTATCTACCTATCATTTATCAATCAATCATCTATCTGTATCATCTATTATCTATATATCTCTTTTACATCTATCATCTATCTCTATCATATTTATTATCTATCATATCATATCTACCTCTTTAGCTATCTACCTATTATCTTTCTATCTACCTTTGTTTTGTTTTTGTTTTTTTGTTTTGTTTTGTTTTTTGAGACAGGGTTTCTCTGTATAGCCCTGGCTGTCCTGGAACTCACTCTGTAGACCAGGCTGGCCTCAAACTCAGAAATCCTCCTGCCTCTGCCTCCCAAGTGCTGGGATTAAAGGCATGCACCACCACTGCCCGGCTTCTATCTACCTTTCTATCTTTTTATCTATCTGTCTACCTATCATCTATCTAACATCATCATCGTCTAAAATTTTATGCTTTACATTGGAGTACAATGTGAAATAAAATACTTCTAGTCTCGAAAAGAAAAATACCAGTTGGAAATGAGGAGGAGACATTTTACTATAATAGCAATAGCCTGGGAAGCCGAGACATAAAAGGGAACAATCTGGAAAGACTTTCTGAGGGACCTGTTGCCCTCAGGAGTGAATGATCAGGTAGAGGGTGGGTACTGTTTGGGAATGGGACGAGTTGGTTGGAGTGGGCAGTGATGTAAACATAGGTGTGTCAGCTTGGGATTCAGAGAGCCCAGTACCACTGGGATGAGATAAGAAATCGAGCCTGTTGCCCTCTTAGCCCTGACAAGGGCAAGGGTTGGGGAAATGGATAAGTAAGGAGGGGTCCAGAATGGAGGTCATGCAATTCTATAAGAATGTGGGCTTTTCCTGGGGCTGGGAGAAGCCGATGAAGGGTTTATATCAACGGTGACAGAAACAGCACTGTGCCACAGTATTTAGAACCTTACTAACACCAGTATTGCCTTTGTCTTTTACCTACTGGCCAGAAAGTACTCTGAGAGAAACCTGGTACAAGGTCTTTCTTTGTTTATTACTCCTTAAGGTAGGGTTATGGAGTATTCACATGGGGTGAGTGGACCTCTCTTACTAGCTTGGCCTGGTCGCAGCAGGTGTCATCAACTGCCAGGTGAAGGAGGATTTTTGTGGACAGAGACTGCTCAGTTCCCATCGCATCTGGAAGATTTCAGCCAGGAAAGAGACTGGGTAAGGCCGAGACTTTAACATCAGACTTTCCTGGATGGAACTCCAAGTTTACCATCTGTTCACTCTACAACTGAGAGTAAGTCAGCCTCCGCTTTCTCACCTATAGATGAGAATAACGACAAGCTAGCCATCTCATGGGGCTTCATGAATTATACACAGGAAAAGACACACGAAGAACCCAGCACGTATTAAGTGCTCTATAAGTGTTGAAAGGTATATGGAACTTACTACTGAAAGAGCTACTGGGGGGTAAACAAAATAAGATACGCTGATTAGACCATAGATTGTTTTTTTCTCATTGTGATGTCACAGGGAGTCTTTAAGAGTTTGAGTAGTTTACTCAGGAACACAGGATAAGAGATGATCCTGACCCCATATGACTGTAAGTGACCTTGTTGAGACCAGCTGCATGGAGAAGCCAGGTGGTCTAGGAGAAGGAGGAACACAAAGAGAGAATTCTGCTGCAGTGAGGGTTGATGCCTTCTCCCTGGGTCTGTGCTTTGAGTAGGGCATTGGCATGCTGGCCTTTCCACAGGCACCAGATATCAATCAGTGCTAACAGGAGTTGTTCCAGGGTTCTGTCTTAAGAGTTAGTTCCAGGATGCACTCAGGTCTTCATTGAGCAGATAAAGCAAGCCTCTTGCAGGTGACCATATGCAAATTTATCAGAGTGTATGATGTTTTTCCAGGTAGTAGACCAGAGGACCACACCAATAGAACTCTGAACTGAATTTTCAAAATGTGTGGTAAGAAAGCATTTGGCTTTTTAAAATCCACAACATTACTCCCTGAAGAACCTGTCTCTAAAAGATGAACCTTTGAAAGCCATGATTTCTTGAAACTGAAAGGTCCTCAAATTCTTCCAGTTCATAACATGGAAAAATATTGATCGGTTATTAGCTGTTGGTCAGCAAATGCTTGGAACTAAACCTTTAAACTTGTGATTTGTGAACTATTATTTAGAGTAAAAGCCTATACATGTATGTAATTAAAGAGTTGTTGAAATGGAGCTTTCATGTGTGTGACTTCATATCCTTTTGTTTAAAAGTGTTATCTGGGGCCCATTAACCTCCAAACCTACAGATTTTAGACGAAGTCCTGGGTGTGCAACGCTTACGCACAGTTAGCTTCCAGGTTAAAGTAGGCCATGGCAGGGGAACACCTGCTTTAGATATTGACGTGGTTTAAATAGCGACCTTACCTTAAATAAACTACACATCCTTTAAGCCTCTACTTTCTCATAGGTAAGTAAATAAATTAAGGCCTATTTGCAGGTTTTATTGTGAGATATTGACATATATAAGGCTTTTAGCACATTCTTCCCCCTTCTGTACATGAAGTTTTTATGCTATACATATCAAGAGAACATTATAACTTCACTAAACAGGCATTTCTGGTATGCAAGGGAGATTGAGTACCAAAACTAGAGAGCCCAGAAACACGTAGGCATGGAATGTGGAAGGTAGTCCTGCTGTGGAGTTTGTGTGTCACGATGCTTGGGGCAGCACACTGGATTAACTACCTCATAGAGATTTTTGAGGGATGAAGACAGACCTGGCTCATAGTGTTGTTTCCTGGGTTGCCCTGTCTCACCCTCAGCTTGTAATCGTCACATGAATATCATTACTGCTTTGTTTTCCCTGATAGTATCTGTACTTGTCTAACAAACAGTAGGCACCACACATATTAATGAGTTAGTGCATAGTTATCATGAGCCTGGAACTGGTAGACCAGATGTCTTGCCCAGATGACTATAACTAGGGAATCTTGGGTGATGGGGAAGTCTGGAGTATCAACACTAGGGACCTAGGACTTGTTTTATAGGAGCTTAGGTAAGGTGGATTTTTTGGTTTTTGTTTGTTTGTTTGCACACCAGCTCTTCTGAGTCTTGATCTGTGTCACTGTTTTCTTGTGTTGTGTTTATACATAATCTTCCTCACCAGAGCATTAATTCCCTGGACCTGTTTTGTATTACTAAATTACCTGCTTCCACAGACCGATGTGGCTTTAGAGCTGGGGAGCACAATGGTGACGATTTGCTGCCATCCTGTGGTGGCACTGCTCCCTCTGCAGACACAGCCATGGGTGATGAAACTCAGGAAGGCAACACTTAGTGTGGGCACATGTGCTAAAAGTGTCTGTTGGGCTGCTGACCTTTCAGAAGTGGTGTAACCACACAGAATCCTGTGGCCAGACTGGTGAATGATGTTCTGCTTAATCTCAGCCCTAATAAAGTTCTAATTGTTTTCAGCACTGTAGGTGCTGGGCATGAGACAAGAGTGTGTTGATTAACTTTCCATAAATTTCTTTGATTCTAATGCTGCTTCTTAAAGGAGGAGGTGATGCTGGGTACAGAAATGTGAGACTATTAGTGCAGGTAATACGATGTGTAGAGAGAGAAGACTGGGGCTGGAGAGATGGCTTGGTGGGTAAAAATAGTTGCTGTCAGACTGGATGATTTGAGTTGAGTACCTAGAACCTAGATAGTGGAAGAAGAGATCTGACTCTCTTTTTCTAAAAAAAAAAAAACAAAAAATAAAAAAAACCAAAAACAAAAAACAAAACCCCAACTTTTATTGCATTATGGTGAGAAAAGTTACATGATTTCAATTTATCTGAATTTATTAGCATTTAAAAACACATTTTAATTAAATAGAATTGAATCACATTCTTGTTTCCCTTTCGTACCACCCCTCCTCCCATAGACCCCCTTCAATACCTACAATATCTTTTTTGTCATATTCCTTAAAATTAATAAAATATTATAACAATAAAAATAAGTATTATAAAAGTTGTTTGATATAAAACAACAATCAATTTAAGTCTTATGTAGATGCTCCTCTACAGCAATAGCGAAAATACATTTTTCTCAACATAAATTTTAAATAACTCCAAACATATTAGCTTAAAATATTACATTAATATTTAATAACATATTAAATATTATTTTAATAATAATATTTTAATAATATTAAAATTATTACTTAAAAATAATACATCACTACTAGTATTTTCTTAAAAGAACATGAATATATAAAGTCTTTTCATTTGTTTTGTATTTAGTAGAGTTTAAAATCTTGGCTCTTACTGTGGTACAAGCTCAAAACAATTTTTAGACATTGGGTTTCATTGTAATAAGGCTGTATTTCAATGACCCTCACATCACCAAAGGATTTTACCTCCATCGTAGCTAAGCTGAGAGTTGATAGTTCTGCTGCATCAAGAAATGAACTGTAGGCTCGATTTTTGGATACAGACTTTCTGCTATGGTCAAAGCTATTTGACTTGAGTGAGTGACTTCATTCTCGATCTGACTCTCTTAAGCTGTCCTCTGACCTCCACACATATCTTTTCTGATAGATAGATAGATAGATAGATAGATAGATAGATAGATAGATAGATAGATAAAATTTCAAGAGCAAAAGGTTCTGATGTGTGTTTGGAGCTTCAGGCTACATAACAAGTGCACAGAGTCACAGAGTGACTCCTTGCCTCAGGAGCCACGGCAAGCCCTAGGTGGGGGCAGGACAATGTGAGTAGAAGCTGATGGGTAAAGGAATTTTTTTTTTTTTATTCTCTAAAGATGGACCCTTGATGTTCTTCTGCACAGTGGGGTTCTGGTTGGAGATGCCATCTCTGCTTTCCCATCGGGACAGGAACCCAATGAACCCCCTTCTTTCCTGTATCAGTTTCTCTTGATCTTGAAGAAGGCTCCCATTGACTTTATGTGAAGCCACCTCTCTCCTCACTTAGGTTTTCATGAGGAAATAACCAGATAGGATGCAGGCGTGGAGTGTGCCAGGGCTAGAAGTTGGGGCCAAGCTCCTTCAGCATCTGACTGCTAGGGTGGCCCATCTCTTTCTCTAGTGGGGGCTTTACCCTTTTATCTTATGGGGCCTCTGAAGGGCAGGAAGTCCTGGGTGACCTGCTGACATGAGCTGCAATTTCAAGGGAGATCTACGTGGAATAAATTATAGGGGCAAAACTCAGCCAGACATAAAAGGCCCAAATCATTTGGATTTCATAGATGAATAAATCTCCAAGGGAGAAATAGGAAGCGGGAGATGAGTTTTTGAAAAACTTGTATGAAAAAGAACCCCAGAGAAGAATTCTCTATTGCCAGGCCTCAGTTTTTTTTCTATAACACTGACATAATATTTGAGGATGAGCTGATGTAATTTTCTCTTTTACTTGTCAGAATACTCTCAGCCAAGCCAGCCAAGGCTACTCATTTTCCTGAAGAAACTGGAATAATTACAGTAGAGAGAAATTGACAGTACTCAGGTTTTTGGTTCTCACAATAGGATCTTGTCTCAAGGCGATAGGCTTGAAAGCATATATTACAAAGGAATCCCATTTGCTAAATTCCCTCATTTCCCTTCTTACTTATCATAAGCCAGACCGCAGGGTTCTTATGCAAAAGGAGAAGTGGGCAATGCCAAACCCAGCCTTGCCAGCTGTGGGCACGGCTGGAGAAAGAAAGGTTGACCCAAGAGGAGTTGCTGCTGAGAATACTGTCTGCCCCGACTTCATTTCCTGATTGCCTTTTGCGCCCTGACCAGCAGGGGGCGTAACTGGCATATCTGAATTTTTCTCATTCCTGTGAAATGCGAAGGACAGGTTGAGAAACAGGAAGTCTTATGGGGCCCTGTCTTGATAGGTCAGCTGGGGCGGAGGGAAGAAAGTTGAGAGGAGAAGAGGGGACCGGGAGACTAGGAGATGGTATTGATAGGGTGCCAACCATCTCAATAGGAAGCGGCTGAGTTACACGGGGGTTTGACTTGCATAGGCAAAAACTGGGATTGCTGCGTCGGAGGACAAGCAGGTTAAGTTGCATATCATCTTAGTGCCATTTGCTATAATCAAATTCCCAGCACTGGGGCATTTATAAAGAGCAAGGAATAACTTCCCCACAATGCGAGTGGCTAGAGAAATGAAGATAAAGGTTCGGTTGTCTGATGAGGAATTCTTTCTCTGGAAGGGAAGAACGTTGTCCTCACATGGTGGAAGGCTGCGGTGTGAGGAACAGAAAGCTGCGTGGAACCTTTTTGTTCTTTTCAGCCACTGTCTGTGAAAACCCATTGCATCTTCACATCTATCTATCTATCTATCTATCTATCTATCTATCTATCTATCTGTATCTATCTATCTATTGGTATTTCAAGACAGGGTTTCTCTGTGTAGCCCTGGCTGTCCTGGAACTCACTCTGTAGATCAGGCTGGCCTCAAACTTAGAAATCTGTCTGCCTCTGTCTCCCAAGTGCTGGGATTAAAGGCGGGCGGCACCACTCACATCTTAAAGGCTCACTGCTCACTATCACTGTGACCTGTGATGTGAGTTTTGACAGAGGCACATCAAAACTAAAAGAAGGATTTCTTAACCCTTACACTGCTGGAGGTAACTAAAGCCCTCTTCTTCCATGTGATTTGTAAGATCCTCTCAAGTGGACTCTTGGTCCATGTCTTGCTCCATCCCCTTCATTCAGGCACACTGCCTTCTTGTGGTATTTTGCCACCATGCATGTCTAAGGTGCTTTAGGACCAGCTTTCTCTTCCCTCCAAATCCAAGGCTGTTGCCTTACTCCTTAAGTTCTCTTACATGAGACTTTCCCAGGGAGCCTCCTTGACTACCCTGTACTTAAAGCTCACTAGTTCCTCTCTGGACCTCACCCTACACTGGTGTGCCTCCCAACAGTGACTATACCTATTCTACATCTTAATCTGCTTGGGCTGCCATAACACAACAACCCAGACTGGGCAGCTAAAAGGGCACACAGTGATTAGTACAGTCTGGGGACCGAAAGCTCTTGGCATGCCAGCATCTTTGGCCTCTGAGCTGGTCTTACCTGGCTTTCAGACACATGGCCTTTGCTCTGAGCATACTCTCTCTCCAAATACATGTCCACAGGGGTTAAGTTTCAATATACAAACATTGGAGGTGAGATAAAGTTTGCTTCACAAAGGGGAGAGGAGCTTTATCTACAGTGCCCATTACTGTGCCTGACATATGGTAAACACCCCACAAATACCTGGCAAATAAATGAAGAATCCGAGTTTTCTCGATGGGTTGAGTGGTACCACGAAGAAATTTAGTGATAAATAATAAATGTATTTTTAAATTAAAATTAAGTTAAACTTTAATTAAAGTATTAGTAAGTCCTTGAACCAGTAAACACTGTTCGTACACCAGTGACTTTTCTTTTGTTTTATATCTATTCTGCCATGATCCTTGGAAGTAAAAACGCACAAAGAGAGACATGGGAAGGTTAAGTAGCCTGCCCAACGGCCAGAGCACATCGCCAAGGAAAGAGAAGGACGCCGGTAGTTAGCTTCGTGGTCCTTGCCTTTTCAGACTCTGGATCAGAGGTTTTAAAACCTTGGTGTGCAACAGTCTTGTTAAAGTAGATTGCTGGGTTCTACCTTACGGAGTCTGACCCAGGTCTAGGATACGGCCCGAGAACTAGCCTTTCTAGTTAAGTTCCCAGTTAATATCCCTCTCGTCCTACACTTTGGGAATCACACCTCAGACACAAACTTCTTCACGTTCACTTTTCATTCGGACTTCTGAGCTATTCGTCGTTCCTCAGCCCTCCTCGAGCCCATCAGTGATGAGTTTCTAGAGAGTGTTGGGAGTTTTATATGGTGTGGGTTGCTCTAGGCCGGGAGGCCCTGGCCACAGGGTGGCAGCAGTATCCCAGGCTCAGAGTGGCCTTCTCTCTGGGCTGCGGTAGTATCAAATCTCTTGGTTCCCACCAGGGAAGGCTTGACTGGCTTTTCCATTTCCACTTGGCTGGGGGGACAGCGGTGGGAAGGGGGCCGGCAGAGGGGGAGGTCACCGGCACACAGAGGAACAGTTTTGTTCTCTGGGAGACTCTGGGAGAGGAAGCTGGGTGGTCTCCCTGGAGTGTCGAATTATGCGCTTCACAAAACCACCATGCAGCGCAGGGCTGCTGAGAGAGAGCCAGCTCTGACAAAAGCTTTGCAGACACTGGCAGAGGAGTCTGGTCTACCCCGGTGCAGCGCCCGGGGCCCCTCCAGAAGAGCTCTGGCAGATTTTGGAAAGTCTGGTTTCCAGGGGTGACAGGACTCCTCCCCACAGCCTCCCTCCCCAGAAGACCACAGTTTTTGCAGCTTCTCATGAGCTTCCTTCCATCACTTCGGTGGACTCAGGGAGCTTAGCACCGCTCCTCAGGTCACCGCAAAGCCTCTTCTGCCTTTATTGGTCTATTTCGTTATAAACATTTCAAGAATCGTCCAGAGTGCCGAGAACTGAGCTGAGAATTTGATGAACACGCATGCATATAAATGATGTATACGTACTCCATTTACTCCATTGCTACCCCTGCAAAAGGAATAATTATATAAATCTGAGATAAAGAAGTTGAACTTCTTCATGTGCCATCCCTTTATGTACGCTCACTTCATGAACATCCCTTCTAACACATGGCAACCCAATGCGAAAGCTAGTTTGGGGATGTTGTCTTTATCCGACCTCCAAAGGTACAGATGGGGTCACTGAGGTCCAGCTGCTTTCGCAAGCCAATTGAGAAGTCAGGTATATCATGGGATAGATTAACCAATTGTGTCCAGATTTGGGTTTAAACAACATCTCGGAAGCTTAAGGTCTTTAAGTTTCAGGAAACATTTCTCCCTCTTTTCTCTCCACCCCTTTCTCTCTCTCAGGTTGAGACATGATCTCATTAGGCAGTCCTAACTGGCTTTAAACTTGTGATTCTTTGGTCTCAACCTGCCAAAGTATCAGGCCAGGCATAAGCTACCATGCCTGGCGTGCCGTTTTTCTTAGGATAGCTGTGCTTTCTGTTTGTTTGGCTCAGTTCTTCTAGGCTTGACGGCAAGCTGGCTTTGGGACCTGGTTGTTAGAAGACAGCCATTTGACCAGCTCAAAGGCTCTCCACTGAGCTGACTCCTAAATGGTCTTTATTTTCTCTTGCAATGGCTATGTCTCCAAGCTCCTGTCTGGGCACTTTCAGGATTTTATGGTTTCCCCAAACTTACACAGTTAGAGAAAGTACTCCTAGGTTGCCACCTGACGCCATTTTCCATTAACTTTACTGCAGTCTTGAAATCGGCTGTGGACCCCTCCATCTCCTGGGTGAGAGACAGTGACTCTATTTGTTCCTTCTGCTGTCCCATTTGGATCTAGCTTCCCCTGCCATCAGACCTGGCTTAATGTAGGGGCTTTTGTGGAATGACTGCCATTCAGAATTTGGAAAAGATTTTGAAAAAAATTTCCCATGTCTCTCTTTACAGCTCCTGGAAAGTGGTCAGGTTTGAACAGGACAATAGGACAGACACATAAGTACTTTTCTAAAAGACACCCTCAAGTAAGGGGGAAAATGGGCCATCTCTTGAAAGCAATGCTAGTGACATATCCGTGTTTTAATGGGTTACAGAGAATGTTCTATGCGGATTAGGGATGGAGAGGGAATGGGGGGAGAAAAAGGGAGAATGAGAGGGAAGAGAAGCACATGCCAGCTTTAAAGTACTTCAAGCACAGATAAGGTAAACATCATTTAATTTATTTAAGACATTTGTGTGGAGCCTCAAAAGTGATTTATCAGGCTTTTAAACAGTGGCCACAAGATTTACAAGACATAATCAGTGATAATATTACCAGGACAAATAAACTGTAGAAAATCCTAGATGTGGGAGTTTTAAAGAATGCTTTTGCTTTCACTTAGCAATTAAAAATTGAAGTGGCTATTACAAAGACCTCCTCCACCAACACAGACTTTCTCCATATTATGTTCACTGTACTAAGGCAAATAGGAATTATTTTCTATTTTTCATTTCACTTGTATGTGGGCTTGCCATATTATCAAATAATAGGCCACCCAGGGCCCTTCTTTTCATGCTGTATTATTTATTTAATACTTACACTAAGACAATATTTGTTACTTACCTAAAGTTCAAGTTTAATGGGACATCGTATTTTATCTGACAACTCTTCCTTCAGAGTTCAAATTTAGTGAAAGATGAATGTTCTAAAACCCAAGACTGGAATAGCAGTTTTGTGGGCTGGACAGCTCTGTCCTCTGGTTGGAAGGTGCTGCCATGCTGTCTTCAGAGTGCGAGTGTGTGTCTGAGAAAGTGAGGGAAAATGAGAGTCCTCTATAGTCTATAGTCTAGAGCCGTGATCCCTAACCTAGTTCTAATTCCTAATGCTGCAACCCCCTCGAGTTGTGGAGACCCCCAATCATAAAGTTATTTTTGTTGCCACTTTGTAACTGTGATGTTGCTACAGTTAGAAATCATATCTGTGTTTTCTGATGATTGTAGGCAACCCCTGTGAAAAGGTCGTTTGACCCTCAAAAGGGGCTGTGACCCACAGGTTGACAAGGTGATGGGAGAGAAAAGCTGAAGGATACCTAGGGAAATGAAGCCTTTTCGAGAGACTTTGCATAGGTAAGGTGACAGAGAGAACCAAGAAAGGAGAGCCTTCAGGAATTTTAAGCCACTAGATGGCTTTTACAGATTAAGCCCTCTTGCTACTGCACTTTAGAATTAGGCGTAGCTCAGGTGACTTCTCAGGCGGCAAACCAGAGCATTCTGGGAACTAGAGCACCCTCCGTGGTGGTCCGGCTGGGCTCCCCCTGATAGGCTCATCACTTCTTAGGACACAGCTCACCCGTTCCCTTCCCTCCCCGTTCCCTTTTTTGTGGGCTTATTCATTCAGAGTGTGCCCCAGTCGTGGCACTCAGCTGCCCTGGGCCCCAAGAGGAGGCCACACAGAGCTGGGCATTGTTGATCCAGATCTGGGACCACCCGGGTGGGAGCAGTGAAAACACAACCTAGTAACACAGAGGCCTCATGACTGACAGCAGCTTAGGGTCAAGTGTCCCGCGGGCTGCCCGGAAAAAGGCCCTGCGTTCTGGGGGCCCCATCGGGGTCTTCCCCACAAAGCTCCCCTCCAGAGGAAACAAACCCCCACTCCAAGCTTCCTAGACTCTAGGCAAACAAAGGTGCTAGAGTCCCCTCTAGCCCCCCCCTTAGCAAGGACGCCTGTTGCCTTGTGGGAGAGGCAGGTTGAATATAGGAAAAGGAAAACAAGGTCTTTAACTTTTGAGGGCCTAGAAACTTAAAGAAAATGTGTGTGTGTGTGTGAGAGAGAGAGAGAGAGAGAGAGAGAGAGAGAGAGAGAGGGAGAGAGAGAGAGAAAGAGAGAGAGAGAGAAAGAGAAAGAGAGAGAGAGAACAAATGAAACAACAAAAAACAACAAGAACAAGCAAACTAAATATATTTACTTAGTAAAGTAGAAAATGTTAGCCTAATTTTTTTCATAGTTCTGTTTGTGAATACATTTATGACCACCATGGGGGGATCTCTCCCTATTTCCTTCTCATTCTGGTCAGACTACGGCTGAGATTTCCTGGTCCTCAGTTACAATGGCCCTGTCCAGTCTCACCGGGAGGCGGGAGGTGGGGGCAGCTTCTTAAGATGGCTCTGTGGCCTTCACAGACTAACTCCACCTTAGGCTGCAGAGTAAAGAGAAATTGGATAAGGAACAAGTACTTTCTAGCAGCTGGTTGATTTTCTCTTCACTTTCCAGAATGTTTTCCAACATCTAGAATAGTCCACAGGCTTGCAGATATTGATCTCTTCTTGATAAACCGGGTTTTGTTCTCTCGGATTTGAGCCACCTCTTTCTTATTCCCAGATGAGCTACGTGAATATCATCTATGCCTTAGGAAAAGATTCAAATACAGTGACTTATAAGACAAACCTCCTAATATCCTGTAGGGAAACTGATGAAAATGAAGAAAAACGCAAATGTGCTAAACTTTATAATGTCAAGCACGAGTATCTACTGAAGTCTTCTCATGGCCTAGGCTCCTCAGGCTCTATTTAGGAAACTTGTCTGTAGGCGACTGCCTCCTGCCGGCAGCCAGCGAGATGAAAGGATATACAGCTAGAACTTCAAGCTGGAAGGTTTTTAGTGCTCACCAGTTCTTTATTAAGAAGCTTGAAGGAGAATAGTCTCCCATAAGTGGTTATTAGTCACTGGGGCTACTTTTGAAGTGCCTTTTGGGATCTAATCCCATTCTTTTTTTTTCTAAATGGCAGCGGTAATCACAGAGATAAATCTATTTAATTTAAAGGTCACTCTATTTGAAAAGAGCCCCATGGTAGAGCTCTGCTTTTCTAATCCCAACACAGAAATGATCCCTTTTATCTGAGAAAACAGAGTCTGACCTGGGCAACCAAGTGCAAGTATGGAAGTACTGCGAGCCCCTCATCTCCTCCTCCTTTTGACCTGTTTTAGGAGAATGAGTATGTCATTGCGTCTAGCCTTATGGCTGACTCCCCCAGCTGATTCTGCCAAGAGTTTACCATCCAGAGAGGCAGTTTTCTCGAGCCCTTCTTGAGTTCACTACTGTATTTCCATCAACGGGGAAAAGAATAATAACATACAAATACATTAATGTAAAACTATTTTTTTCTTTATTGAAAATACATCTACAAAGTGATGTTTCCCAGTCCACAGTGGGTACACACATATGCAGAGCCTGTGATGGACTGGCAAAAGGATCACTCTAAGAGGAGCTGTTTTCATAAGAAATGGTTAGTATAAAAAAATGTCACACTGGGTAAACAGCATTAATTTGATGTGATTAAGGTTTGTTCTACTAGTGCCGAAAAATGACTGCCACATAGATTAACCTCTGTAGTGTATTTCCCAAATAGAGCTTGCCATTAAATGATTACTCCACCATAGCCTAGTGTTAACCTTTATATGCATGGAATGCTCAGGATCTCTAGAAAATATCTCTAATCGTAGATTGGGAGATGCGATTCTAGATGCTCAGTCTGTTAGCATAATTGTGTCCATTCATCATTTTCGGTCAGAAAGTCTGATGCAGCTGGTACTGTCAGATGGCTCCCGTTGAGTATCTTTGACTGGATATTCCTAAGGGAGTAAAATTAATCTCTTTTAAACCTGGGAGCTGCCTTGCTTGAAAGGAATTCCCCTGCTGTCTTTTCTTCCATCCTCGGTGATGTTATTCTCATGCTGATTCATCTGCCTTTTTTTTTTTTGTCTTTTTTTTTTTTGTAGGCACATAAACAAGAAAACTCTGCTCTAGATGAGAGTTTTGAATGATTTGTCAAGAGACATCGCTATACAATGAAGTATGTTGTTTTGCTATCCTAAGAACTTCTGGTTAAAACAGACAAAACAAACAAACAGAAAACAAAAAGAATTTTCCTTTTTAGAAATGAGACCATTCACCCAGCTTGTGGATCTGTTCCAGAGATATCGTTGGCTGGACTGTGAGATAAGAAAGAAGTGGGGGTATATGTTGTCTCTTTGGGGTCCGATTAGGAACTGAAGATGAAGTGTTTAGGCTTACAGAAAAAGGCCGAGGTGTATCTCTCCATTTTAGTCTTTAAAGGAGACTAACTTTTCCTGATCTTAAAAAGAATCCTCCCTTTTGTAATGCTGGCCACATTCTACTCTTTGTCCACTCTTCAGTGTTCCATAGTAAGACCATGAGCACCCTTGCTAGTCTTCTCTTTATTTCCTAAACATCTAATTGTCAGCTGAAGAGGTGGCAGGAGGTTGTTTTGCCTTGGGTTTGGGAAGAGTACCCAAGAAGGGAGTGCTTCTAGTACTGGAACACAAAACAAAATAAAACAGAACAACAGGCCAAGGGGCTGGCCACCTGGGATGGCCTTCCACCTATCTTCTTCTAGAACCAACATTTTGGACCCAGGATCTAGTGAGCCACACACAGCCTGCCCATAGAGAGAAATGTCTACTCCCATTAAGTGTCCTGACTGAGGTCCTCATGTTATACAGGATCCTTCCTGGTGTCGAAGAAGTCTGGGCTAGAGAGGCCTATCTTATCTAGGAATCACTCTTTCTGGATGAGAACACTGAGGCCAAGGGCTGAGACAAGGCTCACTCAAGACCATTTGGGAGCCTCACTCTCTGCTCCTCCTCACAGCTGTGCTGTGTGCATGTGGAGATTGGCCTGACGCTGATCAAATCAGGACAGGAGACAGAAGAAAAGGGAAACCTCTCAGCTACCCACCGGGTAACTGATAATCGCTCATCAAGTTGTAATGCTTTAAGACTAAAACTCAGTTGTGTTCTGAAGGATTTTTACATTTTGAAAGTTGATTTTAAAACTTTTTTTTTTTCGTAGCCTATCATTTGCTTAATGCTTTTACTTACAAAACAGTTGCACGGAATCATTTGCCATTTAAATTTGTAATATCGAAACTGTGTTTGATTGTAACTTACTTGGTAAGAATAATATGAAATGATTTAAAAATTTCAAATGTGGGCTAAATAAACCAATACATTTTGGCTGCTGCAGAGCCCTCCATTGTTTTGGGACATTTTCCAATCCTATCAGAGTAGGGAGGAAAGAGGAGCTCACTGGGAGCCCAGGGAGATGGATACATTGTAGAACAGTTTCCAACACTTGGTGCTCAAGAAAGCACTTCTCCGTCAGTCTACATCTTGGTTTCGCTGTCTGCCACTGGTTTCTCCGGTTCATTGTCCTGGGCAATCAGCTGATACGGCTTTTTCATTTCGTTCTCCTCAATCACGGAGTTCCCCATTTCAACATCTCGGTTCTTCAGTTCGTGTCGGGACAAGTGTTCAACAATCCCTGCTCCGAGGGAGTCACCTAGCACATTGGTGGTGGTTCGGAGGCGGTCCCTGCAGATGAGGCAGGAAGGAAGGGAAAGAGAGGGTGCCATGAAAACCGCCAGATCCAAGCATCTATTGTGAATTGGCTGGAGAAGGTTTTAGAAGTATCTTTTAAAGTTCTGGGTAGTGTAACCCTCCAATGGAACAATTTCATACTTGGACACACAACATCTACAACTAATCACAAGTAGGTAATTAGTTTCCAGCTGTGTAGTCTGGCTATAAACAGAAGGCGAATAGTGAGGATTGACTTCTCTTGCTCTGTCTGTGTGCCTAGGTGTGCACATACATGCACACATGCATGCACATGTGTGGAAGCCAGAAGTGTGGTCTTTAGTTATTCTCCACCTTATTTTTTGAAATAAGGTGTCTCACTAAACCTGGAACTTTAGCTAGATTGGCTTACTAGCCATTCCTAAAGGTCCTCTTGTCTCTGCCTTCCCAGTGCCAATGCTGGAGATTATAGGTGTGTGCCTTCGTGCCCCGCTTCTCTTTACATGGGTACTGACTGTACTGAGGATGGAACTCAAGCCCTCATGCTCACAGCAAGCAATCATATCATAGTGTTCATGAGGCTCCGGGTTCCTTCCCCAGCACCACATAAACTGAGCAATCAAACACAGTCATTTCCCCAGTCCTCTTTTCTGGGTTTATTTAACATTTTCTCCTTCCTTCATTCACCTTCATTTGTACTAATGGCTCTAAAAGCATGGCACAGAGTCTCCTTGCAGAAGTGTCCTGGGATAAAAACCATTTTTATATCAATACTATGGGGCTCATTTGTTCCCTTTACTTGTATTGTCTCAGGAATTTCTCAGCATTGTATAGACTTCATGATCTATTACATCATAGAACACTGGATGCAGGGGGGAGCTGGGATAGTTGTAGCTGTCTGATGTTAGCCAAGACATTTTGGAGACTCACGAAATGTAATCCAGCAACATTCTTTCACTAACCTTTTTGTTTAGAATTGATTATTTTTCACAAAAATTGTCATTTATGTCAACATGTAATGCATCATTATTCTAACTTTAAAAAAAAATGTCAGGCAGTGGTGGCACACCCCTTTAAGCCCAGCACTTGGGAGACAGAGGCAGGTGGATCTCTGTGAGTTAAGAGGCCAGCCTGGTTTACAGAGTGAGTTGAAGCACAGCCAGGACTACACACAGAGATACCAAAAAGTCAAAAAGCTAAAAAGCCAAAAAAAAAAAAAAAAAAGTTTCCTTCAAAATCAGTTAATGCCCATTTCAATCAGTTTTAGGTATAAAGATAAAAATCTTGAGATAGAAGCTTGTATTCTACCAAAGTACTTTTTGGTTTTGTTGAGACAAGTTTTCATTTGGCCCAAGGCTGCCTTTGAAGTGATTATGTGGCTGAGGATAGTTTTGAACTCTACTTCCCAGGTGCTGAGATTACAGAATCGAACAATCCTCCCTCCACTCTCCCCTCTCAGTTTATGTGGTGCTGGGGAAGGAACCCAGAGCCTCATGAACACTAGGCAAGCTCTCGCAACTGAGCTACATCCCCAGACCCAAATCGTTTCTATCAATTGATGCTGGGAGCCAGACCATAGGCTAAGTTCTTACCTGTCATTGAATGTAATCCCTACGGTGTCAGCAGGAGGCAGAGAACAAGGGCATTACCACTTTTAGGGAGGTGGAAACTAAGGTGCTTAGGTAGGCTGACTACTGTCAAAGTGACTGGAATGAGCTCTGTCCTTGGTGCACACAGTTGGACTCTTCCTAGTTCTAGTGAAGTCATTACACATGGACTCCAGCATCCACTGTGTCCTCCTGGGGCTTCTCTTTGAGCATCCCTTAAGCAATTTTTTTTCCCAGTAGGAGGGAATTGATGAGAGACAAGGGACAGACAACATCCCTGGGTGGGTGAGGAATGAAGGCTTGAAGACAGGCCCTACGTGGTGGGGTCTGAGAACTGGAGGGTACATTTCTTGGGATTTTCCTCAGAGCCCCAAAGCAATTTCACTTGATAATGAGAGCTCTATTCCCACTGTCTGCACAGCTATCCCTCACCTCCTGGGTCTCAGACATAAACATCTGCCCTGCATTATCTTACTGTAATGGGAAGCACAGGGAGGAAGGGCCTGAGCTGGCACGTGGGGTCTGCAGCTCCAGCTGCTGAGAGGAGGTGTTTCGCAACCCTGAGAGAGCCTGGCTGACTTATGTCAGCTTTGCAGACAGTGAGTGGCTTTATGGAGTGGGAGGGAGAGCAGCCAGATGTGCCCCGCCCACTGGCTGAGAGAGGAGTGAGTTTGCCTGCTAGGCTGGGACTCTAGGTAAGGGCTAGGGGGTCTGGTGATAAGGATGATCCCATTACAAGCCAGTGTATCTTCCGCTCAGTTCTTCTGGAAGCCCACTAGGCTGATATCATTCTAGAACTGTGGGGGTTGCCAGAGGGGGATGGGCTCGCCGGTGGGATCCCTGTGTCAGTACGTGGTCCTCTAAATACTCACAGAAACCAGTCCACTGCAATGATGAGTGTGATGTCATCCGTGGGCAGGCCCACAGATGTCAGCACGATGACCATGGTGACCAGGCCGGCCTGAGGAATCCCGGCTGCCCCGATGCTTGCAGCAGTGGCTGTGATACTGTTGACAGAGGACCAAAACCGAAAAGTTTACAAATGTCTCCTAGTGGAGAGTACGTCGCGAGACCTGTGTTCCTGTGCTTGAGTGGGGGACCTGCCTTAGAAAAATGGGAATAAATACATATATAAACAAACAATTCGGGTTGGAGAGCTATCTGGGTAGTGAAGAGCACTGGCTGCTCATCCAGAGGTCCTGAGTTCAATTCTCAGCAACCACAGGATGGCTCACAACCACCTGTAATGAGATCTGATACCCTCTGCTTGTGTGTCTGAAGACATCTACAGTGTATTCATATACATAAAATAAATAAATAAATAAATAAATCTTTAAAAAGCAAACAGCTCTTACCCTCTTACTCCTGCCTCTCTCTTGTCTCTTGCTTCCCTTGCTCCCAATCCCTTCCCCCCTCTCTCCACATGGTCATGGTCGGCTTCCACTTATCTACTCTCTTCTTCTCTCTGCCTGTCTCTGCCTCTGCTACCCTCTTAACTCCCCTCTCCCTGCCATAAGTTAACTCTACTCTATACTAAAAAACAAAAAACAACCAAACAAAAAACAACCAAACAAATGAAAAAAAAAAAAAAACAAACAGTTCACTGTGTTAATAGCCAGACTAATTAAAATTGATCATGCACTTTTTATTCTATCAGCTAATATGCTGAGCATGCTTTGCCTCTTTTGATTGTCACAATGGTGTGGTGGCCCACAGTGAAGTGGGCTTTATTTTGTGACCATTTTTTAAGTGAAGAAACTGGTGGCTACATTCTTTTTTATGTCCTTAAAATCATTTTGTAAGTTATAACCAGCAACAGAAGGGGGTGTGGGACTCTGTGTTTGAGCATTTGTCTAACACTTGTGAGGCCCTGGATTCACCCCAGCACTGAAATGGAACTTAGAGGTGAACTTGAGCTTTAAAGGGCCATAGAGTTACAGTAACAACTTATTTCTAATAATTGCCTTATTCAAGAGAATGAATTTCTATGATTGATGTGGCCACAAAATTAAGTTTATTAATTCAAAGCAGAATGATTTAAGAACAAAATTCTGTAGTATTATAAGTGTGTGTGTGTGTGTATGTGTGCATGTGAGATCAGTATGGACATGCATGCCCAGTTTGCATGCATGCTAAGTGTCTAAGACTTATTTGATAGGGTGATGTGAGAGTGTAAAAGTGTCTCCTCAGGAATACTAAAGCATTGGCAAGACTACAGCAATACTAAGAAAGCAGTGAGTCTGTGGGTAAAACACTTATGATTCCTCCCAGTCCTACCATGCTACGGCACTAGAATGGCTAGTTGGTATGGCCACCTGGAATGGGAACTACACTTCCCATCCTCCTTTGGGGCTCAGACTAAATTCTGACTCCTGAAACACAGATGGAAATGACTGGCCGACCTCTGACTTCCCTTCCCATTGTCATGAAAAGCCACCACAGATTGCCTGGATGAAGGAGATACCTAGAAACTTTGCAATTTCAACCTTTGTCCCTTCCATTGTGGGACACCAACCAGCCTTGAAGGCTTTATGGAGCAAACCTTAAAGGGAGTGTATTTGTACTTTGTTTAGGTCTTGTTTAGGCCACCGATACCATTTTCATTATTAGCTCACATGCAGCAGCTGAACCTTTGTCTGAACTCAGGGCTCTTCAGCCGATATGTCAAGATGTATGTGAGAATAGGTTATACTGTCCCAAGGCACTGCTCTCCAGCCTCCAGTGTGGTTAGAGTGGGCCTCCTGATTATCCCCAGTCAGCCCAAGATCCCTGGCCATGGTAACCTAACCTCATCATTTTATACTAATGTTTACTATAGCTAGTACCCTTCCTGACAGCATACATGCATACAGGATAGAAGCCACTTCCAAATAAATATCAGAGAAATGTTGGATGAGTGACAGAGATTAAAAGAGATCACAAAACATATGTTAGGGTATAAAATCAAGATTCAATCTTTATCTGAGGAACAAGAAAACTGTAAAGGACATGGGAGAGGGGCAGTTGGGGGAAGTCTGAAGGTAGATGGGTACTCTGAAAGTACTTTCGAGAGTCTATTACTGTGGATATATAGAAGAATATTCTTATTCTTAGGAGATGAGTGCTGAGTGGTGTAAGTGAAATATGACAGGAATGTGAAGGGAAGAAAAGGAAGGAGGGGGAAGGGAGGAGGAGAGGGGGAAGGAGAGAGAAGGAGGGAGAGAGAGGAGGGAGCAAGAGCGGGAGAGCACAAAAATGGCAAAATATTAATTTCTAGATCTCAAATTTCAATTTATCTGAATTTCTTAACATTTAAAAACATATTTTAAGTAAATAGAAAAGCCTGACTTCGAATACTGTTAGTATTAGCTAAATTAAGTCCACAGCAATGAAGGGCACAGGTGATCTGAATTAGGCGTCTTTAGAGCCTCCTGGTCATTGCCTTGGTCTTTCTGGCTCCTTGCTCCTACTCCAATAGTTAAGAAAGGTCAGAAGGTTAGATGTGCATGGACACCTGGACTGTCTTTACCAACTGCGAGGAAAGCTGCTAGGAATGATAGCCGCCTGTGCAAAAGGGAACCAGGAGGTTTGAGAAAAGCACAAAAAGGAAAATTACTTTTCATTGGGCATCTTAAGCATTGGCTAAATGATTCTCCATAAAATTGAGTTCTTAGCCTTACTTGTATGATCTGTTATTCACTTTACACTGCCTAAAAATTAACCCAAGAGAATAAGTTAATCTAATTTTCAAGTGTATTTTCACTTTTCAATATTGCCTACCAACATAGTTGAATGTTTTCAAAATTGCAGTATAACTTGATGTTTTTAAAATGGAATTATCTGTACTATATATATTTATGTAGGTGTTTTTAAAAGTGAGCTAGATGTATTTATAAGTTCTGATTTGATATCAAAGCAATCAAGGAGTACATGGTGTGTGTAGGTGGTGTGGTTAATTATAAGAAAGAAGTGCATACGTATCCTTGCTTTGGGAAAGATCTTTGGGAATCAGTCATGGACAGTGATTACCTATAGAAAGGTTTAGAGTGACATGGTAATGAAAGAGTTAAATTTAAGACTTGTTCTGGCTAATGAGAAAATTGCAGGTTTGAGGAAAACACAGTGGACCAAGGTCGAGCATGTCCAGATAGGCCTGGGCAGGGGTAGGCGAGCTGTTGGGACATTCTGGGAACTAGCAGGCTGGGAAGATGTGGAGGAGAAAGCATGCAAAGATATGTCTGGGTGGGCCCTGGCACAACCAAACTGAGTAATGGGTCATCTGGTCCTCTTAGATATGGTTTAAGGTCAGCCAGATGCTCTGTTGACTCAGATTACCACCCTTAGGAATTTTCCGTCCTGATCTGCACATACACTAGCTGATATTTGAGTTAGCCAATCATGTATAGCCACACCAATTCCTTTGTTCCTTCAGACCTTTTCCCTCTATAAACCCCTAAACCCTTGAGCCTCATGGTCGATTCCTCTATCTCCTGCGTGAAATATGTGTCAATCTAGAAGCGCTCCGATATTAAACTGCCTCATGTGTTTACATCAAGACGGTTTCTCATGATTCCTTGGGTGCACGTCCTCCTGAGAGCTGAGTGGGGGTATCCCAATGGGGGTCTTTCAGTAACAGGCAAATCATTCTTTCCAAGTCATACACTTCTGTATTATTTGAATGAATATTCACACCTGAAGTTAAAAAGCTGAGAAATGCAAAGGCTCCCTAACCTATTTACGTGTGATTCCTTCCCTCAATGTCTTCACCAACTCCCTCACGCTCTCCTTGTTAAAAACCGTTCTGAAGAAAATGATGAATAGAAATCTCCCTTTGTACCTTATTGTTATAATCTGTCCAAAGTTCAGGTCAAAGTTGTTCACTTGAGCGATGAAAATGGCGGCCAAAGCCTCGTAGAGGGCGGTCCCATCCATGTTAATGGTGGCCCCCACAGGGAGCACAAATCTGGTGATGCGTTTGTCCACACCATTGTTCTCTTCCAGGCACTTGAAAGTGATGGGTAAGGTGGCAGAACTGAGGGTAGCAAAACAGGGCACGTCAGCTGAGGGTCCCCCCAGGAGTTCCGTGTTTTGTCTTTGCTCTTTGGCATGGACAGTTCCTTCCTCTCTCTTGTTCTGACCAGGTCAGCATTGTCTAAATTGCTGGGAGGTTAGAGGAAGTGCGGTGCCCTGGCAAAGGCACTTGGGTACTTGTCTGTACCTAGATTCCTCCAAGGCATTGCTTGAGGTGATTCCCATATCATAGATGCCTGTGCTACATCGTTTTCTCCCTCTTTATCAGGCAAATGTCAATGGAAGACAGCAAGCCTGCAGATCGGAAAGGGCTCTTTCCTTTCCCTTTGCCCCTAAAAGCCAATTCAATATTCCTGAAGTTTAAAACCCAGGACAAAATGACTCTACTTACCCCCAACCCTAGGCTCGTATCCAAGGTAAAGGTTTAGACACACTTTCTTAGAGGAATAAAGCCGCGTGTATACACACATACCTTGAGGAGGTCCCAAGGGCTGTGATGAGTGCTTGCAGCAACCCTCCAATGAAAACCCAGGGGTTTTTCCGGGTTACCAGGAAGTAGAGGAGAGGCAGGACGATGACGGCGTGAATGAGGAGGCCGACAATGACTGTCACTGTGTACATGGCAAGCTGTCCCCCAATCACACCCATGTCTTCCATCTCAACAATCTTCCCTGCGATCAAGAAGAGGATGCCTAGAGGCGCATACCTATGGCAAAGCAACACAAGCTCAATTAGAAGTTTGGTTTCCTATAACTTGTTGCATGTAAATTAACAAGTAGGAGACAAAAAGGAATAAAACAAACAAAAAGGGAAAGACAGGGGATTTCCAAGCTAGGTAGTGTAGAAACTACAGATGTCATTCTTTTCTATTTAAAATTCAAAATTCCCCAGGCGTTTCTAAATCAGGCCACCCTTTTACTCTGAATTGCTCTAGGACACCCCCACCCTATCTCCACTGGCCTCAGACCTTAGGAAAGAGAAGAATTTTGGTCCTCACCTCCATTTTCCTAGACATAGTTAGATCCCTGTTTGGAACCCCAGATGCCTGCAATTCCCATTCCCTCTTGACTCCTGCTAAGCATCAGGAACAAGCCACTATCGAGACCCCCTTTAGGTGTCAAACTGTCCTTTCACAGGGATCACCTAAGACTATCAGAAACCACAGATATTTACATTACAATGCCTAACAACAGCAATCGAAATTATTTTATTATTGGCGGTCACCACAACATGAGGAACTGTATTAAAGGGTCCCAGTGTTAGGAAGGTTGAGAACCACCTGCTGAAGGGCCACTTTTATTGCTTAGCTATGTTCTACTTAAAATATTACTCATTAATTTTCTTCAAGTAACCTTTCATACTTAGGTAAATTTCCTTTCACAGGAAATTTTATGTTACTATGTAAACTAAATACTAGTACCACTTGCTATAAATAGAAAACCATAAAAATAAACCCAGAGCTATTAAAATTAATAAAGTGTGTGGATGTACGACTACAGTCAGGTTATAAGCATTTGAATTAAGTAATTATCCACAGGCTGTTACACACAGTCCCTGCAAGAATGGGCAACTGACCCCAAGATGACTCATACTGAACTAACCCTAGCTCAAAGGCCGACTTTCAACTCCCTTTGTGTGATGTATGCACTAAGCTACAACAAAACACACTGCCAAAGACAGAAGCCAATCACCCTTGAGGAGAAGGGTCTGCTGGGAAGTGTGGAGGACTTGCAGCAACTCAACAAATACAATGCTTCTTTCAAAGGTCCTTTAAAAATGCAGGCCAGGAAATCACAGAAGTACCTGTTCTCAGAAATGTCATAATTCAATGTTGAGTGGGTAGGCAAATGTATAGCTAGAAGAGCCCCATGTGAGGTTCATTCAGTGGCCTTGAATGGGCTCCTTTCATAGAAGAGGTGAAAGGTGGAGGGATTTTAATAATATGAAGATAAATGTCCACTTTCAGTCCAGCCAAGATTTCAAAGGAGCTTTCCAATTGAAGGCTCCCGTGGGGACCACATTCTGACCTGTCTTTGTGCCAAGTTCATATTCGTCTTGTGCAAACTCCTAAAGATGTGGATTTCTATGGGCTTCGTGGGCATTAGAGACAAAGGATATTTTTAATCATGTTGGTGAGTGAATGCTTTTCTTAGCGATTGATGCCTTCCTGCCCTGGGTGCCAAGAAGGACCCTAGATATTAAAAATGAAGGACGAAGGAAAAGCAACTCCCACACTAAGCCTGCGCCAAGCAAGGCTCTCTCTCCCTGCCGGGGACAGTTTTATTTTTCAAAGTGATTCTCCTCCCCTCTTCTCCCCTTTGGATTTAGTCTTTTTCTTTTGTCTCCTGCTCTGAAACTTATTAGCAGTCCAGGATACTTCCTCTGCATCTTCCAGGATACTGCCACAGCTCTGCCACAGACACGTTCTTAGGGTTCAAACAGAAGGGAGAACACACCCCCACCCCCAGCCCCAACCCCAGCCCCACCCCAGGATGTGCCCAGTCATTCTGATCTGAGCAGAAAGAGTCACCTCAAGCCTTTCTGGACCACCCAAGGCAGATGGCCTTCTCTCTCCTTTTTCACCACACTTGTCAGGAATACTATATTGATTTGCTTATTCTTTGTTTCTTTTAGAAGCGTGTGAGATGTAGAAACCCTCTCTGCTCTCTGCTACAGTGGCTAGTGTGTTTGGTACTCTATTCTAATCATAAAGTAGAAGTTCAGAAACTGTGTGAAGAAATAACCAAGCACATGTAAGTGAGTGAATGGGGTATGGGAGTCAAACCTTGCCAAAACAAGGAAGGAAATTTAGGTTCAGGGCCTCTGCAGTGCCAGAAACACATCGACTTTCTTGTGGCTTTCCCAGGAAGATGACTGTAAGTATCCATCTTGGTGGCATCTTTCTCAGGACAGAACAGACATGGAATGCAATAAGTCTCTTGTACACAGACAGCTAGGGAACACACAGAAATACATACCACATTATCACTGCTACCAGCCTCATGATAGCTTCGTTAAGAGAATCAAAGAATTCTCTCAGCGCTTGCCCTTGCTCCTTCATGTTTCCGATCACAAAACCAAAGCACATGGAGAAGACAACTAGACCCAGGGCATTGACCCCATTCACGGATCCGGGAACTGGCACCATCTCCTCTCGGATCCGGGTCAGAGTCTCCATGGCCTCTGACACGTTGTTGATCACAGCGCCCAAAAGTGTTTCATTGGACTGGATAGGCACTTTGAAGCTTCTTTTCTCATAGCTGGTTTTAAACTTAAAAATAAGAAGCATAATAGGAATTAAGTGATTTTTATACATTTTTGCTGTCCAAATTTTCTATCATGATAATATATTATTTTGTAATCAGGGGATAGTGTTATAGCATTATCACACTAATTATAACTATATAGCTACCTACCTATGCATGATCTATCTAATTTGTGCCAAATCTCTGTTTCTCAACACTGACACACACATTGAAATACATATGAATCACAACACACACACACACACACACACACACACACACACTCGAGTACATAATAAATTACAATAAAGAGGAGATATCTGGTTAAAGATTTTAGACTCAACATACACATACACCTCTGCTTTCCTTTGAAACCTTAGTAGAATGACTATAATGAGACTTTTTTCAAAGGACCCCAAACTCAAATAACCTTGAGTCCTCATGCCATCTATGGCCATCATGCAGTGGGATCATGCACAAAAATAACCTACCATCTTTCATTTTATATCCCACAGCTACGAAACAGGATAGACGCTGACCTTACCTCACAGTGGTTGTGGCAAGGACCACATAGAATCACAGGGACATCATTATGTAAAATGTAAAGTATATAACATTAATGTGGACTAATGGTGTTCAATGACCTGGTTGGAAACTTCAGAGGATGGGAGTGAAGATCCTCAAGTGGCCAGTCTTCAAGTCAGTCCTGATGTTATAAATACCAGTCCTTAATAGCTTCTTGGTGAGGATAACCTGCTTGGCTCAAGCCACTTCTCTCCTAAGCTAAGTCATGACACCCCACCCCTGACCCCATAGCTCCTGCATAGATGTTCCAGTCAGGCAGTGCTGAGAACTTTCAGTGGATAAAATTAAGTCTATTCCCCTTTGAGCTCCAGAAAAGTGAAATTCCCACCCTGGCCTTGATAGCATTGGTAGGAAATCGTCATTGAGTAATGGTGTATGAACGCTGACTGGGTTTAGAATCTAGGAAGGCACGGCCACACATGAAGTCCTTGGCTATTTTTGTACCAAGAATGAGCAGGAGACTTTCTGGTCTATTGGAAAACCACTGTCTCCAAACAAGGACATGGTCAGCTGTCAATACTGTGGATTGTTGGTAATTTTAACAACACATAAAATTCTAGTACAGTCAATTCTTAGTCTCTTCGCTTTTGGGTATTTGTGGATTCTCTGGAGTACATTTTCAATCCTGGTTGTTTTGTTTTAATCCACCTACTCTTTACCTTTGCACATAGTTTAGAGCCTACTTAGAAACTGCAACCTATTTGCAGTCTAGTCTAAGTCAAATAGGACAACACATCTGCTTCCCCCTCCCAGGGCTGCCAATGCATACAAACTAAAAGCAAGTCTGTGAAGTTCAGCGCTGTTCTCATCTAACAGATTTAGAGATCAGCATGTTTCATATCACCCATTGCCAGCGAATGAGCAGACAGACCCATGATGCTGGGCTGCTTTGTTGGGTTGAAAGGGATTTATTATTTATTGTTATTGTAGTTCTTGAATAAAGAAAGCTAGATTTTTTTTTGCTGAGCATTTTTTGACTTTTGTGGTCTTGGGAACTAAACTTAGGGTCCTTCATTTGTTTTCTGAGCACTCTACACCTAGATTATGTCCACATCTCTTTTACATATATATACATATCTCAAATATTATTTTATTTAAATATTATAATAAATATTCAAATATTTTATTTATTTAAATTATTGTTATAATTATTTAAATTAATTAAATTAAATATACTTAACTAAAATGTTATTGCATTTATTTATCTAGTGGGGGTAGGGACACATGCCATGGAGTACATGTGGAGGGCAGAGAGCAATTTGGGAGAGTTTGTTCTCCCCTTCCAACACATGGGGCCCAGGGATTGACTTCAAGTTATCAGGCTTAGTGGCTAGTGCCTTCACCAGCTAAGCCGCTTTGCCTGCCCTTTGCTTATACTCTGAGACAGTATCTCATTAAATGACCCAGGGTAAGTTGGAACTCACTCTGTAGCCCAGGCTATCCTTGGAATTGTTATCCTCTTTCCCTCCATTGGTTATTTGTTTCTCTCTCTCTCTCTCTCTCTCTCTCTCTCTCTCTCTCCCTCCCTCTCCCTCTCCCTCTCTCTCTCTCTCTCTCTCTCTGTCTGTCTGTCTTTTTCTTTCTAGAAAGGAGTGTATTTGAATCTTTCAATCTGCTTGTACACTAGCTATTACAAATAGTCTAAGGGTGTGTGTGTGTGTGTGTGTAGGAGATGTTGTCTAACATAAGTAAAACACAGTGCTTGATGAGGTCAGAGTTTGGTTTTGAGTGCCCCACGCCAAAGATCTGGCGATTTGATACCACGTGGAGGAGTGCTTGGGAAGTAGAATTCAATGTGCTGCATGCTTTCCTTTCATAGCTTGGGCAACAAAGCCTTACTAATCAAGGGGGTTAGAATGAACTATGTTTCCCAATGCTAGAAGATAATTGTGTCCACCATATAGAGAGCCAAGAACTGCTTAAATGTTAGGCAGAAGGGGCTGGACCCTACCTTAGCCTCCAGGTAGAGTCTCTGGGTTGCTTTTCCGGGAAGCAGCTCGGAATGGTAGGAAGACATTGGAACATACGGATCTGAATGTGGGCTCTGCCATTTACTACTTGTGAGAACTTGTGCTCATTACATAATCCCCCATTCTCGTAAATAATCAGCCTCATGGGTGAAATGAAGACAGTGATACTCATCATGTTCATGTGAGGACTAAATATAACACTGGTGCTTGGCACATGCCAGGCATTCCATAAACGATGATGTCATCTCTTTCTGAAGATATGGTGCTTCTTTAGGATCCCTAGGGCCCTTCATAGACTTTTAATAAGTAGGTCAATGATTTTTAAATCAAACCCAGAAATAGAATAGTCTAACTTTAAAGGAAGTTGTTAATGTATTTATTTATATTTGCCTTGGCTTGCTTTGGTTTTTTTTTTTTTTTTTTTTTTTTTTTTGCATGACAGCGCAAGGAGGGGAAGAAAGAGAGGGACTCCCAACTAATCCTCTTTAAAATACATAGAGCCAATGTGCTGTTGTGTGCCTGGCAAGTAGGCCACCTTTAATATAAGTGAAGGACCTTCATCATCAAAGTTTTCCAGGTAATCCTGGTGCTCTCCATATGGTTGGCCAGAGAAGTATTTCTTACTGCAGAAAAGTAAGAAGGCAAGAGAAGAGGGTCCTACCAGCTTGCTACATTCTAAGTGTGGGTATGTGCATGTGAATGCAGATGCCTGAAGAAGCCAGAGGTGTTGGATCTACTGGAGCTGAAGTTCCTAGGGCTTGTGAGCCACTGGACATAGGTGCTGAAAACCTAGCTAGCATCCTCTGGAAGAGCTGACAGTGCTCTTTACCATTGAGCCATCTTTCTAATCCCCTAGAAGAATTTAAACGGTGACTTGGTAGCTGGATAGTATTTACCTGTTTAAAGCAGGCTTCTACCAGATTGGGAGGGAACATGTTCCTGCAAAGAAAACAGCAGTCATTTACAAAATTTCCCCAACAGTAACATTGTTCCTTAAGTGCTGAAGCATTGAATCAAGTAGCAAATGGAAAAACAGAAATTGTGACTTGAAGCTGGATACATGGTGGTTTCTAGGTATGGCCCATGCAATTCGTAGTTTTCTGGGGAGGCCAACAGCTTACAGAGCAGTGAGAACTAAAAGGTCCATATACATAGTCCATCAGCACCCCGGTTCAGTTTGATTGACAAGCTCTCCCTCTCACTAGAGTTAGAGCGCCTACCTAAGGCCCATAGGGGCAGCTCTTTCTGGGCTCCGCTAACAGTTCCTTCCTGTGTCCCTTCACAGACAGGATGGATGACAAAACAGATCCCTACTTGTTGCATTATACCTTGGAGCCCCCCAAACTCTGTTTTAAAGACAAGGTCTTGCTAGGTAGCTTGGCTGAGGCAGGCCTCAAACCCATAATTCTCCTGCCACAGTCACCAGTGGTAAGATTATAGTTTGCACCGCATGCTGACTTCAAAGTTCCTTTTGAAGAGGTAGTGTGCTTCTTGCTAGGTGCCGACTGATGGAAGGGTGGGTATGGAGAGAAAGAAGGAAAGTGCCAGGCTCAAACTTGGGCTTCCGTTGATGATCATTAACTCCATTGCAAGTGTTAGATCAGACTCAATTGTAATCAGTGTCTAGTTGTTTATAAAACACTACTGAAGAGCATCCTTCAATGTTTCACTACTAGTCTGTCAGATACTTCCTTTGCAAATAGTATAAATGAAGGAGCATTAGTCAGGAGTGGTCAGATGAACACTGAAGTCCCTGCTGAGCTGTGCCTGCTGTTGTTTGCAATGGACAACAATACAGACTACTCATTTTAAATTGGGAGTCTAAGGAACAGGTCACACTTTGCTAAAAACTAGCTTTACAGAATAAAACTTGGGAAAAGAACATTAAGAATTATCCAACTATTCGAGGGTGAGGTGCACAGTGGAGAGAACTTAGTGTGGAGGGTTTTGAAGCCTACAGCAGAACTCTCAAGATCAGTCACTTCATCTTCATCTCAGATCATTGATGTGGGATCAGAAGACATATACTCGATATCAACTTCTGCTCGAAAAAAGGAGAGATGTGACTTACACTTCAAGCCTGACAAGGCTGGCTCTGTCCAAACCATCTTTGAGAGTTTGGTTGGCTTCCCAAAATTTAAGAGGAACTGGGCAGTCAGAGTACACAACCCATGGACAGTTTTCAAGGACATACCTGATCAAATCCAGGAAGGCATCCGCAGCAGTCACCTGTACGATTTTACCTTCTCTGTACATGTTTTCCTTTGTGCCCTTTCCAGGGTGGATGATGATGACAATGATTATGCCAATCACCACAGCAATGATGGTGGTAGTCATGTAATAGACTACTGCTCGCATCCCCATCTTCCCGGATGCCTTACTATCTAGGGCCGCCATTCCTGGGAAGGGCAAACAGAAGGTTTTCAGGAAGTCAGTCCAAGGGATTCTCCAGTGGAAGATGATGGGCATCAGTACTTCCTCTATCCTCACTTTTCTCCTCCCTCCCAGAAATACCTACTGTGAGAATTTGTCAGTGACTATGTGATCACCCGTGTTCACTCCAGGAGTTGATTTCATGTGGCTAAGGAACACCAGCTTCCCAAAAGCTTGAGGTGCAATTAATTTCTTCCCTCCATTATTATTAGTTGGGAAACCTACTACATGTGTAAGCAGTGTGTGCTTGTGTGTGTGAATGTGTACATAGAATCTCTTAAACTGATTTCCATCGGGATAGGCTAAGTTTACGTTGTGAAGAATTATTATTTTATATGTGTTTTGTGTAGTCTTCTAGGTATCTCTTCTATAATGTTTGTTTTCATTACAAGCACTTGCCAGTCTGTCTTCAGGCAAACATTTGGGTCCTAAAAGCTAAAGTTCTTCTATTACTTCTTTGCTAGTTTATTTGATCTCATTTAATAAAGTTGAAATAGTGTTTTCATTTTTTGTTTCTTTTTTTGAGTTCTCCTTGTTTTTGTACCGTCTTCTTTCCTGTTCCACAGGCTATCTCAGGACAGGTTAAAAATGGTTCTCCTTGTTGTCAAGATATATTCAGTGTCTTCTTAAGGTAAACTCTAAGTGTTAATCAAGGTGAAAAAGGACGTTCAGTTTTTAAGGGCTTCTAATGGTGTAGGCTAATGGGATGTACCTCAGGGTTTGTTAGTCTGTAAAACGATGGGACTAACTCAGGAGACTAACTCAGCCATAATAACATGGCATCTCCTGTCTTCTCAGCTGTTTCTCCACTTTATTCTCTCCAATTCTATTACAATACTGAAATCTAATTATTATATAATCTAATCAGACTGTTTTATTTACTGTTTTTTAAGCTTTATTTTTACGTGTGTGTGTGAGTGTGTGTGTGTGTGTGTGTATGTGTGAGTGTGTGTGTGAATATAAATGCTCACAGAATCCAGAAGAGGGAATCAGATTTCCAGGACCTAGATTTACAGGTAGTTGTAAGCTGCCCAGTGTGGGTGGTGGGAATTGAACTTGGGTCCTCTGGAAGATCAAGAAGCACTCTGATGCTGACCCATCTGTCCAGTCCCATGATTAACTATTTAAGTTGTATCTTTATAAATGTATTAAAAGATAACAGTGTATTTCTTTTTTAAAAGTGATTTATTTATTTTTATTTTATGTGCGTATGTGTATAGCTGCATGTTATGTCTATGTGAGGATGTTGAATTCCCTGAAGCCAGAGTTTCAGACAGTTGTGAGCTGCTGGGAATTGACCCTGGGTCCTTTGGAAGGGCAGCCAATGGTCTTAACTACTGAGCCATCTCTCCAGACCCATCAATATATTTCAATGACAGATATCAGTGCCCACGTTTATACAAACATATTTAGGATAAGTATTGGAAAAAGTATTTATGGTTGTTAAGTAACTGGTTAGATTGGCCTAAAAATGATGATGTAAAGGTATTGAAGGATGGATTAAAAGTTATGACTTTCAACTTATAATTCCAATAATATTCTAATTATATTATTTATAATTTTCATAAGCACTTACATAATAGCACCTAAAGTCTAAGATTTTAGTGACTGGCAAGTAGAATAGACTGGGGACTCAAACTTAGACCCTATGTCACTAAGTTTGGTAAACATGTTGTCCTGTGACAGCCAACAGGTGCTCTTGCAGATGAGGAGGCTGACCCGCTTTATTTAGTGCATGAACTTGACTTCTTATCCTTGAAACCCAGGGTTAAATATCCATTTACTGAGATGGCACCGCTCAGAGCTTCAACCAATTACAGCTAGGCTAATCCTGTTCTCCGTGGACGTGTTCCTCTCCGTTTTCACTCTCAGGTCTGATTCATGGGCCAAAATATCTTTACTTGGCTGTAAATGCAATTATAGCTTCTCGAGGAGACCCATGCTCTATCAGGATGACCTGGCTTGAGAACACTGTGCTGGATCAGCCGTCTGGCTCTTTCCCTGTCTGCTTGGTGAGGGTGTAAGTGCCATCATTGCTATCTGGGCTGGGAGGTACCAGGCAGCAGGATTTTCTTCCCCCCGGAGGAGGCTTCCTTTTCCTTTGCCTCCTATCCTGCAGTCCATCTCAGTTGTCTTCTCTGATGCTTCTGCCCATGACTGTCAACCTATAACTATTTAGAGAGAACACCGGTGGTCAAGAGAGCAACGGGGTCCGAAGTTGCAGACAGAAGAGGAGGAATCTATACCCATCCCCCACCCTGGCCAGAAGGATAGGAATGTTATCTTAATACCCACAGCGAAGGGACAGAAACTTCAGGAAATGATTTGTAGGGTTATTTTTTTTTTTTTATGTTGTGAATGAAAACCAACATAAAAAGTATCTTTTCATACTTTCTGAAATAATGACGACAACCATCTGAAGGCATTTTCTTAGCAATGAGCATAATAATGAGCCCCACTAACCAGTTCTGCTTATTGGCCCTTTCGTTTTGGAAGAAAATAAACTGCTATTGTTTCAACCAAAAAAGATGCTTTCGCTAACCAGTTCTCCAGGGAAGTCCTAAAGAGAGTCTGATGTGCCCACAGGATCACTTGCTTGCTTCTACTCCTGGCATACTCCAGCTTGTATAACTAAAGACCCCATTAAGAACAAGGCCATGCATTATTGCCAAGAAAACAGCAGAGCAGAGGTGTACAAATTGTTCCTCACACAATAGCCTTGAGGCCCCAGAAATGATAGGAGAATTCTAGAAGACAAAGCCTCGAGTGAGCAGGGATTGTTCTTCCTGTCCCACACCTGAACTCTGGCAACCATCCTCTCTCCCCAGTGTGATGAAATCTGAGAGACCAAGTTCTACAGTGGAGACTAAACACACATAAAGAGAGTCTGGGGCAAGGTTCAGGCACTGAATCACCTTGTAGGAAGGGGGACTTTGGTAGGAATGTCCCAAATGTTTAGAGAGGGAAAGTTTGCATAGATCCTTGTCATTTAGTTTAAACTATAGGGGAGAAAAAGGCATCGAGGCGATGGGGAGATGGGAAGTCACTTGGGTGTGGGGGTGTGTCATGGCAGCCCTGTATTTAGCTCAACATGTCTGAAAAACACATTCCAGAGAGAGTTGTTAAGATAGTGAGCTCATTGGTTTCCTTTTACAAGTTGACATCGCAAACATCTTTATTAGGAAAAAGCCCCGCCCCCAGAATCCTGGAATCCAAAGAAATCCTTTACTGTCTTCTTGCTAAAGTACCACCGTAGCTTCCAGGCACAAGAATATGCCCGTACATTTGTGTACACTTTGAATTAACCTTTATGTTCATCCAAGGGCTCATTCATAAAGTCCTAATGGTATCTATTCATTTAACTCCACGACATGGCATAATGCAGATATCATCAATATTGTTTTGTAGGTAAAGACACAAGAACGCAGAGAAGTGAGTAACTTGCCCTGTATTTTGCAGCTAATAATACTAACTGCAGTGGCAAGATGGAAACCATGCTTCTGAAAGACCGTCCTCCTGTTTTATGTTCTTTTGGGAGTTGCTTGTTACCCATGTTGACGCTCACTCGCCTTTACATGTTAAGATGAGATCTAGTCCTTGGCTTGAGGAGAACTTTAGGGATGTCATTATAGAAAGCCTTTGCTCCTCTACACGCCTTAGATCTACCCAAGGGCTGAGCTGAACTCCTAGTCACTGGGAGAAATCGCTAGAGAGGTGATCTGGCAGTGTGAACCTCCATTCACTCCTGGAAAAGTGGCCCAGAGCAGGCAGGTGTGCTGAAATGGAGGGTGGAGGGTGACTGATTTTGCTTCTGAAAATCATCAATAACCAATCACCACATAAGCAACTATTTCTGAAAACCTTCAATATATTTGAGTTAAATACTGAGCAGAGATACAAGTAGGTTCTAGGATATCAAAGATTTAAAAATTGCTACAAACACCAGCGTGTCTGAGGTGGTACTCACTTGGAGATATGAAGCAAACTTCTTGAAGTAAATATAGAATAACCATTTTACTTATGAAGAAAGTCTTTTGGTAATCAGTTTATCATGGCAAATATGGGCCAAAATTCATGAGATACTTTAGAGGGGGAAGAGAGGGAGTATTTCCTGCACACTACGTGGAACTCTGAATTGTAAATTAACTTTTTTTTTTGATACGATGCTCTCTATGACTTGGATAAATGAAATACGTCTTCAGCCAAGTTTTAAAGGGGAACATAAATAACTCCAAGCTCCCGAGGTTCTGTCATTTTCATGGATTCCACTCTCCCATCTGTTAACAAATGTATGCCTTTCAGATGAGTGTGTTTCAGTCTGCTGCTCCTCACAGTTCCTGTCTCTGGTTTTGGAAGAAGAAACCCAAAGCAGCCTTCTGTTTTGAATTGTCTTTCCATGTATCCTCATGATATTGCATTGTTCTACCAAGCGCTCTGGACCCGGCCCATGGGGGGATAGGAAAGGGTGACGGGAGATGCTGATTCAAGGCGATCACTCTGCTTCGATTCTGAGTTTTTTAGCCATGCTCCTTCTCCACAATGCATCTCAAACACTCATCTAATGAAAGCCGCCTGTTTCCAGCCCTCCTAGAATTTCAAGATGGGCAATCTTACAGCAAAGAACTCAAGGATGAACATGTACCGTATTCATGGGAATATAAGGTTATGTGATTTCTAAAAATAGGAAAATTAAAAACTCTTAAGATACAGTTTATTTCACATTTCTATCGTGGATAGAGAAATGAGTCCTGGTATGTTGAACAGCTGCTCACTGCTGAGTATTGGGCAAACAGTCACCTACAAAGGGGTTGGAACCAGAAGGCCAAAAGCTATAGAGAAAGGGCAGTGGGCTTAGGAAGTGAACACCTAGCAAGTCATTTTAAATCTCTGACTACAACTATGCAAACATCTTTTGTATTATACTATTTTCTTCTGGCTCTTTATAGATTAAAGAAAATGCCAAGTGCTATGATTCTATTTACCTTCAAAGAAATCTTTTAAAAACAGGTTTCAAGTTAATGGTAAAGAATGTGTGTGTGTGTCAAACTGGAACTGGTAATGTACAATCTAGCTGCTCAGGAACTCAGGAATGTAAGTTCAAGGTCAGCCTGGGTATCTCAGAGTGGAGAGTCTAAGACAGGCTGGGGCTCCAGCTGGGCAGCATCTGTACATTTCTATCTTAGTTTCTCTGCTTGCTGATATAGTCCATTCTTTCAGGTGGGCACACATGGTATCTTAGCCAGGGCTTCTACTCCTGCACAAAACATCATGACCAAGAAGCAAGTTGGGGAGGAAAGGGATTATTCAGCTTACACTTCCACATTGCTGTTCATCACCAAAGGAAGTCAGGACTGGAACTCAAGCAGGTCAGGAAGCAGGAGCTGATGCAGAGGCCATGGAGGGATGTTCCTTACTGGCTTTCTTCCTGGCTTGCTCAGCTGCTGTCTTATAGAACCCAAGACTACCAGCCCACGGAAGGTACCACCCACAAGGGGCCCTCCCACCCTTGATCACTAATTGAGAAAATGCCTTACAGTTGGATCTCATGGAGGCATTTCCTCAAGGGAGGCTCCTTTCTCTGTGATAACTCCAGCTTGTGTCAAGTTGACACATAACACCAGCCAGTACACACAGGTAATTGCTATTCTATTTTTCAAGACTTTGACAGAAGAGCAACTAAATTAGTAAACCAAACAAGCAAACGACAAAAGTAGACAGAGGAAGGTGAGCTCTAAAGAACAGGCGCTTACTTCTCAGGTTGTGAAGTTGATTAAGTGGGTCATGACTTTTTTTTAATCAACTAACACAAGAAACTATCACAGAAAATAGTAGACTATATCACATGTAGTAAAGAGCAATATTTGCTGGAGTTTTCTTCAGCTTCCCAGCCATAAATATGGATGTACCAGCCATAGTGAAGGATGAATTTGTCATCCAGGTTCAGATTTACAACCCCCACTCGGTTGACAGCAGGGGCTTTAAAAAGGAACCATATTCTGTGGTCTTCCCTTCATTGCCTGTGACTCTGGCTTGTCCCAGGGACCTAAGAACTAGCTTGTTTTCATGAGGAGAGGCTAAGGAAATAGGGTGTTGGTTTCCAGTGTTTAATCAATTAATCTGAACAGAAATCTTATAGACATCATAAAGGAAAGGTCTTCAGAAAAACTTCATTTTATGGAATTTTCTGGAATGAAGGTCATTTCTTCTGTGTGTGATGTATGCATGTGTGTGTGTGTGTGTGTGTGTGTGTGTGTGTAGGGGGGAAGTGCAAGTGTGTGCAATCTAAAGATGGGATTCAGATGTCCTCATTTGTTGCTTTCTGCCTTAATCCCTGAGACAGGGTTTCTCAAGGAACCTGGAGCTCATGAAGTTTTTGGGCTAAGCTGGTGCCAACAAGACCAGTGATTCTCTTTGACTCTCATGCTCATAGCTCTTAGGTTACAAGTATATATAATATACTATATACCATTATATATAATATACTATACACTATTATATATAATAGTAAATTTTTTTAAATTAAAATTTCAATTATTTTGGTCTTATTCTTTCTTTTTACTAGCTCCTCCCAAATCTTTCCCACCTACCCAACTTTGCATTTATTTTCTGTCTCTCTCAGCAAAAACACCCCCCCCCCCAATGAAAACTAACTTAAAAAGAACAACCAACAAGACAAAAACAAAACAAAGTACCCAAGCACTTTTTGACTGTATTTAAGGCCTACTCCATGAGATAGAATCCATCCCTGAGAACATTAAAGTAGCCAAGAACCTGAGACAGAGTAGGTCATAGAGAAAACCTACTACTATTACCCTGCTAGATATGTGTAGCAATAAGCCAGGCGGTGGTGGCACACGCCTTTAATCCCAGCACTTGGGAGGCAGAGGCAGGTGGATTTCTGAGTTTGAGGCCAGCCTGGTCTATAGAGTGAGTGCCAGGACAGCCAGGGCTACACAGAGAAACCCTGTCTCAGAAAAAAAAAAAAAGTGTAGCAATAAGAAGAGTCCTAACAACACATTGCTACACCATAACTCAGTGCCTTGCAGTAGATGTGAATTAACACAGAGACTCACTACTCAACAATGCACAAAGAGTTAAGAGTCTCTGTTAGAGCCCTCAGCCCTTCCCCTCAGGGTTCAGGGATTGACGTGAAAGAGAAGGCGGAAGGACCTCAGGACTCAGAGGTGGTGGATGTTCCCAATGAAACAGTATCTTCCAGTCAGAACTGGACTAGTAATGCACACATAGACTCACAGAGACTCGGACAGCATGCTCTAGACCTGCAGGAGTTCCAACTAGATGAGATCCCACTCCAGGACAGGCCTCCTGCCCAGGAGTAAATGGCCAACACAGAATGGATTCCATTGCCAGCTTTTAACTTGCCTTCTGGGGATCCAAATTTGGATTCTCATTGCTATGCCTGCCCCAAGCTTTTTTTCTTTGTAAGTCATTTCCCCCCAGAATGTATTCTCATCATGGTCTCCCTCCCACTCTCTCTGGAACAGGGTCTCACTATGTAGCCATAGCTGATCCAGAACATACCATGAAGCCCAAGTTGACTTGCAGTCCTGACAACCCTTTCTCTCGGCCTCCTGAGATCATGGACTTTGAGTCATTTGAGAGAGTTGAATCATCCCCACAGAGGCTGACAAAGACTCTGTAGCTTTCTCTGCCAGCCCGATTACAAGAATTTTCATGCCAGCCAAACTTTCCTTCCTACTGATGGCTGATCGTACGAAGAACCTCTCACTTTATTATTCTGGAATGTTTTTTATCTCTGCAAGGTTATATACTTGAAGGCAATAGGCAAATAATACTTTGTTGCTTGTGATGGCGTATAATTTGTCGGGAAAATAGATATATATTTTTAAAAATTTGCTCCTTAAAACTTGTTAACACATCTTTGAGCGCCAGTGTTCCCTAGAAAAATGAAGTGCAGAAAAGTAAATGTGAAACACTCTTTTTGAAAGATTGGTTCAATGGAAAAATCAGTGGAGTGAACAATATTATTAGTGGCAGAAAAAGCCAAATAAATCACTTCTCTCCTCAGACTGAGAGGACTAAGCAGACAGCCCTTTTGTTTTTTTTTTTTTCTCTAGCTATAGCTGTGGTGGGATTACTTGGTTTTGTTTCTTAACTTACACAGAAAGAAGCAGGGAGGGGAAACCGAGGTCCACCATTGCTACCTCTTATCTTAGAGCCAAAGTGCCTGTTGGCTTAACCTTAGGTTGGAAGTGCCCTTAGCTATTCAAGGCAGTGAGATCCCGAGAGCCCACGCTTTCCCTCTCTCTGCTCTGGTCCTAATCCAGCCTGGTAATTCTGGAGATGTTGTTTACTCTGGAGCCTACCCCAGGGACTTCCTGTCACTCTTAGCAAGGTCACCGGAAATGGTCTCAGGGGGCAACTCTGAAATTCTCCTCTCAGAGGCTCCCAGCTGTGGGTGCGAGACCCCCTGTGAGGTGATTTAGATACCCATTTACCCTTCACATTGGCCCATCCTTTGCTCACAGTATTGGAATGTACCACACAATATGCTTTTTTGAAGAGGAACCAGAGAGTAATTCATCTTCTTTATGTGTGCTAAGCAGAGCAAAGGGAGAGGCGAGTGGGCCCGCGACTGGCAGGGGAATAGTGATTAGTAACAGCTGACGGCCCCGGACCAAGACCCTTTCTTTGGTTACCGCACTGTAACAGGCCAGCACAAAGGGATCAGTGTCTTCCTGCCAAGATTTAGAAAACCCAGGGCCATGGAAAAGAGCAGGAAAAAGACAAGTGTGTGTTGGGTAGAGGGGACAGTAGGATGACCAGAGACTCTTGATCATACCTGTAGAGCTGCCTTTGAAAATAATCCTCTGTCTTGTGGGAAGAGGTGCCTTCCCCCCAGCAGGGTAGGCATCCAGTGGCACCACCAGGAGCTGCTAATAGTGGGAAAGTAGGCAAATTCACTAATAGAAAGAGCCCGCGGAGGCGGTCAATAGCTTTGGGTTAATGAGAGGAAGTTCTTTGAGGGCCAGGGCCCCAGCTGAGGGCCTCCTCTGTCTTTTCCTCCTCCCAAATCACAACAAGCCACCAACCACTGGATGAGTCGTTTGCAGTTTCCAAAATAGCGCTCTTTACAGTTGGGTTGCGCTTCCTGCGTCTGCGGACTAGACCTTCCTGCGTGCCTTTCTTATGAAGATGACCACGACACTGTGTCTCCTAACTGCCAGAATGCTGAATGGCCATGATCAGATTCTACAACTGGGCTCCACTTGTCCAAAGTTAACCAAAGGGTGTCTGTAGCAGAACATGTCAGACGTCAAGGGGAGCGGGGGTGGGGGTGGGGGGTGGAGTGAGGGGGGGTGGGGAGCTCCTTTTCTTCCCACACAAGGCTTGTCCCTTACAGAAGAAAAGGGTCTTCAATAAAAGCCCCACAGAAACTGAAAGCAGCATAGATGCTGAAAACCAATTTAACCTCGCCCAGTTTCCTAGAAGAACAGCAGAGGCAGGATAAAGCGCAGGCCTGATCCAGTGTACACCTGCTAGGATCAAAAGGCATGCCAAGATTCTGGAACCAGAAGCAAATTTGGAATGGACCTGAGGTTCAAGTGCATAGCCCAAGCATGAAATTAGGAATTTTTTAAAAGTTTTTTTTTTTTAAAGCAATCATAATAAACCTTGCTCACCTATTTCCTGTTAAGTTTCAAACCCAGGACTTGAGGTTGAGGCTCCTATTTAACATATCAAAGTGGATCTGGTCTCCGGGTTCTCCCAGCATCCCTCAGTCCCCACCAGTTAGCATACCCGATCCTCTACCCTGAACTCTGCAGACTAGGGACTAGGCTGCCCTCCACCTAAAAGCTCTTCCCTATATAATCGAGACATTTTGGTTGCCTGCCCTTTTTTGTACCTTTGGCCTCCTGGTTGCTGTATTTGATTCTCCTCTCTCCTTTCCCTTCCCAATCTCCCCACATGGTTCAGGGTCACGTCCATTCTGGATTCTCCCAGATGTGCCTGCCTCTGGCTATGCTCTCCCACTTATCTCTAACAAACTTCCTGTTCCACCATACCTAGGAGCAGTTATATGTCCTTTTCTCTTTCCTTCCCTTTTCCATTCATCGTTACTGAGTAGGCGAGGAGAGAAGGATAGTTAGTTAAGGTTAGGGGGAGAGGGGGGGAGAAGAAGCAGCTGAAGAGGAGGAGGATTCTAGAATCAAATTGGGTGGATAGAAAAGCCAGGTCTTCAGGAGCATGAGCATGGTGAGGAGCCTGTGCCTGGGTGGGACCACTGTGAGCACACCCAGCATCAGTAGCAGAGCCATAGCCTTGGTGACCTCAGGCAAAGGACCCTCAAACCTGCCTCAAAGCGTGCCTCCTCTGCTAAACAACCACTACCTCATGCATGGGGTCCTGGAGAAGTGCTTCCTGCATACCTGATCTACAGTTATGATCAACTCCAGATGTTGCCAGTCATGGCAGCCGATGGATTACTACGGAATCCCTGTTGCAACACCCACGGTCCTTGCCTGTAACAAGTAGGGACTGAGGGATGCTGGGAGAACCTGGAGGCCAAGTCCACTTTGATGTGTCCGCACCCTCTTGTCCTAGGTTTGAACCTTAGCGTCTCCTAAATTAAATATGAATCTCATCTACTCTTTAAAAGAATACATTTAAAAGCTAAATTCAAGTCCACTTTCTGGTCAGCTGGAATGTACCAAATTCAGTCTTTGGGGATGGAATTAGGGCCGGGGAGGGGAAAAAAAAAGAATGTGTGGAGAAAAGAGAGTTGACCCACTGACAGAAAGAGAAAGGAGAAAAAGCAGATTGTGAAACTGAAAAACAGAGGAACAAGAAATGTCGAGGAGGAAAGTTCAGTGGGCGCCTTTATCTTGGTGTCACTTCTTGGCAGCGGCCAACACAACTCCCTTTTGGTTCTGATTAGCTTTCTCAGCATTTAAAAGCTCATTGATTGCTCGTATCTAATCTATAAAGGAATCGACACACCCAGGGACTCAGAGATTATATTCTCCCAGCTACCTTAGCCAAACAATAAGGCAGTATCAGTCACAGGGTAAAACAGCCCACGGGCTGGAGCCGCTCAGCCTTTCCCATCTGTTTTTGGTGTAGTACGACCATTTTCCCCCTTGGAACAGGAAAGGCTGTAGTTTGGCCCTAGGCACAAGGACAACAATGGGTTGACGTTTCCTGATCTGTTCTTCAAGCAGAGACCCACACTTTCACAACTTCATGTTTTCTACAGGGGGAGCTACTTCTGTGGCAACTGCTTACAGCATCCTGTCTGCCCACTGCTTTCCTATTTTAAAGGCTTTTCAAGGGGGTTAATAGGATTTCTTTTCTTTTCTTTTCTTTTCTTTTCTTTTCTTTTCTTTTCTTTTTTTGGTTTTTCGAGACAGGGTTTCTCTGTGTAGCCTTGGCTATCCTGGAACTCACTCTGTAGACCAGGCTGGCCTCAAACTCAGAAATCCGCCTGCGTCTGCCTCCCAAGTGCTGGGATTAAAGGTGTGCGCCACCACCACCCGGCAGGATTTCTATAAAAAAAAAAATTCCCAAGGAAAATTGGACAGTTTCTTACACTAAACTATATTTATTACCGATGGACCAGGGATCCTAGGATTGATCCAAGATCACTATGTAACCCTGGCTGTCCTGAACTCACTATCTAGCATAGGCTGGCTTTAAACATGCCTCAATAAACTACATTTATGAATTACCAATAGATCAGGTATCTAGAAAGAAAAGTCGTAGAAGTGATATTTGGTCGACTTGACAGTGCTAATTTACGGGACTGGATGGTAGAAAACATTAGCTTAGCTCAGAATGTAGGAATAAGGTGGATGTTGAGGTAGCTACCAGAAATGCACTGGGGGATACTGTTGGTAAGAAGGAATATGGGGCTTACAAGCAAGGTAAAGAGAAACAAGACACAAACATGGACTTTAAATGAATGAGTCGGGGCTGTGGGCTGGCCCACTGTGAATGTGACTGGCCCACTAATGAAATGAATTCAAGTGGCAAAGCTGTGTCAATAACATCTTTCTCTTTCTAGGGTGGTGTTCCTTGTTGAGAGAATCTTTTCACATATTCTTGCAGTAATTCATCATGAAGCATCTCAGGGGAAAGGCTTGCCCGTCTGTGACGGCTACCAACTCACCAGCTCTGCAACAGTAATTCACCTGGGCAGTTTTGATAAAAAACAAAACAACATCAAGCCAGTGCTTAGGAACACCTGAAACCCTCTGAGACACATTTTTGCTTCTGGAAGCAGCTAGAGTAAATCTGTCCCACGTCCAGCAGGCGAATGTGGCCGTCTTTCCTCTTGACTACATGCCCTTCTCTAAGGGTCGCTGCATGTCACTACTTCCTAAGGCTCATTGGCTGCGATGCCAGTGTCCTCCCACTCTGTCCTACGCTTTTCACAGGTCATTTCCCCACTCGGGTTTACCCTACTCTTTCAGCCAACCTAGGCTGCTCAGTATTCCTCCGCAGTGCCTTCGAATTTTCCTGCCTCTGCATTTTTGCTTCCAAGACTTCCTCATTTCCTGTCCGAATCCTACAGCAGCCGCCCCAGCCCCCAAATTCCCACAGCACAGTCTTTGTACTGCTTGCTTTCCTAGTCTGCTTTGTTTTACAGTCATGCGCCTACCTGTCTGGCTCTCCCTTTCTATTCTCAAGTCCTTGAGGTTAGAGACCAGCAATGACTCTTCCCAGCGTTATTGCCTGCACTAGTTAGCACACTGCGGGCTCGGAAACAGGAGCCCCATAAACGTCTCTTGGACTGGATTCAACACCCTCTTAATAGCTACTCTGCTTTGTCAAAGTCCCCACTGAATGCGTTTGGAATCCGGCGTGTTACTCCCAACTCAGTGTGACCACCGCAGAGTGGAGTGAACTATTAATATTTCTACTGAGGAAGCACACAGCTATATTCATCCTTTTTTAGCCATCACTTCCTACTGTTGGTGCGTATTAAAGCTTTTAGTCCCAGGAGCTGCTGCCAATCTCAGTGGCTCCCATCCTGTAATTGCGCAACTGCCTTTTGAATCTAAAAGGAGAAGTGTACGTCCCTCGCCTGCTGCACTTGGTCTTGTTGGTCTCCATCCAGCATTGCAGCCTATTGAAGCAGATTTCATTGTGAGTGCAGGCTTTGCGGTGAAAGCCATCTTATGGGGGAGGGGGGGCCTCTACCATCCGAGACACCAGTAAGTGCTTCCCATGTACTCAAATTGATGAAGTAAGGCTTTTCTGGGAAAAGTACACCCAGGGAATTTTTACAAGGGATGGTTCCAGGTTAATATGAAACTTTAAATACTTGGGATATAAGTGTCCAGCTGTGTTAAAATCTAGATAACTGCTCTTTTTTTTTTTTAAAGAGATTTATTTATTTATTTTATGTATATGGGTAGCTGAACAGATGGTTGTGAGCCTTCATGTGGTTGTTGGGAATTGAATTTTTAGGACCTCTTCTCGTGCTGGCCAACCCTGCTCGCTCCGGTCAATTCCACTTGTTCCGATTTATTTATTATTATATTTAAGTACATTGTAGCTGTCTTCAGATGAGCCAGAAGAGGGCGTCAGATCTCATTATGGGTGGTTGTGAGCCACCATGTGGTTGCTGGAATTTGAACTCGGCCTTTGGAAGAGCAGTCAGTGCTCTTACCCATTGAGCCATCTCACCAGCCCCTAGATCACTGCTTTTTGATACTGTTCATTTCTTTCTTTGTTAGGGACAGGGTCTCACTATGTAGCCCTGACTGTCCTGAGCTCATTAGGTAGCCTAGGCTGGCCCTACACATGCCTCAGTCATTCTGTGTCTACCTCCTGAGTTGCTGGGCTTACAAGGATGAGCCACTGCATCTAGTCACGTCACTGTTTGCATGCAACCCTACCTTACTGATAAAGGTATTAGGGAAGATTCTACATGTTTCAGAATAGCCAAAACAAATTTTATCAGGAATCTCACAACCCAAAATCACTGTGGTAAAGGAGCATGTTTTAAAAGATATAAACAATTCTCATCGTACAAAAGCTATGACACAATGTTTTGTGGGGAAAAAAAAGAAAGAAGTTAAAGATGAACTTACGACTTTAGAAAATAATTTCTGTAAAAGTATCTTAGTGTATATGCTAAGTATTCAAGTTTAGTAGCTGGTACACCATTTATACTCAATAGCTGCTAGCAATTGTGCCAGATTAAACTGTAATGCCACCCACCAATCAGAACCTGGAGTCACGAAAATCGTTTTACTGGATTAAGGGGGACATTTGAGTGATCTGTGAAGATTTGAGTGGTCTGAGTGACAATAACACATGGTTTAACATCAGCATCTTCAGCTGCAAGCAACACATCACATAACCATTGATAGTTATCAGTGTTTAGGCTGATTCTACTTTAAGTAAACCACACAGTGTGGCCTTTAACTTGCTTGAAACTATTTTATTTTATTTTATATCTTATTTTACCTTATTTTATTTTTGGTGCTGGGCATAGACCTCAGAGCTGAGAACAAGTTGGAGCAAGCAGGACTGTAGAGTCACATTCCTAATCTCGCCCTCATTTTAATTCAAGGGCAACTAAGTTACAGAGACCATAAACCCACAGGGAATCCACAAACACCCTTGGAAACCAAGTCTATCATCAGAAAGCTAAAATTAGCCATCGAAAACTGGGGCTAAGTTAGAGTCGAGGCCCTCCTGGTTTGGCCTCCTGGTTTGGCAAGCGGTACCCCCAAAAGGCTCACTGGTATACAAAATAACATTATTTGTTACTAGTTCATCCAGGACTCAATGAAAGCTTCATGGGCCTTTGCTAACACAGGTCAGTTTAAGGCTGTTCTTAAGGGTGCTAAAATGAAATTAGTTACATTAACAACAGCAACAACCCCCCCATCTTTCAAAGTCATGTGCTTTCTTGACAAATTTCCTTTTCCCCTTCTCTCGTTTTCTCTTCCTTCTTTTCTTTTTCTTTTAAAAAAAGTCTAATGTCCAGTGAGCAGCATCCACATGCTAGAACGAGCAGGACTCAGGGGGCATGCTAACCTGAAAGCACTGAAGAAACCCACATGTTGGTATCCTTGAAACTGGCCAGCAGTGGCCAGTGGGGGTGCCAGGAGGACCAGGGCCATGGCTAAATAAATAGTGCACTCTCTCTCGGCTGACTCTACATGTCTGTATGAAAACACCTTACGCTTGACACTTTGCACCAAGAAAGACAAAAAGAGTTTTGGAGTTTATGTTCATGGTGTTAAAACAGACTCTAAGAGTATTGCTTTTCACCGACATCTTCCGGACTCAGGTAAGAAAAGGAGGCTGGAAGTCTAGGTCTCCACCAAGTCTACCTCCCCAAGCAGGGAGTCTTCCCATTACTCTCACTGCTATTCTGATCACTCAGCATCTTGCCAGAGGAGTTGGATGGATGAACAGCCTCGACTAGGCAGTTGCTGCTGGGCAAGACTCGGAGGGCCAACGCAGTACGAGATGGAAAGGAAGGAAGCATGAATGTGCACACTGTCACTGTCTCAACTATTTACAGCATGTTTGGTGAAAGCCCAGAGCTATATAAAGTTTGACAGGGAAGTAAAAGAAATGCTGTAGGTCATACCCCCGAAAGGCTTGTCAACCGTGCATGCGATGTTAAGGTACTTTGTAAATTGTCTCCTGGAGGCTATGGGTAATCTTTCAAAAGAGCATAAATGCCAAATGTTTTAAATTGGGAGGAGGAAGAAAGATGAATGGGGTGTAAATGTGTGAGGAGTCAGACCACAGGCAGTCAGATGGGCCTTACGTCTTATTTTTGAGGCATAAGCATTTTCTCACTGGCACAGATGACCAACACTGCATTTTCTATGTACCTAAACAATCTGGGGGGTGTGCTTCTCAGCTGCTCTGGAAGGGGACTCAGAGTCCCTCCGGAGCAGATTCTGAGTCTGCTGAGGTTATGTGGCTGAAGAAGAAGGCGTTATCATCTTCCATATTCTTAGCTTCCTTGGCTCATTTGAGATGTATGTTTTGAGCACTTACTGTAGGCTAGCTGTGGGGGCAATAGACAGAAAGCCACATAGTGTGTGTGCTTTCAAAGCTTGACCACTCAGAGGAGTATGGCGGCCATGCCAGATCTGTCTCACAGTTGATAAAGGCTTCTTGTGGCAGGAGAAGAGAAGGGACCCAGAGAAGGGGACTTGGAGCTAATAAGGTATGAGTTAGTTTTGTGGCAACACTCCTGGGGTCAGCTGGGGAAGCTCAGCTCAAGACAAGGATTGTTAAATCCCTTAAATGTGCCAAGTCAGATCAGTTCACGTATGTTTATACACAGACTTGACTGGGAGCTAAGGATTTAGCAGCGGTCTTGTCAGAATCAATGAATAGGTTAGAACTGGTGAGGGGAAAAACAGCAGTTAATTTTTTTTTTCTTTTGAACACACGAACAGGGGAACACAGGAAAATCCTAAAGGCTATTGAAATGTTAAATATGAGACCTGAGATAACCCAGCTTGGGGGTGGGGTTGGGGGGCGGCTAGCATCTCTCACAACACCTAGTGTCTGTTCACCTCTGGTATGAGCCATCTTCTAGGGGAAGGGCATGAACGAACGGAAAGCAGCTGCAGAGGAGTGTGCTGCTGGGGAAAGCTGCTCCCTCACTGAAAATATATTTACCAAAGAGGTTGTTGTGGGGGGCGGGGATACCGTTCCTGAGCGCGGGCAAGCTCAGTCAGGATCAAGCGGTATGGGAAACTTGAAGAGGCTATCTTAGAAAATGAGATCCAAAATGAGGCCAATGAGATCCAACCAGCGTTCTCACACAGTTTTTCAAAGCTGCCCCCTTGCTCTCCAGCAGAGGCGCTGTAGTTTTCTGCAATTTAACTCAGAGCATTTCCCAGAGCTTAGAGCAGCCATATTAATTTCTTCAGGTCAACTTTTGGAAGTATTAACTTTATTCTGGGGTCTGGAAAAAGGTATGTGCATAAGTTTCCTAAGAGCCATTCCTGGTAAAAGCTCCTTACATTGTGTGCTTCCATTCTACGGCGACTTGGGTAGAAGCCATGTGTGATACAGCAAACGTAGCTAGATCAGGTTACTTCCTTTTCCACTGAACATTCAGGCCCAGTTCTTGCTCTGTGGGGAACTATGGGAACTCTCCAGAGGCCTACAGAAGATGTGAATCTGGTGCTTTGTGTCTGTAACTGTATACCTGTTAGTGATGCACGGGAATGAAAGAACACGCTAATCACACGTTGTTCTATTTTTAAGCGATTGTGCTCAACTCTGGGAGAGAGAAAGCTGACCTTTCTCCCCTTGAAAGTTACTGAGAGCTGGCTACTAGGTTGTAGTGTAAATGTAGCTCCCAAACTTTGAGGACCTGTAGTCCTAGGTACTGAGGGTGACCAAATGGTAGTGGTGGTGACGGGGAAGCATGTACATGCATGCATGGGCGTGCCCATTCTAGTTGGAGCTGCGATGCCAAAATATATCTTTCTTCACATCCAAAAATGCCTGTCAGAGAGGCGAACTAACTGGCAAGCAGAAAACTTCGTGTCATGCTTACTGTTTTCACGGCAGGCTGACACATTCATGTATCCTCGGGCAGACTGCATGCCATGGCTTTAAGCAGACATTCCACCAATATTAACTAAAAGATCGAGTCAGTGAATCTTTCCAGGAAAGCACTACAAAGCTTTCTGCATGTTAGAAGAGAGGGAGGGAAGAAGGGAGGGTTGAAGGAAGGAAATTCAACTGCATAAATTGGCAGTAGGGTATAAAATCTCTTAAGTTGACTCTCTCTCTCTCTCTCTCTCTCTCTCTCTCTCTCTCTCTCTCTCTCTCTCTGTAGCAGTACCAGACCTGAGAAATTAATACCTTCTTCTCCTCCCAAAAGCAAGCTGTAAACTGCTATTGCAGTATAGAACGCTTTCGAAAGTGAAAGCGGACACATTCACAGTGCTATAAAATAACTTGGAAGAATCTCAAAAAAAAAAAACCTCTACAGTTGCTAATCCATAGGGACAGGATTATTGAACACAGTGGTTTTTGCATCCAGGTCACAGTTGGCTAGAAGAGGGAAGACAAACAGTGGGACTATGTAATTACAATGCAAAAGTGGGAGGGGTTCCTGGAGCCAGTGACTTACAAGGTAAGACCTGAGAGTAAGGAGGGATGTCAGGTGAAGAAGCTGAGAAGGGTTCAGGTAGACACATTGGCAGGAGCACTGGGAGTGACTGGATGCAAGGGAACTGTGGTGGAAAGACAAAGACAGGGCCCGTACCAAAGAAAGGCATTTGGAAGTTTGGACTTTATTCCAAAAGCAACATAGTGAGGGAGCTCAGAGCTGAGTTTTGGAAAGATCATTCTGACTTCATGTAACAGAAAAAAGTCAGCAGGAAAAGAGCCAGACCCTAGAGAGAGGGGTTGGGAGAAGATCAGGCAGACCAGAAAGAAAGGTCATTGTAGATGAGGACCAATATGGTGCTTCCTGGACAAGGGTATAGGAGGGGGCCAAAGTCAGAAGCCAACAAAGGAGGGAGTCTCAGCCAGTATGGCCAATGGAGGAGTGACCCAACGATGGACCAGCTTCCTGCCTTAACTCTGAGTTTCTGCATTACCTTTGATTTCTTCTTCATTTTCCTCTCCTCCTCTTCCTTCTTGTTCTTCTTCTTGTTCTTTTTGTTCTTCTTGTTCTTCTCCTCTCCTCCTCCTCCTTCTTCTTCTTCTTCTTCTTCTCCCCTCCCCCCTCCTCCTCCCCCTCCCCTCCTC
>NW_022196914.1:5151776-5194334 GCF_008632895.1 Mastomys coucha
TCTCCTTCTCCTTCTCTTCCTCCTCCTCCTCCTCCTCCTCCTCCCCTTTCTCTTCTTCCTTTTTCTAAACAAACTTTTCTATAGTTCTCTTTTTTCTTTAAAAGTCTAAAATAGGGGACTTCTACATGTTTATATTCTTTTTTAAAAAAAACACACATATACATGAAAGGAGGAGAGGCAGAAAGAGAGAGGGAGAGGGAGAGAGAGAGAGAAAGAGAGAGACTGGGCATGTGGGCATGGTGGGCTGTGAGTCTATGGCCAGCCTGGTCTACATAGTAGGTTCCAGACTAACTGGAGCAACACAGTAAGACACTAATAGATCCAATCCTCCTGAAACTTCTAAGTACATTAAAGTAGTCTGGGAAGGAATGTTCTATAGCTCATTATTCTCTGAGAGCTTGACTTGAAGAGGCAGATCTCAGCAGAGTGCTGAGAGGAAGAAATGTGTTATGGGGGATATTAGAGTAACTTTCAGAATCTTCAAGATCTAAGTTTGCATAGTTTGTTCTCCTCCTTCCACATCAACAGTCAGAACAGAGCAAGCGGTTGCACTGCTCTGCTGAGAGGAAGAGTGATCTGTTCTATCCTGTCAGTGTCTCGGGACTGGCACATCTTTGAGATACACTGATCTGGACTTTTCATTAGGGCATTTTCTCAAAGTGGACTATACCCTGTCCTTTCAACATCACTAGGGGATATTTTAGAACAAATCTGTTAGAATGAAGAAGCTCTTGAAGAAGACAGAAATACCTTTCTTTTTAGCTGGTAACAAATTACAGAAAGGCTGGAGTCCTGCCTTTTATGCCTCTTTTTAAATCCTAAATGCCTCTATAAAACAGCACTGGGATTATAGGTGTATAATCCCACCATGCCTCATTTTATGCTATGCTGGGGATCAAACCCAGGACTCTGTGCGTGCTAAACAAGTACTGTGCTACCACAGAGCTACTTCCCAAGCCCCACCTCCACCCACCAGGAGACAGTGAGACTTAAGGAGTTCAATGTATAAGTGTCTAGAAGAACAAAACACGATTCCCTGCATCTCTATGTGCTTGGTCCTCAAAGAAGCACAAGCCCACACAAACCAAACAGTCAGATTAATGCCATTCAATGCCTCCATCAAATGAAACATTTAAATGGTCACGTGAGGCCTTTCTAACCGCAGAGCTGCAGGGAAATATTGATGATTCAAATAACAGGGCTTCAAAGCCTTTTCCCAATCAATGTTGGCATGAAAGGAAAGCTACAGAGTTACTGTAATAAACTGGGATGTAGGAAACAGCTATAGATGATGATAATCATAGCACTGATGCCTTCTCTCAAAACCAACTCTAGTTATGACATGAAACAGATCTCTGGAGTCTGGATTCTTACTAAGCAAATGCCCTACAGTTGAATACCAATATCTCTTTTTCTGGAGATCAAAATCACCATCGTTGGAAAAATTACTGACTTTTCCTCCCCTCCCCTCTCTTTTCCTCTCTCTTTCTCTTTATTTCCCCTTTCTTGGTTTTTAAAGATGGTTTGGTTTCATGCTGGCCTTGAACTCCTGATCCTCTTGCCTCTCTCTTCCATGTCCTGGGATTACAGGTATGGACTGTCGTACCAGGTTCTGACTTAAGTTTACAGTGGGTAGGAAGGCAGAACTCACTTGCCAACAAAAATTTTCCTTTCATGGATGCATTTGGTCTCCTGCCTCCTTTCTTTTGGTCAGTGTTTAGAGCGATTTTGGATGCCAAAGGAAATACTCCCCTTATTGAACAGCCCATCTGAATTTAAGTATATCTTGATGGAATGTCAAAAGTAAAAACATTTGTTTGGAAGAATCAAAGATGCTTTGTTCCAGTGAAATTCATGGCAGCTAATTTTGCCCTTTGTACACAGAAAATAGGCAATTTATTTCATTTAATTTATCTTAGGAGGTTGGATCATGAATGCTATGTGGCTGAAATTGGAAACTGGTCAAAAGTGAGTGTTTGCTGAGAACTTGCAGGACCCAGAGGGTATTTCAAGAGGAAAATGATCGAATTTTGACTCTTATTTGAAGTGGGGAAGGAGGGAGAGAGAGAGAGAGAGAGAGAGAGAGAGAGAGAGAGAGAGAGAGAGAGAGAGAGAACACGTTTCTAATAGAGTAATTAAGGGAAAACAAATGAAAACATATTTCACAATAGATAATGTTCCCTAGCCCCTGTATTTTATTAGAAGAGATAGACAGGGGGCGGCTGCCTAATGACACGAGGGCTTTGGAATGGAGATCATTTCAACCAGAAACATTCCATGGAGCCAGTTCTATCCCTCAATAGCACAATTAATGTGGGCGAGTACAGAGTGCTTTTAAATTCCTGCCAGTCCCTCTGCCTCTCTCATGCCAACCACACACTGTTCCCCACTGAGGTAGGCTTGCACCTGTGGGTTTCAAGTTATATATACATATATATGGAGCTCTGTTATATATATATATATATATATATATATATATATATATTCAAATTATATATTTTTTTCCTCAGAAGTAGCTCTTTTAATGTTAATTTTAGGCACTGTTGAAATAGAAATATTTCAGAGACTTGGGGGAAGCGTGGAATGCCCTCCTCTAGATGCCACCAAGTGATCCCGGGATGTATCTCTCCCTGCTGCACTAGGAAAGAGAGGCATCCTAAGGAACCACTGTACACACAGTCTTGCTGGGTGCCCAGCCACGGGTGCAAGTTTCAGGTCCAGGCTGACTGCAAAGCTCAAAGCAGAGCTACTTCCCTGCCTTCAAGCTTCTTGTGCTTGGAGAGGCAACTGGTGCTGAGCCACTAAAAGCAAGGCGCAGCGTGGAAGAACAAAGCCCATACACATACCAGAGTGTGGTTTTGTCCAACCACAGCGGGCGGGTGGACAGTGTGAAACAATGTCTAACATTCAGATTTCAGAAAGGTTTGGGATAGTTTGTTTCCCTCTCTGCTTCTCTCTCTCTCTCTCTCTCTCTCTCTCTCTCTCTCTCTCTCTCTCTCTCTCTCTCTCTCTCTCTCTCTCTCTCTCTCTCTCTGAGGGTTCGTATTTTATTATGTCCCTGTGTGGAATTCAACACAGAAAAGATAATCTGCAGCAGCAAAATAAACAGAGGAAACCAATTGTTAAGGGAAAACAGACGTCCCTTGTCATCACAGAAAACATACAAGATACAGTCAGTGCTCTTAACATCCCAGTACCTCCTTAGTCTCACTAATAGCCCATCTTGTTTCTGGCAATTACACCAGCAGAGGGTTTAAGGGTGACAGTGTGGCCCTCTTTGACACCAGCTTTGGAAGGCTCAACCATCTTTCATTTTCCCTTACTGGCATAGCTCTGTTTCTTTAAAGATCATTTAGTTGCTTACATTTCAATTTTACTAGGGACTCTTCTGGGGTGTTTTCTGGAGTGAGTTTAGTAGTAATCTACACATGCATCATAGTCAAGCTTCCATATCTATGAATTTCATACCTGTGGATTCAACCAATCACATATAGAAAACATTTGGAAAACACTTTCGTTTGTCCTGGACATGTACAAACTTTCACAAAAGTCTCCATGCCTTAACAGTACTTAAATATTAAGTCTACCATGGTTATTATAATCTACAATGAGGAGGATCATGTAGGTTATGTACAAACACTACAGCATCTTGTCATCAACTGAAGTCAATACTGAAGAATGATTGACTTTGAGAGGCAGGATAGAAAAAGAGAGAAGGGAGAGGGAGGGAGGGCCTCCTCACCCCAGAGCATGGTTGAAGCCTCTTTTTTGGTAACTGAGAATCAAGATTTCTAACACAGTTCATGGCATATGCTTAAAGGCCTTTCTCCCTTGCAGCTAATCAACATTTTTCAAGGAATCTTATCAGAAACCTCGCTGTGTGTGTGTGGTCCCAAACCCTTTTTTTCTTCAACCCTAGCGGCTCTTAGTTTTACTGTATCAAATCTTCAAGGCACCTCTAGAACTACCCTAAATCTCACTCAGAGAGAGAGACACACACACACACACACACACACATACACACACACACACACACAGAGAGAGAGAGAGAGAGAGAGAGAGAGAGAGAGAGAAAGAGAGAGAGAGAGAATATGGAACTGGATAAATTTCTCAGTGGTTAAGAGCATATGTTGCTCTTGCAGAGACCTGAGTTTGGTTCCCAGTACCCATACCACAGGTCACAACTATCCATAACTCCAGTTTCAGGTGATCTCACACCTCTGTGGGCACCAGGCATGGACATGAGGTACCTACAACCAATCAAAATGCAGAGTTGTGGAGCCCAGTCTCAATGGACACATCTACAAAGCAACTCTCAAACAAAGGCTAGGGATCATTTTATAAGAGGGTGTGGGAAGATTGCCAGAGTCAGAAAATTAAAAAGTTGCTGTAAGATTGCATCTCCTAGTAATGTCAGAAGCTACACCCATAAAACCTCAGCCACATGACTGCTCCAGCACGAAGTGCCCAAAGCCATGTTAAAACGATGGAGGAAGCCTACAGGAGGCCTCAACCCTACACAAAGAACTACAGTCAACTTGGGAATGCAGACAGCAGGCAAAAATAGTCTTCCTCAGGGAAGAGCACACTGGTTATCCACTACCAATGGTCAACCCCAAGCCATATAGATAGGTAACATTATGCAGACAGAACAGCGTTGTATTTATGTGTTTAGAAATATACATGTCTATACATATATGTATGTAACAAGCAACTAATGAAAAGGGGGCCCTGAATTTGAAAGGCAGCAAGGAAGGGGTATATGAGAGGCAGGAGGAACGAGGGAAATGATGAATTATATTATAACCTCAAAAATAGAATAAATAATTTAAAAAGGGAGGAAGATACCTGATATTGACATCTGCTCTCCACATGTACACACAAACAGTAGCACACACATGTGCATGCATACACACATGCACACACATACAAACAGGGTTTTGGAGTTCATCCATCTAAGGTGCACAGTATAAAATATGGATTTGAAGTGTTATTTATGCTTTTGAAAGAGAAAGATGCTGGAAGAACACAACTTGAGGATCTTTTCTGGCGGACTCTTAAAACAAACCTACAGAAAACAAGTGTGTACTTTCTGAATTGAAAACAACAAACTTTAAGTTTTAACTCGTCAGAAACAGAATTTTGCAGATTATCAATTCAATCTATTTTCAAAGATCCAAGCAACTTGCAGCAACACAGTCATTTTGTAAGTTGAGCTGTACCAGGAGACCAGGCAGCCTGTGAAATCCACTTCATACCAATGAGATTCCTATCAGCACTCTGGTCTTAGCATCCACATTCCTTGGTGGCAACTCCTGTATGTATAATCCAGTGGGTTTTATGCTGAAGTTTGTGCCTGTCCCAACACTTACTCTGACCCCAACCACCTCCTTAGGTCAGTTACAGGGGCAGCTGGAGAATGTCTTAAGAGACAGCTAGCTGATCATTGCCTCCAACACTTCTTGTTCTAGATAACTCAAGTATTTGAATGATTCATCTCAGAAAGCAAAACCAGACGGGGGAAAGCTGTCTAACACAAAGTAGCAAGTGAAGAGCTTTGGAAGCTTTTGCAAAACATTAAAAACTAAATAAGACACAGAAACAGTAGTAACAAAATAAACTGTAGTAGGTTATGTGGATAGGCTAGTACGAAGCATTTAGAATATCCTTGGAGTTTTGTTCAGTCACAAAATTAAAATTGCCAAGTGTGATGGTGCTTGCCTTTAACCCCAGGACTTGGGAGGCAGAAACAGGCTGATGTCTGTGAGTATTGAGACGGACCTTCCCCACAAAGTGAGTTCCAGGCCAGCTGGGGTTACATAGTGAGATACTGTCAGAAAGCAAGCAAGCAAGCCTGAGAAAAAATTAAGAAGAATCAAATTATGTTTGTTGCTTGCTGGAAGACAGGTGTAACTGGATGGAGACGATCGTATTAAGCAAAACAAGCCAGACTCAGAAAGGCAGACACTGTGCTTTTTCTCATGTGTGGATCATAGATTGCTTATAGGTATGCCCCTGCCCCTTTGCATAGAGTAATGTAATCTAGTGTATTCAATTTTTTTTTAAATGTATGAGTGCTCTGTCTGCATGCACACCTGCATGCCAGAAGAGTGTATCCGATCCCTTTATAGATGGTTGTGAGCCACCATGTGCTTGCTGGGAATTGAACTCAGGACCTCTGGAAGAGCAACCGGTTCTCTTACCCACTGAGCCATCTCTCCAGCCCCATGTAGTCAATTTTTAAAGTGAAATTTTAACATAGAAAGAAATGATTACAGTTTAATAATAGGGAGGCAATGTGACTAAAAGTGGACAAGGAATCTGAGCAGACATCCTTCCAATGAAGATTTAAAAAGGCCAACACAGTTCAAATGTGTACATATCATGAGGCTAGCCGCAAGTCTGGGGGAGTCAATGGCAATAGCAGGGGGTGAGGGTAAGGGGAGGATGGGGCAGTAGGGTCAAAGAACATGATGATTGGTATAAAAATGTGTTTATGAAACCCATCACCACATACAATAAATATATGCCAATGAAGCTTATATTTAAATTAGATCAGCCTTTAACTTTCTTTATTTTTGATATTAAAATGTAGTTACATCATTTTCCCTTTCCTCCCCCAATCCTTCCCATGTGCTTTCTTGTTCTTTCTCAAATCCATGGCTTCTTTTTCTTTGTTACACACACCCACACACACACACTCACATACACACACACTCATACATGCATACACATACACACATTCTCGCATACACACACACACACACGCACATACACACACACACTCACACATGCATACACACACACTCACACATACTCTCACATACACACACATACACACATATACACACACTCACACATGCATACACACACACTCTCACACACACTCACATACACTCACACACACATATGCACACACACACTCACACATGCATACACACACTCTCACACACACACTCACACACATATGCACATACCCACACACTCAACATGCACACACACACACACACACACACACACACACACACACATACACGCACGCACGCACTCACATCTGCATAAATAAACACAAACTGCTCAGTCTGTATAATGTGACTTGCATATGATTTCCGGTCTCACTACTTGGCATTGAATAACCAATTAGAGGGGTATTTCCCCGAGGAAGGATGTTTTCCCTTCTCTCAGCACTCTCTAGTTGCCTATGGTTCTTTGTCTAGGGTTGGGGCTTTTAAATTTTAATTGTATAAAGTCATATAACACAATTATCCTCCTTGGCCTTTTTAAGGCACACTGCTCAGTAAAGTTTATTCAAACTGTTGTGTTACAAGCATAATTTAAAAATTAAATTCGTTTGTATTAATTGTAACTAAAGAAGCAAATACATGCCGGGCAGTGGTGGCGCATGCCTTTGATCCCAGCACTTGAGAGGAAGAGGCAGGCGGATTTCTGAGTTTGAGGCCAGTCTGGTCTACAGAGTGAGTTCCAGGACAGCCAGGGCTATATAGAGAAACCCTGTATTGTTGTTGTCTCAAAAATCAACAACAACAACAACAAAAATACCCCCAAAAAAACAAGTAAATACAGTATGTATTAGAATACATACTGTATTCTAATGTAAAAGTACACAATTGACAAATGTAGAATCTATATGTAAAGGAGCTCTGCAAAGTGTCCATGTACTAAGACGACTGTCTACAGGTGTCTCGGTTTCATCTAAAGCAGAAACCACATAAAAGCAAAAGTCTCCCTGCGCTTTAGATGAACAGAATGCAGTTTAAATCACATATCACTCTATTAGACAAAGTCATCCAGTTACTTTTCTAAAGGAAGAGCTACATTTTAATTCAAAAGTAAGCACAGATTAGCATAAAACTGCTAACTTTTGCAAGCATTTTCTCCTTTCTATTATGTTTGGTATTCAGTATTTATGAGAGTTCACATGCAGCATTAACTAAAAGAATTCTCAAGAATAATCGTGACCATCATATGACAAATTATACACATAGTAATTGCTATTATTATTTAGTGTCTGGGTTTTTTTTTAAAACTATGATTTTAATATACAAAGAACATACAATCCAGTACTACACAGCAGGGATCTGTAGGGTTTTCCTCCAAGGGAGAGTTAACAGCACAGGGAAAGATATTCAATGTCATCATCAGAAAAACCCAAAGTAAACCACAGGGAGACACTATTTTGTACTGGCTTTGATAAATATATATATATGTCAACAAACTGATAGTTCCAAACAAGCATTGGCAAGAAAGTGGAAATGACAGAACTGTCCTACTGTTGGTGGATAAAATAGTGCAGCTGTTTTCTTTTCTTTTCTTTTGTTTGTTTGTTTTCGAGACAGGGTTTCTCTGTGTGGCCCTGGCTGTCCTGGAACTCACTCTGTAGACCAGGCTGGCCTTGAACTCAGAAATCCGCCTGCCTCTGCCTCCCAAGTGCTGGGATTAAAGGCATGCACCACGACCGCCAGGCAATAGTGTAGCTGTTTAAAAAACTGCTCTGAATTTTTTTTTAAAAGGCCAAGGAAAGGCACTATAAAGCACAATAATGCTATAGGAGAAAATGATGTGTCTGTACATACAGCATAGCAGCCTTCTTTATAATAGCTAAAACTACATAATGCAAAACAAAAATGAGAACGATTCAAATGTCCACTGATGAACTGAAAACTCAGTATGGTATATCTGTCGACAAACTATCAACCTGCTATAAAAAGGACCAAAATAGCGATGTGTGAAAAGAATGTGAATGGGCTTGAAAACATGCTAACGTGAAGAAGCCAATCACAAAGGAGCACGTACTGCAGGTATGTCTACACTGTTATGTGACCTGTGGACATATGAAGAGTGAACATCGATTAATGTGTGTTTAACATTGAGGTAAATGGAGGAATTTGGGGATGATAGCCAAGGAGTACAGTTTCTTTCTGAGGTAATGAAAATGCTCTAAAATTAATTGTCATGATGACTATGCAACTTTGTAAACATAGTAAAGGCCACTACACTGCAGACTTTCACTTGTATGTGCCAATAAATTGTATGTATGTGAATGCTTTTCTAACAAATCTAAAAAATATGTGCAATAAAAAAAATCGAAGGCTGTTGATACTAAGAAGAAATTTTAGAGGACTCATATAAATGAAGTAACTTGGTTTTCAACCATGAAGTAAGTTTCTATCATTTAAGGAATAGGGCAAAACCATATAGATGACAATTTTAGCAACAAAGAATGTTCTACTAACAGAAGGTCTGACACACTTTGACACAGTCACATCTGTCCTATAAGGAAGATGTGTCCACTGGATAGATGTCTGGGGCACTTCCAAGCACCTGATCTCATTCCCTAAAGATCAGATGCTTATTTAATGATAAGTTATATAGTGGCTGCAAGACATGTCCCTACAGAACACCTGTGCTCCATAAAGTATATGCAGATTATTTCAAGTAAAACCAATTGACACCCTGTGCCCACTTCAGAGGAGGAAAAATAATAGAGTAAAGGTAGTAGATCAAATTGTTTCACTATTAAGAGTTTTCTTCATGATAACATTTTCTTCATCCCTCCATGCTTCTAGTTTTTCTGAATACTAACGGAAAGGAACTCAGCAGCTCTGAGGCGTCACACCTCAATGCTATTGGAAAGTCTGAGATGGCCAGTCGTTCTTAGACTTAATAGCTTTACATCCATGGAAAACAAAGCTTTGTTCCCGTACTGCATAGGAGTTACACATTCCTCCAGTAAATACTTCATATAGAATTCAATATAAAAACATTGCTTTGTTTTTGTTTTTTTGAGATAGGTTTTCTCTGTGTAACCTTGGCTATCCTAGAAGTCCTGGAACCTGCTCTATAGAACAGGCTGGCTTTGAACTCATAGAGATCTGCCTTCCTCTGCCTCCCAAGTGTTAGGATTCAAGGTATGCATCATCACCTCCCGGTGATGATAAAATGATATAAACATTTTAATGGTTTCCACAACAATGTTATGCACTTAGTTTTTGCTTAGGCATTGCTACTTTAAAGTTTGGCTTTTTTGGTGGGTTCAAACCAAAGGCATGAATATGATAGCTAATCATTAGGTTTCAAGATAGTCTCAAGTGAAAAGGAACCAAGAGAGAAATATAACATAGGAGCTATTACTGCCTCCATTTTTTTCATAAATACTCAGTGTGGGGTTTAGAAATGCTGACATCAGGGGTTTGTTTTGAATATTGATGCCTACATTTCAATTTTGAAAATTTCTCCACTATATTCTGATGTGATCGGCCCTAAGATAATGACAGACCAGCTTGTATGTAGCATGTCCTTAAAACAATGTGTTCAAAGTGCAGTTCAACTAGAAACCATCCAATGTTAGTAAATTCAGGTTATCTGTTTTTTTAATCCATCATTTCAAACATACAAGGTATTTGAACAACTAAATGAAGTGCCTTCACTTGCACTTGTCTGCACTAGACTCCAAAACTAAGCCTAGTGTATTTGCTTTGATGGCCTTAACTCATTTCCTTAACTACCATAGCTACTCCAGGGAGAAGATCCAGCCAGGACAACTTTGTGCCAGGTCTGAAGGCTAAGTTGGATCTTGGAGGAGTCGAGGGACTTCAATGGGGCTGTGGAAGAAGTCGTGTCAAAGGGTGAAGCACCCGAGGAGGAAGAGTGAAGTGCTGAGGGCATTAAAACATAGAAAGAGGAAACTGTCGGGGGCGGAGGGGCAGTGGACCACAAGGCTGGCACAGAGGCTTGGGAAGTCTGTCAAGGGTCCTGTTTGCCTTGCCAAGAAATTGTTAGGCAATGCAACGAACAGACAAGGCAAATACACAGCACTCTCCCGAAGCCTTTGAGAGAACAGGAGGCAGATGGTGTAACAGTAACTATGAAATAGAACCTGCTAGAGCAGAGGTGGGAGAAAACCAAGGATGGTTTCTTGGAAGAGGGAGCAACTGAACTAATTAGGGATGGAACTGAATGGCAACACTGGGGACTCTAGGTCTGAAAACCAGAGGACAATTCTACAGAAACTATAGCATGGTAACTCTCACCCTTAAATCCACAGTAGAACCACCTTGAAAACTATTAAGCAAACGTGGTCCCATTTTTGACCAGGTAATTAGAAAACTCTTGTGGGAAGAGTGATTTGGGGCTGAGTGCAATCTCCAAGGGGTGTGATGGAGCTGAATGGGACAGTGAGTCTTCTCAAGTCGTGAGCTCTGGATGTCAGAGGACCTAAGATAGTTATGATGGTTAGTTTCCATCGGCAACTTGATACAACCAAGCATCATCCAGTAAGAGAGCCTCGGTGAGGGACTGTGTACGTCATGTTGACTTGTGGACATATCTGTGGGGAATTGTCTTGACTGTCATAATTGGTATAGGAAGCTCTGAGCCTCCTCCACAATGTCCCCAACTAGGGTTACTCTACCTGTCTCTGTTACCCTCCGTAACATACCAACTATGTTGGTATGGTAATTCATACCAATTATGAATTAATCACCATAAACCAGACTAAGAATTCTTGGAGGACAGGGTCTTTGCTTTCTTCACTTGGGTATTCTTAGGTCCTGGCAATAAAATACTTGGCATATTCAAAGCCTTCGTAACTGCTTATTGAGGGAAGTTGTCACGCTGGAAAAATATGGTTCTGTGACAACCAGATTTTGATGACTATCCCTAAACTCCTGTGCATAAACATTGCTCTCAGCTCTTTTATATCTGATGCAAGAAACTGGGAGGTTGCCTAGTTCCTTGGATGGGCTCTTCTTACCATACCCTAGGACTTCTTTCTCCCGGTAGGAATTGTTCAGCCTTCTTTCCCACATTTGTGAACAGCTTCTAGGAGATGGCATAGGAACAGCTTGTAGACTTCAGATGGAGCATCTTTATGGCCGACTCCTTGAGTCTCCATGAGTTAGACTTGGATGTTAAAGTAGAGGTTGAGTTTGCCCCAAGAGGTGAGACAGGAAGATACTGCTGTAGGAGCTCTGCTTAGTCCCAGTGGAATCCAGGGTGCCCTACACGGGCTGAGTTTCTCAGGGAAGACCGGGAAGTTGTATAACCAACAATAATATTTGGAATTATGCAGTTGTGATCAAGGAAATCGAATCTCATGTTGCAGGGCAGAAACCCATCACCTCCAGTGGTGAGGGAGGAATTCTCTTTGGCTCCATGCTGTTTGTGGATTAACTTTCCAGGTTATTTAATTTATTTTAATGGGAGAGTGGTCACTGCAAGAATCATAGACAAAGGAGGCTTGTGGAAGCCACAGCCCACAAGCTTGAGTTCTCCTCTGTTGTCGCTGTTGTGTTTCCACGTGGGCAAAGAGTGGACAGCCCTCGCTGTTGCTGTTTTTGCTGTCAACAGCTACCGCCAATCGAGCACATGCACCCCACTCTCTGCGTTACAAAAAATGAGAGCAAAGCCTAAACATGCCCCTCTCTTTAGAGTGGTACCTTTTATTCCAACTAATGGAGATGAGTAGCCTGCCTTGAGTTCTTGTCCATAAATGCCCAGAGTATTCAAATCAGCCTTAGATACATGCCAGATACTTGGCAAACCAATAGTTCAAAATATTAAATTTCCCTTAACTGACCCTGGCTCTCATTTTTGCAGGCACTCACTCAACATGTGTTTCAAAAGCCCAAGAATTAAGAATTGTCTAGCTCAGGTTTTTGTTTCTGATTACTTGTGTTAAATGACAAAATTTTAGTTGGTTGTGAAGTGTCATTATTTTGAAGCCAGAGGGCTATACTTTGAGGCGAAATGTTTACTACTTTCTTTTCCATTATTTTCTCAGAAGAATCCTTTGCTGGCAATTCTGGCTTGTTGGCTTTGTACATTGTCAAGTCTTACCTCTCACGGGATTGATTGGTCCATGCATTTGTAAGGAAAATGTCTAAGTAATATTTGACCATAAGAGTGCCTGTCACATGGGGAAGGGGATTACAGGCAAGTGAGTATTTTGTCTTTCTGGTTCTTTAAATTTTTGCTTGTTTTACTTTGGGTACAAAGAGAACCATTAGTTTTACAAGGACAAGTGAGTTCCAAGGATCTCCTGTTCCTGGAAATGTCTGGGCAGAAGCTGGCCAATCATTTGGAAGGGAAACTGTAGGCAAGGGTGAACAACATCAGTATTTCCCAATGAGAGATAAATATAGGGTTCTGGAGGAAGAGAAACACTTTCCTCTTCTATATGAAATCAGACAGAAAGTGAGAAAGCTGTTCTGTTAAATTACCTTTCCAGTCTTTGGGTAAGAGAAAGCCCTCAAGGTTAGTATACCTTAACATCGTAGGGACTGCTAACTCTCTCTCTTCTCCTTCCTAACCTATGACGGGAGCGTCTCAGCAGCGGTGTTGATTCAGGAAGTCGTAACATTGTAACTCATTATCTCTTTCACAAGATAAAGGACAGGGGTTTTCCATTCTTGCGATTTGAAACAATGTAAAAATTGAGTTAACTTAAAAAATATGTTTAAGGGTGCGTATGAATGACATCTTTGCTGGTAAACTCTAGAGCAGTTGACTGTCAGGTGGGAGATGCCTCAAATGAAGAAAATCAGATTTGGAATAATGTTCTAAAAAGTGAACCAAGGGGAGGGCGATTTAAATGTATAATTATTACATACATTACAAAATAATTTATGTACATTGTATACACATGAAATTGTCAAAAAAAATTTTTTTAAATCAACCAAACTGCCACTTCCTTTTGGGACTTGGAGAGAACCAGTTTCTCTGTACATCAACTTAGGGACTTTCTCTTTGCATTCAGGCACCTCCAGTGCCTAGCTGAATATTTGACAAGAATAAAACTGTGAGTGAATGAATGTATGAACGAATGAATGTAACAAGATGAGCTTCATCTGTCTTGTCATCCAACCTCTGGTATGCCTCAACATAGGCTTCAAACTGCTGCTCTCAAAAACCTGCCTAATGCACCTCCCTCATTTCTTTCACTTACACTATGCTCCAGAGAGACCGTCTGCCGAAAGCCTTTCCCTTCCTGAAAACTGGGGCTGACAGGAAAGCCTTCCTGTGCTGACTGGTTGCAGGATGCACACTTAGAATGAAAACACAAGAGAGTACCAATTTTTGAAAAAAAGATTCAGGAGTAAGGCTATAGCTACATCCACTCAATATAACCAGACATGGCATTTAATTATTATCCTGTGCATTAAATCAGGCTAAGCCCGCCAAACCAACTCATATTTCTGGCATGAAATAACTAGTTTGGCTGCTTATCCTGACCAAACCAATAGAAAATGGTGCCAAAGCCTTGTTTTATTGTGTGGGGTGTTGGCATAGACCTATTCTTGTTCAAGAAAAGAAAGGGGGGTGGGTGGGGGAAGGTACTTGAGTACAAATGTAGCCATTGGGCTTCCTCCCAGATTCTCCCTGGAGCTTCTGGAATGCTAATACACACCAGGAATGTTTGGGAAGACTGGATTTCAACTCAGGACAAGAATGTGCCCCATGGAGCTTTAATGCCTCAGCTCACAAACACAAGTGTTTCAAGTACAAGAATCTGTTGCAGAGCTCTTTAAGTTGGTCTGGGAATGGAGCTCAGTTGGAGAATGGGACAGTATTTGCCCCAGCATATAGAAGGCACTAACTTTTGATAACTGGAACACAACAAACAAAGAAACAAATACTAAGAAATAAAGCATGACTTCAGTGCCTCTATGTGTAGGGGAAATTCTCTAGAATCTTTGAAAACTGAATGCAATAATAATTTTATTCAAGAGACCCCAAGCTTTTGAACTTGAGAGAACTAAGATATGAAACATTTTCTCACAGGAGATTTTCTTGTATGGCCCTGTGACCTCTGGTTTCTTACTATGATGCTCTTGTCTGTTACAAAATAGAACAGTTAGGACCACACTCAGAAGATGGAAGGAAAGGCCTTCCCAATCACTGTTTGTTTAACAGTAATGAACATGGAGCCTGGTATCGAATTCCACTGGAGGTGAACTATGTTTGGTTTAGGATTAACTGGTGGATAAGTCAGGCAACATAAAAGCTAGTAAAAGCATAATAGAGGTCCAAAACCAGTGGGGCATTTCTCATAAGCAGTAGTGCTGACAACCAAGCCTGTGTTTTGACACTAGTATTCCAAGGGTTGACTGAGGTCGTTTGGTTGATTACATTGTCATGTTTTGTGAATTGTATCAAAACTGAAAACTTGGGAAACTCTCTTAAAACCTTGGATAATTAAATTCTCTTGAATTCACTGGCCATCCTTTGCTCTTGTGGACACATAGTGGCAACTGGTTGAAGCTGATTAGTTTTATATTTCTCAAGTCTCAACAGCCTCCTTGCTCCACTTTCCAGTCACATTATTCTACAGTGCAGTCACAATCCACTTAATCATCTCACTTAGCCCAGTTCTCTCGCCTGTTGTAGAAAAATATTTCCCTGTATCCATGACTATCAAAGTAAGAAAACATAAAGTAGCCTGAAAGGTCATCTCCATGTGTACACGCCACCCACTTGATGACTGGGAGCTTTGGGGACTGCTTTTTTTTTTTCATTCTTGAATAATGGAGCCCTACTTTGTTACCTCCCAGGGCAACACACTTCCCCAGTAACATCTCCCAGTACACCCAGGGATCCTCTGGAGCCAGGGGTGGGGTAGGGGGTGGGGGGTGGGAGTGGTGTGTGTGTGAGGGGGAGTCTGTGTAATTTACAAATATTCCCTCCTCTATGTTCCCACTTTCTGAATGTTTTGTGTTTAAAACTACAAAGGGAAGTCTTGGGTGAGTCAATCAATCATCTTAATTGATTGTAAGTATCTGAATTACTGTGTCCTTGGAAACAAACACGGTTAAAACATCGTTGGCTCAGCTAAACGCTGCCCCTGGGCCCTTTCCTTGACCCAGTCCTGAGTAAAAGATAAAATTCCCTTAATGGTTCCACGTGACCACTCCCAACTTGCAACTAGTTTATGCTATGCATTCATTTTATATTGTTGCTTGCAACTTGCTATTCTCTCTCTTTCTCTCTTTTTAAAAAACATCCATATAAGTGTTGCTAATTTCTCCAGTGTGTGACCAAAACTTTCTTTTAACCACTGAAAGGGATCAGATCAGTGTAACTTTTTTTGTCTGAAAAATTATCCAACCAAAGCTCTTTTGCTCCTTTAATAAAATTGGTTATTAAGTATCTGAAACACAAGGGAATTCTACTTCAGGGGAGAGGTCAACTAAAGCTGTTCCTAAAGTGAAACAATGTTTTTCTCTGTGTTGTACAAGGGGTTTCTGGGTGTGTGTCCCTTCAAAGGGCATTTAGCACAGTTGTGAGAAAGCACAAACAGGGGTTCCACTGTAGAAGTGACAGTGGGAAGAAATCTGGGCACACTCAGAGTGTGTCCAGAGGAAGACATATACTCAGCTTAGAAGTTAGCTGCTAGTGATGATGTAGAGAGACTCACTGTTTTACTCGGTAAAATGTTGGATATGGGCTCTGACCTATAAGTGATTTCTGCAAAAAGCTCCCCTTTAGAGAAAAAATGGTTAATAAAATGAAAATGTGTCCCATGCCAACATTTAATAAGGCATTTGTAGTAAGAATTGTAACTTCTATGATAACCCCCAGTCAACAACTGACCAGCCCAGTTTTGTAAACAGGTACCCCAAAGGATGAGAGGACTGGTCTGTGTGCCGTTTATCCTCCGCTCTGAGGTTGTGGACATGCAGTTACTTGTTTAAGGCCCTGGACAAGTGGAAAGCCAGCTCAGATCTGCAGGGCACCAAGGAGCACTCTGGCATAGTTTCCGTGCATGTAATGGCTAGCCCTCTAAGGCATGAGGTAGTCTGAACGCTGCCTTATGACCTTTCACTAGTTCTGTGAAGTTCTTGTTACACCGAACGCTTGAAAGATTCTCTCTTTGAAAACCCATGGGATTTCTGAGTTCGAGGCCAGCCTGGTCTACAGAGTGAGCTCCATGACAGCCAGGACTACACAGAGAAACCCTGTCTTGAAAAAACCAAAAAAAGAAAAAAAAAGAAAAAAGAAAAAAAAAAGAAAAAAAAGAAAGATAAAAGAAAACCCATGGGAAGACAGAGAGAGATGCCTTACACAGAGGTGCCCAAGGACAGTGACCACAGATAGAAAAACAGGCCGGGGTCAGTAGTACCTGAGGTCTGGGGCTTTAGCTATAAACTCAGAAAACATCCTGCTGGGGAAATGTTTATGGAAATTCTCCAAGTCAGAGATATGCTGTGGAGGAAGAGAAGAGTGGGCGGGAAGGGATTTTTTTTCCTGCAACTTCTTGCTCCGTCTATAAGTGTCAACCATACAGCTAATGACTCTTCCACCAGTAAGCTGCTGCCTTACTGCCACACTAGAGAGATCCTATCCCAAGAAGCTTCCGCGGGTTAAAAATCAAAGTGTGGGTGGGCAGAGTAGCCAGTGGGGATATCTCCCACCCTCCTCCCCATTCTCCCACCAGTATAAAAAGGCAGTGGGGGTGGATGGGGAAACTGGAGAAGGAAATGAAATCATGCGGGTACACCAGGAAAAGATAAGTGTTGGTGGCAGCGGAGTCGGTGAGTGTGTTGTGGCATTACCTCTTGATGAGGCTTCCAAGAAGGCTCCCGCTCATGTCCTGGTGGCTCTGAGAACAAGCATTCTTGCATCAATAGCTAATAGGCTGTCCAACCAGATGTTATCTGGGTGGGATAAGAGGGTGAGAAAACAGACCTGTTGTACGCTGTTGTCAACTACATCACTGTGGTCAGAGAAAGGCTGTCTGTGTGGGTGTTCAGCAGGGCACCTCGTTCACGGTGAGGCAGACCAGATTACGTGGCTGTTTAAATCCATTTCCTCTTGTGATTGGTAAGAATACGAGAGTTCATAATCATTCATGCATTAGTAAAGCATCCTTTCCATCATTCCCAAGGGACTTTTTCTTAATTTTTTTTTTCAAGAACAGAGCATGCATCCAGCAGAAACCTAAAGCGTTGACTTGTCTAAGCATTCTTTTGCAATAAGCACACTTTTAAAAAAGAAAAAAGAAAGAAAGCAAAAGGAAACACACAGCAAAATCTGTCCATGACAGGTACCTGTGACGAGACTGGAGATGATCAGGGGTAAGACCAACATCTGTAGCATCCTCATCAGAAGCTCCCCGGGAAACGAGAAGTACTTGACCTCCCGGTAGCTCATTTTATATGGTCGGAGGGCAAATCCAAGGATTGTTCCTGCAGGGACAAAAAGAGACAGAGAGAGAAGGGGGAAATGAGTCTTTTAAAACTAAGGCAACAGCCTCTGAAAAATGAGCAAGTATCTGGCGGGTGGTTACTCAAGTTCGACACGAGTAATTTACTTAGGCAGCAAATGTTTACACAGCATTGGGAGCAAGGGATGTATCTGTCTTTGCAGTCATTACGTGGAAGGGTTTGTTGAGTCCAGGCCTTCCAGTAGCATTTGAAGAAAAAAAAAAAGGCTATCTGGGCTGAGTAAATGAAAAATGTCTTTATCTAACTTGACTGCAGTGGGGTCCGTTTTGACCTGACTTGGTGTAAATATGAAGACTAGGGTGTAATTTGGAAACAAATCAAATGGTCCTGAGCAGGATGAAAATGGAAAGAAAGGCCTCACAAGAACGTTCCAGAAGAACAGATGGTAGAACTGCATAACCCCTTATAAAAAAACAATTAAACTTTCCAATTTAAAAACAAAAAACCAAAAACCCCTGGTGCTCATATTGTTAATCTGCCTCAGCATCTCCCTGTCTGGACATACCACATTGTTTCTCTAGCAGCCTGGTCTTGACATTACCTTGGCAACTATACTGTACATACTCGCTAGTCGCTGGCAAGAAAAGACTTCAAAATGAGCAAAATTTTTTTTCCCACAAATTTCCTGTTGAAAACTTGTTGAGGAGTAAATAGGTAGAGAGAAGGGAAAGTGATTCTCTCCTTAGCTTTCCCTCAGTCTAGAAACTTCAAAATGTTCTTTCAGAATGGTAAATTTATACACAAACTAAATGAGTCATGATACCTGCTGACATCCAGAAATTAATCCCAGTTTCAAATACATTTACTCCCTCTCCTTTCTCTCCAACTTACTTTCTTTGCCCAAGGGAATTTAGCCATTTCAATATTCCAAATATCTTCAAACATTTGCCTTGTGTTGAGATTTCACTTTTTAAAAAGCCAGAGTAAATTATGGAGAAAATAAAATACCTAATATTGAAGTATTTTTAAAAAGCCAGAGGTCAGGGGCGGGAAAGGGGAGGAGTGAACCCAAGGTTTCCCTGGGAATGCAAGAAGTCCTTACGGAAACTAAACTTTCCCAATTTCTTATGAAATGGCTTCTCTGTCTTAAGAAATGGAACACAAAGTTCATTTCAACTGCTATGGCAACTCCAATTTCAGTTCTTGGGTCTCAACAACCACGGCTATCAAAAAGCACCTTGATGTATGTGACTAGAAAATCCTGTTGACCAAGGTCTCAGGAAATGTAAGAATAATAGGCAAGAGAGGAAAACAGATTTGGAAAATACAGACAGCTGGGAGCAGAAGCTGCCTGAGTTGGCTCTACCACTTAAGTAAGAAGAACTGAGGTTCCCTGAGGTTCCTCTTACTGTAAGTCAGGCATCGCCAGTACTTTACTCCTCTTAGCAATTTAATCTCACAACAACGGCAGGATGCAGATGCTATCTCACAGTTTACTGGTGGAGAAACCTGATCTCAGTGAATGTGAAATTTGTCCAAAGTCAAGTATACCCAGGTGGCAGAGCTGGGACCTAAGGCCATGGCGTTTCTGCTCAGGGTTCATGTTTCCCCTCATCTCTAACACTTCCTGCCTCTTATGATAAACTCCATTAGTGGTCCATGGTGAGTCTATTTCTAGAATGTTCTGGTACATAATTTCATATACAGGCAGTGTGCAACTGACAAAGTCCCTTCATTCTCCTAACAGCCTAGTAGCTATTGAACAGTTTACAGAAAGACACCCAGAGAGACAATGTCTCAAGAAGTGATATCCTACGTGTACTGGCAGGTTTTGTGTGTCAACTTGACACAAGCTGGAGTTATCACAGAGAAAGGAGCCTCTCTGGAGGGAATGCCTCCATGAGACCCAGCTGTGGAGTATTTTCTCAATTAGTGATCAAAGGGGGAGGGCCCATTGTGGGTGGTGCCATCCCTGGGCTGGTAGACTTGGGTTCTATAAAAGAGCAAGCTGAGCAAGCCAGGGGAAGCAAGCCAGTAAGCCACATCCCTCCATGGCCTCTGCATCCGCTCCTGCTTCCAGACCTGCTTGATCTCCAGTCCTGACTTCCTTTGGTGATGAACAGCAACGTGGAAGTAAACTGAGCAAGTTTCCTCCCCAACTTGCTCCTTGGTCATGATGTTTTATGCAGGAATACAAACCCTGACCAAGACACTATGTTTCTCCTTATAGCCAACAGACTGTCCTGCTGGGTGGTGCAGCCTGGACATCAGCTCCTCTAGAGTGTGTCTCAGTTTCTTTGTGGGTTAGCATCCAGAGTAACAGGTTCATTTTGACACTTTCACACATACTATCATTTCCTTCACTACCTGCTCTGCACCTCCAGCCCTGCCCTGGCCAGTTCCTCTCGGTGTCACTGCCTTCTGCTTTTTTTTTTTTTTTTTTTTTTTTTTTTTTTTTTTTTTTTTTTTTTTTTGAGACAGGATTTTTCTGTGTAGCCCTGGCTGTCCTGGAACTCACTCTGTAGACCAGGCTGGCCTCGAACTCAGAAATTTGCCTGCCTCTGCCTCCCAAGTGCTGGGATTATAGGCGTGCGCCACCACCGCCCGGCTTTGCCTTCTGCTTTCTTATATATGAAATCCATTTCCCTCTCTTCTCCCTTCTCGACTCTGAAGATCTCTTCCTTTCTCTCCTGATTCCTTTTCTAGTTTCATGATCTCTAGATTCACAGTGTAAGCACACACACAGACACACACACACAGACACACACACACACACACACACACACACATACACATATACACACACACCCCTCAGCTTCACAGAAGAGAAAAACATGGAATTTGTTTTTCTGAATCTAGCATAATTTCATTCCCATCCATTTTCCTGAAAATATAATTTCATTTTTCTTTATGGATGAATGTAGTCCCATTATGTATATGTACTCTATTTGTTTTTATTCATCTGTTGCTGATAGACATCTAGATTGGTCCCATTTCCATTTACTGGCTATTGAAAATATTACAGCAACAAATATGGATGTACACTTATCTCTGTGATATGAGGCCTTTTAAAAATCTCATTGGAAAAGAATCTCCCTCCTCCTCTATTGCTGGGGATTTATTTAGTTGGGGCCTCCCACATGCTAGGTATGCACTGTGAACTAGGACCTTAGCCCTACAATCTGTATCTAAAAGCCCTTGCTGTCTTTGTGTGGGAGCAGCAGAGGTGAAGTAGCTTCATTTGTAAGCATTCAATAGCTTTGGGACTGATGCTTTGAAGAGTGAAGCTGGTAGGATGGAGACACTTTGAATGAGATTTGTCCTGGATAAGGTTTTGGGTTTACTATCCCTGCTTCTCCAAGTGAGCCATTTCTACAACTGGGAAAGAGAAGCTTATATGGAGGAAGGGGATATTTACTGAGCCCTTATTATGTGTAAGTGGTAGTCTTTAGCCCTCATCACAACTTTATTAGGCAGATATTAACATGTCTATTTAAAAATCAATAAAACGATGCTAAGAAGTCAGTTAACATGCTTGAGCTTCAAAAGCTGATAAGTGGCTAACCTGGAAGCCTTTGAACACAAGGCAATACTTTTCCTTCTCTATGTTGGTAAGAGTCCCTCCAAGGCAAATGCGTCTTTGTAGGCTGGGTCTAAGGGTAGTTCAGACAAACTTATCCCCCTGGTTCTCAGTATCTTTAAGTAGCATATTGCTCACAGCCTTCGGTAATGTTGGATTGCCACAAGATGAGATGCCACAAGAGCACCCAGGACACTGTGAAACACTGATCTATTCATCTGCTTTTTCTCTTTCTCTCTCTCTCTCTTTTTTAAGACCATGTTGCTAGGTAGCTCAGACCTGCTATGTAGGCAAGGCTGGGCCTGAACTTGTGATTCTATTGTCTCAGTCTCCCATGTGCTAAGATCACAGACATGTTCCACCTTGTCTTCCCCTTAAGGAATAGTTTAAGTAACTAAATGAATTTATTTAAATAAAATAGCCTGTCTTAAGCATGGTATGAACTCACTTGTGAGTAGCTGTAAAGGACAGCCATGCTACAATCCACAGACCCAGAGAAGATAAGTAGCCGGGGGTGGGGGTGTCAAAGGTAAGAGGAACTCATGAATTTCAATGTAAAGGGGAAATAGAACAGACATGGCATGTAGATGGAGGGAGGGACTGGATGGGGGTGGGATGGGGATGAGAACAGGAGAGATCAGGTCAGGGAAGGACCGGGAGAGAGTTCTGGGAGAGACAACTGGAATGGCATCTCTAGAATGAGCTAGAAACCCAGGGCAATGGAAATTCCCAGGAATCTATGAGGGTGACCAGAGCTAAGACTCCTAGCAATGGGACATAAGGGGTCCAACACAGCCATCTCTTATAACGATTCAAGACTTCCAGTGGAGGTAAAAGGGACCCCAACATAGCCACAAGATCTTTGACTTACAATTTATCCTGCCTACAAAATGTGCTGGGGTAAAAGTGGCCCAGAAATTGTGGGAGTGGCCAACCAACAACTGGTCCCTGGTTCAGCTTGAGCTCCACGCCATGAGAGGGATCCTACCCCTGACATTGCCAGGACCCAGAGACTGTATAGCCCAGAGACCTAGAATAGAGCCAAACATGAATAGGAAAAAAAAAGTCAATGAAATGACCCCTAATGATACTATACTCAGATATTGGTGCCTCACCCAATTGCCATCAGAGAGGCTCCATCCAGCAACTTATGGAAACAGATGCAGAGACCTGCAGCAAAACATTAGACGGAGTTTGGGGAGTCCTGCTGAAGAAGGGAAGGAAGGAAACGCAGAGGACCTGGTGCAGACCCATGCAGTTCTTCTGCATGTTGCTTCAGTCTTTGTAAGTTCTTACTTATGTGCCCTGATTAGTTGATTCAGAGGGCCTTATTCTCCTGGTGTCCTCCATCCCCTCTGGCTCTTACTGTGGGAGCAAGGTCTCATAAGCATGTTGCCTCACAGATACTGTTGAGGCCAGGACTGTTTGTATATACATCAGAAAGAACAAGAGCAGGCAGGTCAAGTGCCAACACCTCACAGCTGGTAAGCAGTGGTGCTTTGGTGGGATTAGAGAGGGTGAAGCGGTCTGCCAAAGACCTGCAGTGAGCAGCTGAAGGGGCCACGGCACCCAGGCTGTCCACTGCACAGCTTCAATCTCTCACTCACTGTCTGTACTTGGCCTGCTCAAGTCACACTGCGTGGTTAAGGAGCCTAAGTTATCACACTATACTTGACTGGCCTTTAGTTCTCTTTCAGAGCAGAACATTCAGGGGTAAACAGACTGTTCAGGTTAACCAACTCTAACAAGTTCTAGTGCTTACGTGGGAGAAAGGTGCTAAGATGCCTTCGTTTAAGGAAGCACCCCTCACGCTCATATGTTCAGTGAGAAGCAAAGGCATTTTTCTTCAGTTTTCTGCTCCTGTCCAGTTCCAGTTGTAGGTTGGCTGCTATCAGCACCAGATCATAAGGAAATGCTCTGAACGAGAAAGCTGCCTTTTTCTCTCCTCTCTTCCTTTCCCTTCCCTTCCCTTCTCTTCTCTTCTCTCTCCTTTTTTCTTTTCCTCTCCTCTCCTCTCTTTTCTCCTTCCTTCCTTTCTTTCTCTCTCTTTCCTTCTCTTTCTCTTTCTCTTCTTTCTCTCTTTCTTTCTCTCTCTCTCTCTTTCTCTTTCTTTCTTTCTTTCCTTCTTTCTTTCTTCCTTTTATGAGCAGTTAAGATCTTCTGTCTCCTGATTATTTTTATCCCAGCAATGAAAAAGGAAAATAAAACAAAACAATACAAAAATCCCACATCTCTGAAACCCAGTCTGATGCACAGGTTTCTGACTGACCTCTCATCATTCCTACCAGCAAGGGGCAGCCAGGTGAGGTCTTCTGATGAGCTCTGATGAGCTGAGCTGGCTTCCTTCAGTCCAGCAGCAGAGTCCTTGAGAAACTGATGTCTGTCAGTGGACACTTAGACACTGCCTGAAGGTTCCAGAGCTTTATGGAACACAAAGCTCTATGGTGGCTACCAGAATGTCAGTGTAAAAGGGAACTTCTTTATTGTTGGCTAGTCTACAAAAATGACCACAGAAGTCAGAATAACTCTCTTAGAGCCAAAACATGCTTATTCAAATTTGTAGCTTGGTGACATAGAAACACAGATGTCATCATGCTCATGCTTAGCCTGCAATCTTCCATCATTCTTGCTGAAATATGACATCTGGAATCTAGAAATGTCTTAACTGAGATATTTAAGGTGGTGAAAATTCACTGTGTGGTTGGATCCTAAGAACAGTGGTGAATTTTTGCTTAAAGACTGGTTCTTACTTATGAAAATGAAGTAGGGATTCAGCAGGTGTTCAGCTTCTCCCTGCAGAGTGTACACGAACACCGTCTTGGAAGACTGATAACCTATCATGTTCTAAACCAAGACAAAATGGACTTGTTTTTAAAGGCTAAATACACACAAAAAGTTAAAAGTGTTAAGAACTTGCTAATATGTCAACTGATAAAATCATGGAAAACACAAAAAATGAAAGAGGGCGAGATGTAGTTGGTTACGACCAGGTCACTGCATTTAGCTTGTGGTGAATGCTGGGATTTGGAATAGCAACATCTTGCTAAACTTCTTTTTTACCCACAAACCCTTGCATTGAATGGATTGGCAGACGAAGGCCTTCTGGGGTCATTCCTCACAGTGCAATAAGCTTTAAGGAAGGCACTAGAGAAGCTAGAATGCCCAAAGGAAATCTGTTTTGCTTTGTTTTGTTGCTTAGAAAGAAGTCTCAGGTCCTGGGCAGTTACACACTGAGGTTAGTCCGGGTCTCTCGAACCTGCAGTAGTCTATGGACCTTACTATATACACTGCTTCTAGTGTGTAGTAGCATTCACAGAGAATACTTTAAAAATGGCCCAGCTCTGCCTTTACCATACTCCATGATGCTGGACATGCCCTTAACCTCCTATGCTTTAATATATGTATATATATATATATATATATATACACAATATATATTATAAATATTATGTATATAATATATATAACTCACATACATACAAGTATATCTATATCTATCTATGTATTCTATCTATCTATCTATCTATCTATCTATCTATCTATCTATCTATCTATCTATCTATCTAAATAAATAAAGGCTTTAGCTATGAACGCTCCTCTTTGCCTGGACTGCTTTCAGCTGGTTTTTCTATTTCTACTTGGCTTCCCCAATAACATGATGCCCAGAGGGACCCCTTTAACATCTAAAGTAGGACATCATCGATACCTCCCTCTGATGGCATCAAACTGGATGTATTGAGGGCTCTACAGCACCTGGAAGTCACCACCCACTGCTCCCTCCCTTGCTTCTGTTTGCACCTTTGCCCCTTCCCCTCCCAGGGAATTGCTTTCCCGTCATTTTAGACTGGTCCCATTGTATGCTCTCTGTGAGGAAGTTTAGAGGAAAATTATGGGGATGTAGGAAGAGAAGCCTCCCTCATTCTGGAGTCTGGCTGAAGCCTCTAAGAATCAACTGAGCTCAAAATTGAGAATTGCAGCACAATTAGCATTTAATGGGTGAAGGCCCCTCTCTGCCTTTCCTAGGCTGCAAATTTATAATCCGCTAGAAATCTCAGCACAAATTCCATTTACAGAAAGAAACATGTCCTAAACCCTTTGTGCAAATCCAATGGCTTCTGGCTTTGCCCTATCAGGTTAGAAGCCCAGCCAAGGCACCTTCGGAACCACCCTATGGTCTCACTCATCAAGGAAGAGGTTCTAAGGAAGCCTTTGTGCCACGCACACTTTGCGTGATGGCAGAATCTGAGGCGTAAACTTCAAGGAAAGTCAGTCTCCTGCCTCCGCATTGTCGCCTGGTACACCAAACTCAGAGGTGGCCCAGATATGTCCTCGTATTAGTGTGCTAGGAACTCACCAAGATATCATTTTTTTACAGCTAGCAAGAGAAAATTCGGACATTGCTTTCTGACCTTCACCAATGTTTCCAACTATCCTAGTTTAATGTTTTAAGTACTAGAGAGTAATTGAAAGGTTTCTCTCACTCTAAGACATTAGCTGAAAGTGTTAGGTCGAGATTCCCCTCTGCCTGCCTCCAGCAAGAACCAGAGAATTAGCATAAGAATACCTCAACAGGGAGGGCTCCACCCCTCTTCCTCCTGCTTCACACCTGGCTACCAGACCCTGCTGACCTGGGTGTGTGGGGGTTGCTTGCCTACGTGACTTCAGTCTAGCACTAGGACTGGGGGAAGAAGGACTTGGACTGGGGGAAGGACTTAGACTCACATGCAGGACTAGCACTAGAACTTAGATGGGCTAGGACTCAGATTCATGTACTCGCATTCCCCCGGGGCCCAGAGCACTTGGGCCCCGGGGGGATGCAGCACCAGTTCAGAGGAGATAGCTGCTGTTTTAGACCCAGTATGTTTTAGATAGCCTCAGAGGTACCTCAACTGTTGAGCTGCCAGATTTTTCATTTCTCTTTTGCAATGATTGTAAAAGCCTCATGCCATTTTTAAAGAAATACACTCAGATTTTACACCACCCGTGTGTAGTCTGTTTGTCAAAGCCGAATCCCGTGCCCACTTGGCCAGAATCCCTTGTCCCGTGGAACAGGGACCCCACTAGAAACCCCGGTCCGCGGCACCTTTGAAGTGTAACTTGAAAGCCATCAAAGCAGAATGCTAAAACATGTGACAGCAACGTCCCCTTCAGAAGTTTATATCAACTGGGCAGTGGTGTCACACACATTTCATCTCAGAAGGCAGAGGCATGCAGGTCTCTGTGAGTTCGAGGCCAGCCTGGTCTACAGCGTGCATTCCCAGGACAGCTAGGGCCACACAGAGAAACCCTGTCTCAACAATCAAACAATCAAACAAAGAAGTTCATATCTACACTTGAGTAGGTCTTATTCTTTGAACATCCCCAGTTTGTGTTTGCAAATCTACATTCTGCTCCATGCTGCCTCATCCCTCCATGAGGAAGTCCTGAATCTTGGATTTTACCTGAGTTTGGGTCCTCCAAAACTAGGTGAGCTCTTCAGGCTTTACTGGTGACAGTGTGGCCCTGGGCCTTCATCCTCCTGCTGGGGATGCTGCGGGGCTCCTCTGCCTCCAACTCACTCTCTCCAGATAGTCACAGGCTGTACTCCCTTTAAAGTTTAGCTTATGTGTCTCCTCCTTGAAGCCTATCCTAATGGCTTTTCCTGAGCCAGCTTCATTAGCTCCTGAAGTTCTTATCTCTCCCCTGGCAGTTTATCATATTTGTTATTTTCTCTCTCTCTTCAAAACTCACACTTAAGTCCCTAAAACAATTCTTGGTCCATAATAGATGTTTAATATATTGCCGAATGAAGAACAGGGCTGCTTTTCTCTTGATTGACGATGTGGAACACACGTCCTGAAGGTAAGAGTCTCTTGGGTCTAGCTGGGCAGTGGTGGCGCATGTCTTTAATCCCAGCACTTGGGAGGCAGAGGCAGGTGGATTTCTGAGTTCGAGGCCAGCCTGTGAGCACAGTCTTTTGTGTACCCTAAGGAACAGCTTTTCTGTTTAAAACAGTGTGATTTCTCCCTGCACTGTGCAACTGGATCTTGAACAAATGATGAAATCTTACATGTTTGAGTTTCTAGATTCTCAAATGAAGACTGATATGATTGTGCTAGAACCTTAGTTCTCTTTCATGGCAGGCTTCTAGGCAGGTAGAGATCCAGTGTAGCTCTGTAGAAAGATCATGAGTCCAGTGATGATGTTTTGGGACCTGAACCACCAGCAAGTTAGGCTACGAGATAATTTATGCAAATGATTCATCCTTCATATGAAATCTACAGGACTCATCATTTGTCCTTGATGAGGAGACAAGGTGTGGTGAGCCGTTTGTGCTGTACTAAGCAAGGCTACCAAACAAGCTTTCAAACTCTTTCTCTGGAAGTCTTCAAGTCACATAGTCTCACCAGAGGGTTTTGTGTTTTTTTTTTTTTTTTTAACCTGCAAAATGGGAGTAGGCTGGAATAGGTGGTATCTAAGATCCTTTTGGTCTTTAAAATTCTCAGCTAAATATTTGGACTTATATAACTCCAGGCATTATGTAAATATCTAAATAGTTCACTTGAATTCAGCTTATTTTTTCTAATGAACTCTAAGCTCTCTCATATGCACGAAAAAATGCTTCATCAATTTGACTACTACAGTTTTGTTTAAATTTTACATGTACAGGTGCTGCATGCAGGTAGTGTTTATGTACCCCTTGAGTGTCTGGTGCCATGGGGGCTTGAAGCCCCCCCCCCTTTCTGTGGAGAGTAGAACAGAGCATAAGATCTCCTGGAACTGGGGTCACAGATGGTTGCAGAGCTGCCTTACGGGTGGGTGCTGGGAACTGAACCAGGTCCTCTGGAAGAGCAGTCAGTGCTCTTAACCAAGGAGGCATCTCTCCTTTCCTCTATTCTAGTGTTATAGCAATAAATGATTATTTGAGGGGTTGAATAAATATTTCTATTTCAGGGTTTGTCTCTCAATTTGGAGAAGTCATAGGCCCAGCTCTGGCCAGTCTGGTGAACCTAGTGGGTGTAACTTTTCATTCGCTTGTTTTTACAAGCAGGTCAAGGGCATAATGGTGAATTTACCTGACCAAGAGTCCTGCAGAGCCCTTATTCCCAGCCTTTTGTTTCCATTCAAACTTCCACCATTTCCTGGTTAGAAGCTTCTTTGGGTTGGAGGCGACTTTCAGCTTTCTCCCACATCCCACAGAGATTCCAGCTGTGGCCTGGCTCACTCTTTTGTTCTTTGGTATTTCCTATGGCTGAGGGGGGAAATACCTGTTCCCACCTTGCTTCACCCTTATTACTCAGAGGAACCAGCTCAGGGTGACAGATGGATGGCCGGCCAGAGTGGAGACACCAGGATTGGGAGCAGTCCTGAGTTTTGAGAAAAGCCTGGAACTCTGTTCCTAAAAGCTTACTAACAACCCTATGTGAGATTGAGGTACAGCTCTCTGTGAATGGAAGCACATGTTTGCTCTGGGTTAGAGTCCCAGCATCAACCCCGCACCCCTCCCCCCCCAAAAAACCCCTGTGTGAAGTGAAAATTCAAGTTAAAAATAATCAGAAGGATCTTTTAAATGTCCAATATATTGTTTAGAACAAAACCAAAAAAAAAAACTCCGAAAGATAATTTTTACACTAAAGAGCACAGCCAACATCCTTAGAATCTGCTGACTTCCTGCCTTGAAAAAGGTATTACTATGAGTGAGTGGAGACTCAGAATGGGCAAACATTCCCAATTCCCCATTGTACCATTCGTGACCACGTCCTTGGCTTGCACACACAATCAGAAAGCCATTTCTATATGCTTCCTTTCCTTCAGAGCCTCTGCTCACTTACGTGCACATCTTTTGTAATAAAAATAGTGCCTACTCCTATTTCTGGATTTTTTTCTTCTTCTCTGACACTCAGTGAGCCCCTCTTGTACTGAGATTCTCAGGCTATTGGTGCAAGGGTTCTGGGAGCTTGTTCATGAGCTGGATGCCCCATCTAAGAACCAGGGCTGGCCTGGGAGGCAGTGGCTCTCAGTTTTTTGAGTCTGATCCCGAGAGGCCTCTTATTTCTAAAGCCTTTGTTGCACAACACGTGAGCTTCTGAACTGCTAAACCCAAGGAGAAGTTGGAGGCAGAAAGACTAAAACCCAAAACCCTGTCCCATCCCTTTGGTTTGAATGAAGGTCATGGAAGGTCAGGGATAAGACAGGGCTTTAAAAGTTCAATGACTCATGCAAATAACAGCTTTGGGCATCTCATCTGAGGTAAATCCAAACTTTGGAAGGAGACAGAATACCAGAATTTGCTTAATTCTAGCCCCCAAACTGTGTTTTTTTTAATAAAGATTTCTTTAGTTTCCTTAATTTACCTGGCCAACAGACATACACCTGAAATCTCATTCTTTCTTAATTCTGGCAGTGATAGCAGCAAAGTACAAAAACAATAACAAAAACCTACAATTCAGAGACGCGAACTGCTATAACCTCTTTGGACAGAAATCATACATACTTATCAAAACTCCTTCAAACGCATCAACTTCATTTCTAAGGCTATAACACACAGATCTATTCTACCAGCATGAAATAATAATACAATATGTATCCAATACAATATTATCCAGCACACTCTTTTTATAAATGAGATATAAAGGACAAAACAACCCAAATGCTCATCAACTATGGGTTACTTAAATAAATTATGGTACCCACGGCCACTGTAGTTCAGAGATAATGAAGAACTTCTATATGTCAATAAGAAGTAACATCCATGCTGGGCAGTGGTGGCACACGCCTTTAATCCCAGCACTTGGGAGGCAGAGGCAGTTGGATTTCTGAGTTTGAGGCCAGCCTGCTCTACAGAGTGAGTTCCAGGACAGCCAGGGCTTACACAGAGAAACCCTGTCTCAAAAAAAAAAAGTAACATCCAAGATACAGGGGAAAATAGAAAGGCAGAAAGCAAAGCTTTTATATCATGCTATTATGTGTACAAGAGGGGAAAAACACCCTAGAATTATAAAAGAATAAAAGTATATTCTTGTTTTTATGTTCACTAAATAAAAACATACAAGTAATGGCTAAGCCACCAGATCTCTCAACTTACCAAAAAAAATAAAAATAAAAAAAATAAAAACCTTATTGAAGTTGTTTCTACATTAACTCTTCATTTCTTCTAAGCTTTTCTAAGTTGCTTTTTCATTCTGAGTTGATTTCTTTTAAATTCTGCTTTAAACTTCCTCAGTGAAGACTTTCCTTAGCCTGAACAGCAGAGGGTCAACCTATGGTCATCCTGGGGGAGGGGACCCCTCTGACCAACAGCTCTATCTTTTTTGGCAATCGGGAACTGAATTTAATTGTCATTGTTGGTGTGTGTGCCGCTTCAGTCACTTAGCCCTTAGAATAGAGGTACCCATACCACAACTGAAAACACAATGCCTCGTGCAGCAAAGGAGGCATGCTCTCCGCCACCCAGCACCCTGTGAGAAGCACCGTGGTTGTGGAACTGATAACATAGTAGGAGTTTTAATGAGTAAAGTAGTAGGAGGCTTTTTGACAGTATTGTTTCGTTTTCCTAAAGTTCAAATGAAAACCTAGGAAAACAAAGAGGAATTGACAACAACAAAAAGTCAACATATGACAGGCCGTCTCTTAGGTCTCAGACTCTCTTAGGTCACAAGCCGTCTCTTAGACTCTATTAAGTTACATCTGAGCTGAGTGCATTGAAGTAGCATGCTTGCCAATCACAGGATCCCTGGGGTTTTTTCTTCTTGCCATAATGATGGGTTTAAGGGATGCAAGGTGAACAACTCTGGTCACCCTTTCCGAGAGAGGAGGGCAGAAACGGCCCATCTCTCCTCCTGTGAGGGATACTAGAGCCTCTTCTTACAAGGACCTTTCATTGATAAGGCTCTGATGATCTTTCTCTCAGAAGGATAGTCTCTCTGTCCTCTCTCTCTGGGAAGGGCAGCAGTTGGTGGCCTGGAAGCCTAAGGAGAACCTAAGAAGTCTCTTGGGGAGAAGGAAAATGGAGTTGCTTCTCTGGAGACAAGAACTCAGCCTTAAAATTCGAAACTTGATTGTGCTTCTTGATTTGCTGTTTCTAATTTTACTTTCAGGTCTTTGATATGCTACACAGGAGAAGGGGGCGTGTCTTCCGCTCTGCCTCTGTCTATAGTGTACCTGTCTCATCTAAACCTCCTTATTTGGTTTTTTATCCTCCTTTTGTAACATCAAAAAGTTGCTTGAGTCTCTCTTATTCTTTAATATGTGAATGGTTCTTTACAATAAACATGACATTTTACAGTATGTGGCTTTCTAGCCTCAAAGAAAGGAAGGTAATTTTTGCTGTATACATCTACTGAGGGACTCCATGCACTTCCTTGACCCAATCAACCATATTTGAAGAAGAGCATAGCTTTTGATTGGTCTTGGAGGTGGGACTACTCTTGGCCTAGGAAATGAGCTGTGGGCAGTTTTGATTGCCCTGAACCTTGACATAAAACTCTTAATGCTTAGACTTAATGAGCATAATGGCTCAGCTTGATGCCCTAAAATGCTTTGTGTGTTCCCTCATCTCCTGGCAGTAATACAGCATCCCAGATGCCAAATCAAATACCTGATGAACGATAAAATCCTACAACTCTATAAATACAGCATACTCTCACACCTAGAATGTAGAATCTAGAAAAGATGGTGCCTAAACACTGCTTGCCCTCCCTGCACAATGTGGACTTGTTACAGTCTTGTTTGTATGTGTACAAAAACAAAGACTCCCTATGTTCTATCCCTGATCCTTGACAGAGGAGCAAAAATGGCTGTTGCAGTATGCTCCCCCTATGTCCTTGAACCCTGGATAAAGAACACCTACCATCAGACACATGGCCAGATCCATGATGACCTTTTAAGAGTCACAAGGAGATAAGGTTTGTTTCTTTGGAGAAACTGGCTCAAAGGAATAGGAAATCATCAGGTTCCTGCTGTGGTCAGTGTGGGCTTGGAAATAAACACTGTTCCATACATCCTGATAATTTAGAGAAAGGTAAAGTGCGCTTCAAACATTGTGACGTAGAGGTTAGAAGCAGACGTTAGTTTAAACTTAGGTGGTGTGGAGCTCTGAGGCCAAGAGACTGGTATTCAATCTTCAGTTGAATAGAGTATGTAGAGAGCAAGGGCTGGAACCAGGACCTTAAGATGCTCAGTGTTTCTGAGCTATATTCCAGATAGTTACAGAACCAGGAGGCCAGTGGGCTGGCAGTGGCTTGCATGACTGCAGAGAGTACACACTTCATAAACTGTAGCCTTATGAAAATGGGAGGCATTATGACTGTGGGCAATTGTTCTGAAAAATTTGATCACCCATTCAAAAGAAAAATTAGAAATGGCTTGCTTGGTTTTCTCTCTGTCTGGATTAACAACAGGGAAAACATAGCAAATAAAACACAGAGATAATCTAAGAACATCACGTCTTCTTCAGTTTGCTTCCAAACAACCTGACCGGCTCTTTTGAGAAGCAGTCATGTTCCTCTCCCTGGCTCTGCTGCTCTTGCAGGAGACATGAAAATACTGGAGAAAAGTAAGAATGGAGAGGGGGCGGGGGGAGATCTCCTATAGGCCTCAAGTAGCATAAACAAGAACCCAAACTCTTGTGTATATTACATTTAATAAAACACTGTTCCCAGAAACTCCCCACTCTCCTGAGAGAGTCATCTCCCGTCTGGTACTCTGTGCTCTCATAATGTCTGCCTGGGGATTCTCCCAGCTCAAGAGACCATGGCAGAAAGGGTCAGATAATGATTGTATCACTTTCTGGCTTTTATTTCTGCCTCTCAAAGCCCTTTACAACTATCAGGTCTCTTCCTACAACTCCCTTGGTGTTCTTCTCCAGCCAAGGAAACACGAATCCCAACTCTTGAGCCTAAACCAGGTTAAGTATCTTCTCTCATCCCCACATTTAGTTCTCCTAAATCCCTGAATCTGGCTTTTTCTAGCCCACAAACACCACCCAAACTGTATAATATATATGGATCTCTCCATGGCAAAAAAGTAAGCAGAACTTCCTTGTATGTAAGCCTTTGTATGTACTTGGATCCGCTTTGGTTTCATGGCTTGTGTGAGACAGAACTTGGATATAGAACCAGGCAGAGAGTTTTTTATATGTAACAAAATAAAGGCTTGGATCAAGAAACTGGTCTATAAACCTAGGTTGTCTGATTTCAGAAGCCAGAGCTTTGATCCCCTTTTACTCTACACAGGACCACCTACCTGTGCAGAGTTAGTAGCTCCCTGGAACACTTTAGTTGGCATGTGTGCCAGATATTTGCCACCCTCCCCCCATCAACTCTGATAACCTTTCTGAGGGTCTGCTTCTGAGTGTGTGGGGGCGGGGGAGGCAGACTCAGTCTTTACTCCCATCTCTGTACTTTTTCTCCAAGGCAAGGAGATGATGTCCTTTGCCCCAAGTCTTCTGCCCCAGAAGCCCCTCATGAATGGCAGTGCAGACACCTTTGGTTACGTCCGGGAAGGATTTGTCAGGGTTATCATTCCTCCCAGCTTTCTGAAGTTCTGTTCTCATCTTCCAGAGATGTTGAAGAAACCGCAGAGCCTAAAAAGCTGTCTGCAATTCTCTGGATTCCTGTTGTTCAGCCGATATGGAGATGCCTACTGTCGGGGGCTTCAGGAGGCAGAGGGACATCAGCGTAGGCGTCAGACTGTGCCCACTCCATGGCTCAAGCAGGCGACCAGTGTGGTCTCACTCAAAGTACTCCTCAGCCCTCCAGCTGAGAGTAAACCACGCTATATCCCTGTGGCTTAATCTATTTGGCTAGCCGAGCCAACTGGAGCAGTGCAAGGCACAGAACATGTGATGGCGACTCTGAAAGACAACTGCTTTCACGAAGGGCCGAGCTTATGCAGGATGATGGCCTCATATACTGCTTACTCCCATAATCCAAAACCTCCCTATCTTCAATGTGCTAGCAACACCCTGAGTGTTTAGGGCAGTGAACCCCATCCACCAACCAGCCAGTCACAGCAGGTACATTCTGTCTCGGACACAATGGGATTTCAAACAGCTCATTCAGTATTGGAACACATTCTGATTCTTGGATCTTTCTCTTGTATGCTAGCCTGTACATTCAACCGTTTGGTCATATAAGACTTGGGCCACCATCCTCTTTCATTTAGTCATCACATCTCACAAGTGCCCTTTCTAATGATCTCAGTGCCTCCTCATTTCTCACATAGAGGGCTTGGCACAGATCTTTAGATGAGGGACAGCAAAGCAAGGGTGAGCAAGGATAGGAGCAGCGTGCAGAGAGTGAATACCAGTATGAAGCTGGAGCTAGAGTGGGGTGGGTGTGTGAGTGTGTGTGTGTGTGTCTATGAATGTGTGTATCCATGAATGTGTGTATGCATGTGTGTCTGTGAATGTGTGTGCTTGTGTCTGTGAATATGTATGTGTGTGTGTGCATGTATGTGTATAGTATGTGTGCATGTGCGCATGTGTGTAATGGGCTCTCTGATTCTTCGGTTCAAGTGATCTTTTGGCTCTAGAATCCTGAATACTATGTGTCACTGTGTCTGCCTGGAATCCTCAACATGCATCAACACTGAGAAAGTATCTGTGCCTCAGTTTCCCCATCTTCAAAACAAGAATAATACAGGTGCTTCCCTCTCTGGGTTGTTGTAAGGTTTAAGCAAGGCTAATAGAAAAGAGTGTGTGGCACCCGCACATGAGGGGCTGATATTGTGATGAAGGAGGAGGAAACTAAGCCTCAGAGAGATGAAATACTTTGCTAGGGATTACACAGATAGAGAAAAATACAACTAATGTAGGAGTCCAGGTATATTCTTTATCAAAAGGTCAGACTCACTTATTATTAATGTGGTCTATTTAGGGCTCCCAAACTGATGGGAAAACAGAGACCTCTGGGGCACCAACAGACAAAGAATCTCTACTAAACGAAGTATATATATTATCTTATTGTAAAGGTTCAGATTACAAACTTCTCTGTTACAATCTGTGGCTTTTGTATATTTCTTTTCCATCCTGCTTTTTAAAATTCATCTCTCCCAGTAAACTAACTGAGATGAGAGAAACTCACCGCAAAGCACATGAACAAATATACAACAATTGTTAAACTGGTAAATAACATTGAATTTTTGTGTAAATGCTTTAACTTACTATTTTAATAGACAGAAGGTAACAGTTGATAGTATCTAAAGGAGATAGAAAATTCAAACTATACAGAGATGAAATGAGAGGAAAATAGTATCCCTCTGCCTGACTCCCCAGACACCCATCTCCTGTCCCAAGAGGAATCCACAATGGCCACTTTCTTGAGATGTTATTATTAGATTACACTGAATTTTAATCTACTTAAGCTTATTGCCAGAAGAAGTTAGAGAATGGGGTGAAATGATATATTAAAATGTAACTAATATATTTTCTTTTCTGGGAAGTCAATTTCTTTCAAACTCAGGTAAAGGATGCTAACTTGCTTTGTGTGTGCATCAGCAGCAAGACCATCAGTAAGAGAAGATGCCAGCTGCGGGCACTCCACAAGGTAAAACATCAGGAGCTGCGTTGATCTGGGTCTTGCTATATTCAGATTCCCATCCCTTGCTGTCGATCTCATGACCCTATTCCTGGTTATTTTGTTGGGAAAACACATTCTCTTGCCTGGGACACATTCTGTGTCTTCAGTAAGACAAAGAACTTCCCCTTTCTTCTTAGCAAGCTGTGAGGTCCCTCTGACACAATCAACCAGAGTTGGGAATGAGAAGTCTCTCTAGAGGAAGGGCGACAGAGCGTGCTCTCCCCGACCCTCCTCCTCCTCCTCCTCCTCCTTCTTTTTTAAAGATTTATTTATTTTATGTATATGAGTACACTGTATCTGTCTTCAGACACACCAGAAGAGGGCATCAGATCCCATTACAGATGGCTGTGAGCCACCATGTGGTTGCTGGGAATTGAACTCAGGACCTGTGGAAGAGCAGTCATTGTTCCTAACCACTGAGCCACCTCTCCAGCCTGAGAACCCTCTCCTTAGCACTTAGTCTTTTTTATCAAACGTTTGCAGTTAACCAGGAAGACACCTGCTGCCGCAGGCTTTCCTCACAAACTCTTCCAAACGGACTTGGAGCTTGCTGCAGTCTTCTATCTTGCTGCCAATTTTCCCTAGTTATACAAAGTTTTGTCACAGTGCAACACGTTCACACCTTGCCACTGCTTAGAAATGGCACCTGGCAGCATGTTGGTGCTTGTAGAGGGCATGCTGCTGAAATCAGAGCAATTCTCTGCTTTATTCTGGACTCATGGAGTCATGCGTCTCTATCCCTAGACCACAGTCTTCTTGTCTGGTTTCCATTTCCACACTAAATGCATACTCATCTTATTTGAAAAAACAAAAACAAAAACAAAAGCACAACACCAAATGAATTGGATAAACTTTTAAGCACTTTTCCCTGAGAGCTGAGCATGCCTAAGAATTTGGAAACTGTTATCTATGATTCACAGTCACATTTGGGGGAAATACTTTCTTCTTCTTCTTCACTTGACATCTGTCTTGACTCCTTCACCCACTTAAGTTCGAATAAAGAATTGACATCCAGACATATTCCATTATTTTGTTAAAGGCTAATGTAGACATGAACTCCAGTCACAAGTGGAGCCTTTGTGTCGGCTGGGCCCTCAGTGGAAGACACCGATAGACAACCAAAGGCATCCTCCCATTCTCTAAGTCTGTTTGCTTATAAGTCGTCTGTTTGCTATTCAGGACCTTTGGTGGAAACTCGGTGGTCTCTCTGACTGTCAATGAGCTCTTTTTGAGTCTCTGTGTGTTTCTTCTTCTTACTGCTTCTAACTCCTCAGTTTCCATCAGTAAAGCCAACACTGAGGGCGTCCAGCCAACTTATCGACTCCAGCTCTGCCAACTTTGAGTGCCGTTCTCACAAATCTGAGGAAAGACCCCACTGGGCTAGGAAGTGAGAGTGCTAGAGAAAACAGACCCTCAATTCCTGGCATTTTCTTCATGTGAGAAGTGATGCTGTGCCTCCGTATTTAGCAACTTCCTCCTCAATTAATCCGTCTTCCCTCCCCATCCTCTATTTTCCATTCCTCTATTCTTTCATGGAAATATTCCTGTCTTACAGAAGGAGCTCGTTTGGTGTTTAGAACACCATTTTGAATAGCTGATTCTGTCTCTTTTGCAAACATATTGAGCTCCATGCAAATAGTATTATTAATGCAAAGCAAGTGGGTATATGTTAAATGGGTGTAAGGAATGAGACCTGATTGTAGAAGAACAAGATCGTTCTTTCCCTTGAGCTTAACTGTCAATCAATGGTAGCATGCTCATGCTGTAGAGCTGCATCAGCAGGGATGCCTTGCTGGCCTCCCCCACAGGACATCCCCCTTCTTAGCATTTCTCATCCAAGTCAATAATCAGCAGAGCAAGAACAAGATGGCTCTTCTGTTAGGAGAACAGAGTTTGGCACCAGACTGACGCCACTTCTCTTCTCCAGCACAGAGACTTTGGGCAAGCTTCTTGATCTCTCTGTGAGCAGTTCTATCCATAAAATGAGGGAGTCTGTAGTATCATGCCCACCATCACAAGCGAGAGCACACGAAACCCTTGGAGAAGGTAGTCTCATACACATCACCCTTGGAGAAGGTAGTCTCATACACATCATCCTTGGAGAAGGTAGGATGCTATCTCTTGGCCCGACAACAGCTGTGACTCAGGGCATAAAATGAAGCAAGAACATGGCCGTTTGCATTGACTCCCAGGAAAAAGGACAGTGTTACAACTCTTTTTCCTGGAATGGACTCAAAGCTTTGAACCTACTGAAGAAAGCTATTATTTTCTCTGGCTTAATCAGGACATGTCACCTTTGAGTTTTTCTACAATGAGTCGGAAACTCATTAATCAACAGCTACTAAGAAGGGCCAAAGGTGTTAAAATGGGATAAACCTGAAGTCCATGCCACACATTTTTCTCTCCTGCTGTATTTCTCTTTGTCATTCATAAAGTCAAGTTTCTTGACAAAGTTATATCTATAAGTTATACAAGTTTCTTAGTTTTCTTATAAAGTCATTAATTCTTGAATATTTATGCATATCTTGGAGTGATTAAAGTTTTACATGAATGCCCTTTGAAAGCAAGTTGGTAGAAATTTATTTTAGAACTTATTATTAGTTTATATGTTTCTAATCTAAGGATGTCTACACTGGTTGAATCAAAAATTTCAGATAGTTTTTTTTTTAATTCGTTTTTTAAGGAAAGATCTGTGTTGTCCATTAAATAATAAACTAAAACTTCAAATAGCTGTAAACCAAGCAAACAAAAGTTTTATTAATATAGATTGCCATCAACCATGCTAAATTAGTAAGGGACTGAAATATTTTAGAAATGACATAGCTATGGCAGGCTCCATGAGGCAATGAATGAAAGAGACCTGTGTTTGCAGTCTCCCAGTTTACCTTCCAGAGTCACTGCATGAGAGCGTCCAAACACAGGACAGATTTGACTTCCATTTTTAAACACTGATACTCAGTTTCAAGCTGCACTAACTAAGGATATAAATATTATTAGAGGCCCTCTTGTATAAATCAGTTTTAAGTAGCAGTGGCATTGTATAACATTTGGTCAAGTCTAGACTACCTAGTGATTCAATCATCACTCTTGTCCTCACACAGCATGGGAGAACATTTATGTATTTTCTATACACAATCAATGGATGTGCATGATGCTTACCAACAATTCTTTCTGATTGTCAGGTGTTTAGCTCCCAACAAATGGTTTGTTTGTTTGTTTGTTTGTTTGTTTTCTGGAGAGGGGGAAAAACAAAACAAACAAACAAAACAAAAAGAAAACCCAACTTCTTCAAATGCAGAGGAGATCCGGAACTATAAGTTTGATGCCTACAATCAGTCTATGGGATAACACTCCTGGGCATTCTAATGTCCCACAGAAACAGGATACAAGCTTTTGTAATTTTGGTTGAGGTCATATGACTCACCCACAATGACAGCAGTGACCGTGAGCAGCACAAAGGCATTCCGAAACAGGTAACTCTTAACGTCCTCCTTTGTGATGTTCTGTACTTTCTTCTTGGCCAGAAGCGTCCGCTTGCGCACCCCTTGCTGGAATCTCTCCATCCTGCCCCCCATCCTGGGCTCTTCTCCGTTGCTTTTTGTCATATTTTATCTTTCTAGGAATTTATCACGTCTTTGCACGTCAGTGTCTTGAACTTGTCCCCAGAAAGCGGAATCTCCTCTTCGGTGTTAGAGAGAACAACTAGAGTGGAATAGAAAGGGAAAAAAGTTTCAGCTTCCTGGGCTGAGCAATCAGCGCCGCCAGCTCACGGGATGGCAGCCAGTGAGTTAATTGCACGAGAAATAAAAGATGGAAGAGCTTCGATATCAGGCTAGATTGTGTGTATTTTACTGGACTATGTGTACAAAATAAGCTTACAATTAGAATAGATGAGCAAAAAATTGTGTTCTATTTCCAGTTTGCTCTATCCCTTCAGTGAGTAAGGGGTTCTTCAGAGTTGGATGAAACCACGCACCCACATTCCCACACTGTCCTGAGAGCCTAGCCAAGTGCCTCGCACAGCCCACGCACTCATTAAGTGCCCGGTTGAACTAAACAGACAGAAAATCCCACTTGAGAACTCATGTCTTGTATGTTGTTGAAGATATCATGAGATACTGACATGTAGCCATTGGCATATGCAGTGTGAGTCTTTGGTTTTATTTCTTTACTTCACTAAGAAAGAAACACTAGCCGATTAACTTGTAAATATGGCCATAAAAAAGAACACAAGTGCCCAGGTGATAGTAGAAATGCATTTGAGGCTTTTACAGGGAAACCTTAACCCTGAAGTTAGCACATTGCCCTGGGCACATCTACAGACGTTCTAAAAATCACAATTCATGTTCACATCATTAGAAGAAGGAGCATGAAGCAACATCTGTGTTCATGGCAAACCCGCGAGGCACGCGAGTCTTCTGAGGAAACCTTCACTACTGTCTCCGTATTTTGAAATTTAGGATTTGGAGAATAGAGGAGGAGAGAATCCAGCTTTCATTCCAAACATTACAGCTTTTGGTTTCTGGTTTCTTTAAAGTGCTCTTAGATTATTATTCAAATACAAATGCCTAAACCATTTTCCTTGCTGGAAGTCATGGGCTTCTTCCTGCCGCTGTGCATGAATCGTAATCCCTAGTCTGTGGCGATGATCAGCCGCGCCTGTGGACGTGTGTGTCTGGCAGAGTCGGAGCCAGCGTGTGCGTCTGTGGGGGAGGTAGCTGCAACTCGGTAAATCCAAGGGTGCAAAAAAAGACTTAATAGTTTGACTTTTAAATAAAATTGCAGGTTGTGGTCATTGATAGTAAGACCTGTAATGTATTTAGTACTTTACACTAGATTAAAAGCTTAAAGGGGGAGGGGGGGGTAAGAGAGGAAAGTCCAGATTTTTCTTTTTGAAACTAATAGTTCTGATGTCCTTAAACCCGTCAGTTCCCCTTAAAGTACACCAGTTCAATCTTGATTTTATTCTAGATCTCGAACCTCTGTCTACTCCCCACCCCACAATCTTGAACGACTGAATTTCAAACCCAGAGAGGGCTGGGCTTGCATAGCACACGCTGGCTGCTCTCGGACCTAACAGGACCTTACCTACCAATATGGCTAGCTTTACTCCGGCGCTCGCTCAGCAAACAGAAAAGTGGGACGTGAAACTGAACCCCGCGGGCTACAGAAGGCTGCGCTTACCTTTTCTGACTCTGGGACGGGTGGAAGACACCCCAGGCTACGTCGAGGTGAATTCCCCAGCAGGTAGCTCGGAGTAACAGCTCAGCGAGCGGCGGGGCAGGCTGGCTCTGACAACAGGCATGTGCTCTGAAACCGCCACTTACTATCAGGCAACTTAAGAAAAGAGGCGGAGTCTGTGCTGGGGAAAGGGGGAGTGGGAAAATGAAAACAGCAGGAGGAGGGGGCAGCCCGAGCTCCCCGGAATATTGATTAATCTTGGCACAGCCGAAGCATGCTTTATGGTTTTGTTTTGCTCCGTAGACCACGTTCACGCTTTGTTAGTTCACTTTTATTAGAAACGCAAAACCAGGACCTGGAAGAATCGAAAACTAAAGCGCGCACACGCATGGACGCTGGAAGTCCGGATTGGAACATTTGGGAGACTTCTCCAAGGCCATGTTTAATTACCTCACTTTGTTTCAGGTTGCCTCCCCCTTCAGGGGACATCAGTGGATGTTCTTTTGCCTGCTCATGCAACTGTTGTAACACCCCACCCCTTGTAACATTGGGGACATAACTGAAATTTCTTGGAAGGATCCGGAATACAATTAAGTATAGAGAGGAGAATGCTTACTGCTGCCCTCTCAACTTGTATAAAGTTACTCAGAACACAAGGTGAGACATGCCCGTGTTTTACAGTTTAAAACTCCAATATAAGGAATCTGATTGGGCTCTGGCTGCCTGCTCTGCGGACAGAAAAAGGTAAGAAACACAAAAAGATAAGGCTTGCTGCCAAACTGTAAACTGTGTTTTAAGACCAAGAGTGCAAATGCACTTATGACTTCCAAAGGTAAGCTGCTATTCAATTGCTTCCTTTTAAAGGATGCTGGATGTCCCTATCCCCGTTTTCAGGAGTTAGAAAGTTCTCTTGGTTTTGAGACTATATCTGGTATTATCTTGGCCATTTTTTTTGTTTGTTTTCTTGTTTTCTCTCTCTCTTCTGTTCTATTTCTTTCTCTTGCGTGTATGTGTGTGTGTGTGTGTGTGTGTGTGTGTGTGTGTGTGTGTGTGG
>NW_022196914.1:5194458-5197796 GCF_008632895.1 Mastomys coucha
ACTCAGAAATCCACCTGCCTCTGCCTCCCAAGTACTGGGATTAAAGGCATGTGCCACCACTGCCCGGGTTTTGGGGTTTTCAAGACAGGGTTTCTCTGTGTAGCCTTGGCTATCCTGGAATCAACTCTGCAGACCAGACTCGCCTTGAACTCAAAAGATTCACCTGCCCCTGCCTCCCAAATGCTGGGACTAAAGACATGCACCACCACACCTGGCTTTGCCATTTTTCTTAAAAGGAAAACGAACTGCACAAATAGACAACTTATATGTTAAAAATGAATTGTTGAAAGTGACTTACTCCTTTCTCCTCAGATTTAAAAACTTGTCGATGAGAAAGAAATGGCTCACTAGAAACGAGAAAACATACCCAAGACTCACATTCTATTTGACGGTTCCCTAGGATCCCCGCGCAGTGACAGTTTTTGTGTCTGTCATCCAACACCAAAATATTTATTTTTGTTCCTCATTAGCAAATCCAGGGAGATATGTAAAAAAATGTCCCCTAACAGCCTTAACCACTCATGAATATGCTTTGGAACAGCTACTGCTTAGAAAGCAATGGTTAGTTGTAAGAGTGCCTGGCCTGTCAAATTAGCAGCAATTGTAGCAGCTTCCTACCCATAACACCTCTTTAACAATTTAATGAAAATCTTTGGTCTCTTGTCAGCCTCAGCCCTCAGTGATCTTTTCTTTCCTCTGCTCCCTCAGATCCCTTAACATCTGCACTCCATTGCTTAACACTTACTTAAATGCTGCCTTGGCCTATACCCTTCATTCTCAGATCATGTCAAGTCTGGGCTTCTCAACTAAATGATAAGTTCTTTGAGGACAAGAGTCTGTCTTGTGCCTGATAAGCAGCAGGCATTAAGCAACTCTTAAGACTGGCTGATATAATCTAAGAGTTTGTGTCCCTTATTTACCACTTCCTGTGATAAATCAAAGCTCCTCGTTTCCTTTTGCTACCTTCGATGTGCATAGACCATCGTCTTAACCTGAGCCATGCTTATGCCGCTACTATGCTTGTTTTTGTTTCTGTATATGATTTGCATTTTAAGGACACTTTTAAGTGGAGTCTCAGTAACATTGAAATCAAAAACATTTCTGCTTCACCTTCCAAACCCAGCAAAAAAAGGGGGGAGGGGGCCTGGAAAATCATTCTGGTTAGCAGAGGGGAAAGCCTGCCTGGGTTTTCTCCCTTCCCCCCACACTGCCCCTTTGTAAATCCTTACAGTTTGGCTATTACCATTTTACTATTTCAATTTGTGCAGAAAGCATAGGAGTCTGGTGTTCATAGAGAAAGGAAGTAATTCTCCCTTGAAAATTTTGTTGGTTGTAATAAAACCTAATGGGAAAATGAGATGCAAAGAGTCTGAGTTCAGAGTTCATATGAACTGCAAGGTTTGGGTCTGGGCCAAATATTGGGAATTACTTCTTCTGCATGTACTTAAAAAAAAAAAAAAAAAAAAAACTATAGCAGTAACGTCCTGGGGGCAACCTGATTTGTTCTGGGTACTTCTCCCACTGCCTCCTCTACTTTATAAGCAGGACCACTGAACTTTGAAATGATTTCCCTCCCCCTTCCTCTTCATAGAAGCACCAAATAAATGAAAGATCAAAACCATTGTGAACCAAATGCTGTGTTACATTTAAAGTACTTAGATATTGGGCACAGAGTCCTGGAAACATTAGCACTGAAGTTACAGACAAAAGCAAAATAAACCCCCCCAAACCAACACACACACACACACACACACACACACACACACACACACACACACACACGGCAAATGCTGTTCCTTTTTGAGAAAAGTGTTCAACTTTTTTCTTTTGAGCATGCAAAGACAGCCTGTGGTTTAAGTAAATTCTTTCTCAATGAAATAACAAAGCAATCCATCTACAAATGAGCCCCACCCCCACCCCATTAACTGCTGGCCAGCAGGAGTGACCGTGACCATAAGTGCTAGGACATCTACACAACTGTCAAACTGTAGAGCCCGCAGTCTAACTCTAGGGAAGTGGGAAGGACCCTACTTAACCCCAGTGAGTAACTGTAGACCAGATAGAGAGAGCAGGAGAAGATGCATGGCTGAGTGTAGATGGTGTTCTATTTTGCTGTATACATACACACACACACCCAGAAATATCTGTAGTGAACCCCCGGATTGTTGTGTTTTTAACTGACTGGATTTTATTTTAAAATCCTACGAGGACTTGAAAAACACAATTGTGTTAACTGTGGAGGTTAATAGGTTTATAGTGTTTGTTGGTTTATGTGTTCAGTCAACCAACACGAAGCAATCACTGTGATTCAAGTGTTGGTTTCTTTCATAACCATACATCCATAAACATTATGCAGCAGACCAGAGAGTGTTATGGGAATTCCGTAGGGAGCCAGTTTGCTAATGAGATTGAGAGCAAGATGAGGGCAGGAGCTATGTGGATTCCTGCTGGATGTGGAGTCACGAGGCTCCCACTGGCAGATTTAAAGTGAGGCACCATGGGTAGGACAGAGATTTCTTCTGGAGAAGAGGCAAGAGTGTCCCAAAGCATCAAGCTGGATACATAGTGAGTTCCAGGTTGGCCTAGGCCATAGAATAAGATCCAGTCTCAACCCCGTTCTCTCAAAAGAACTATGCTTTTAAGTTGTGGGAGCCATGAGAAATTAGCACAGGAATAATTTTGATTTTAGATAATGTGATGGTTTGTATATGCTCAGCTCAGGGAATGGCACTATTAGAAGGTGTGGTGTTGGACTAGGTATGTCACTGTGGGTGTGGTTTTAAGACCCTCATCCTAGCTGCCTAGAAGTCAATCTTCTGCTAGCAGCCTTCAGATGAAGATGCAGAACTCTAAGCTTTGCCTGTACCATGCCTGCCTGGATGTTGCCATGTTCCTCTGAATCTGTAAGCCAGACCAACTAAATGTTGTCCTTTATAAGACTTGCCTTGGTCGTGGTGTCTGTTTACAGTAATAACATCCTAATAGCTAAGACAGATTGAAAGACCCCCAGAACTGGGGAGATCCTTACTCAAGTCTCGGGATGATGCGACCACCCAATGAACTTGCTGCAATCACATGAGGTTTACTGGGGATACCGGTACCGGGGTCGATCTCATGACCATGCTGGACAGAGTTCGACCCGGAACACAAGAAGTGTAGGGTATTTAAGGGAAGCTGGGGGCGGAGAGAGAGTTACCAAGGAAACGGAACATAAAAACAGTGGAAAATTTCCGAGGGACCTGACCCAAGGTATTCAGTTAGGGAGGGGAGCACATTCATTCTAGGAATGTAATCTTCATCTACTGGTTGACAGGGTGGAGAGTCTCATAAACCACTAG
>NW_022196914.1:5198095-5245684 GCF_008632895.1 Mastomys coucha
AAAGGTTATACACCATACATTTGTATTAAATGCCCTCATTTTAAATTCTAAGATTCTCCAACCTTTCAAGATAGGATGTAAAGCCTTTAATGAGCAACCCTTGAGTTAGGAAGCTGAGAAGAGAAACGACCAAAAGAAGTTCACGTTCATGAAAACTGGCACTCTGCTGAGGAATGGGGCAAGCTCCCAACATCATGGCTTTGAAGGCATCAGTAATAAGGACTCACGGCCACTTTGTAGGGATAGATGATATGTCTCTGGCATAGTCTGATGGTTTGACCACTTATGGACTTTCAGAAGAGGTCAAAGCAAAGTTGGGGCCCAGAGAACCCTTATATAAGGGAGAAAATGAAAAAGAGGGGGAATCCCTAAAACAGATTCAAGCAGAAAGAAGTTACAAATTACATTTTTTTTATTGCAAAGTAGCTAAGAATTGGACTTAATCAAGACTTTAAGAAAACTCCATGGATTTATTTCCGTGATATGAAAGCTAGCAGGCGTCTGCTTTTTAGTATAGATTCCATCATTGCTGTTAATATTGCTTATATTAGAAAATGCATTTTCCTCAGTTGTACAACACAAGCCTGATTTCTATAGCACTGAAGTCTTGATTTACCGGGAAAGAGCATAAAATAGCAAGTGTCAACCATGGTAGTAATTTTTAAAAATAAGTTTTCCTAGCTATGTTAGTCATTTTTCACTTTTGTTTTGTGTGCATGTGGGGGTTGTGGAGGCCAGAGGGCATTGGATTTGGAGTTACAGGCAGTTGTGAGCCACCTGATGTGGGTGCTGTGAACCCATCTTTGATCCTCAGAAGGGACAACAAATGCTCTTAACCACTTAGCCATTCCTCCTGCCCTTTTATTAGTACTTTTATACCCACCATCTGTGTTGCTTTGCATGAAAATGGTCCCCATAGGCTCATAGAGAGTGGGACTATTAGGAAATGTGGCTTTGTTGGAAAAAGTTTGCCACTGGGGGGATGGACTTTGAGGTTTTAGATGCTCAAACCAGGCCCAGTGGCTCTTTCTTTCTGCTGCTTGCTTATCTAGATGTAGAACTCTTGGCTCCTTCTCCATCCATCACCGTGTCTGCCTGTGCACCACCATGCTTCCTGCCATTATCATAATGGACTAAACCCCAGAACCTGTAAGCCTGTTCCAATTAAATGTTTACCTTTCTAAGACATGCTGTGGTCATGGCTTCTCTTCACAGCAATAAAACCCTAAGACACCATCAAATTTGATCTTCATGATAATACTTTGAGATATTCTCTGTTAATACTAGTCCTGAGGGCTCAGATGTTGAAACGGAGATTTGTAGAGATTAAGATTTATAGAGATTGAGCAACTTCCCCAGGATTATAGTGAAAAGAGGGGTTCTGCCTAAATAGTTCTTGGGACTTCAACTTCTAATCTTTTTTCATCTCCTTCCAAAAGAAGTCTGCAGTAGCTTTTATTAAAGAACAAATAGAAAAGAAAGTAAAGAAAACAAAAGTCCTTCACCTGTGTTTCCTTTTGGCAAGCCAACTCTAAGCCCCTCCTACCCCATCCCTTCTCTTCCCCTCTCCCTCTCCCCCACCCCCCCTGCCCCAGACCCAGCTGGGTAGCTAGATGTCCCTGTCTTGTGCTCAATATACCTTGGCCATAAATTTCTAAATCATTATCCCTCACTGTGTTTTAGTTCTCATTCTCAGTCCATCTGTGATTCTAACTCTTGAGGAAAGCTCATCAGTAAACCTCAACCTTCAAGAAGGAAAAAGGCAAAGTCTTCCACTCAGAGTCTTCACCATATAAACACACTCAAGTAGGCTCTAACTGAGTGGGTGATGTACTTGGTTCAAGCCTTCCTCAGTTAACTCCTGTTTCTGCCAAGTACCCCCATGTTCTGTGGGTTGATTCTGCACATTAGTTTGGAAACAGAGAAGAACAAGGAAGTCATGTCAACATATGCCATAATTCTTCAGGGTCAAGTTCAGGTTTAGAATTCGGGTCCTTTGACTCCTGGTCCTGCTACCTTTTTCAATCACAAAACTGCATACTCTCTTTTCCGATTTTGAGTGTCATCCATAAAGTTAGATTCGACTAGATTATTTGTTTCAAGTCCCTTTCAGCCATTCTAAATCACATCATGCTAATAATGGGCTTGCCATCTCCTCTTTGGTCTGTTTATTTAGGGACACACATTTTTATACATACTCAGTGATTAATAGCTTCTCATTAGGCTCCTCAGCCACAAATTAAACACAAACAGAATACAGCCACCAGAGGATGCTTACTGAAAAGCAAGGGTTTCAGGAGGCACAGCGATGACATGAGTCTTTTATAACTGTTTGCGGGTATAGAATCATAATTACAGCAATCAAGACAGATACACATCTTTTGTAAAGGAAAAAAAAAAGTAATTATAATTTAAAAGCACACAGCTCAAAGTTGCCATCACAAAAACGACTATTATAGCAACTATTTTGCGTTTGGACATTTTTTTGGCAGGAGGTCTGAGCATTGTTTATTGTGAATCAGAAACAGGCACTGAGAAAATATGCAAATTTTTAAGCAACAGAAAATGCAGCTTTGAGCTGAGAAAGTAGGGGGATGGTAGAAACTGTCTGGGCCGTGATCACAAGTCAACCTCAAGGGCTGAAATAATTTTACGTTGGATGCTGTTCCAGCAACCCGGGGTTCAGGTCAGAATAAAGTTAGTTTATGTGTTATAACATACATTTAAGACTTATGAGAGCCAGGCAGTGGTGGCGCACGCCTTTAATCCCAGCACTTGGGAGGCAGAGGCAGGCGGATTTCTGAGTTTGAGGCCAGCCTGGTCTACAGAGTGAGATCCAGGACAGCCAGGGCTACACAGAGAAAACCTCTCTTCAAAAACAAAACAAAACAAAAAAAAAAAAGAAAAAAGAAAAAAGAAAAGATTTTTGAAATAAGGGCCCGTCTTCTGCTAGATGGTGCTAAACTGAAAGATTGGGGAAGAAATGATGCTCCAGGTTGGTTGAGTAATGGAAATGGTACCTTCATGAGACAATTCACTTCTGGGTTATTGAAGATGCAAAGGAGAGTCCTATTCAGCTGCCTCCCCACCAAGAAAGATAATAAGTTTCTGAAGTAAAATTAATGCATATGACCAGTCACTCATGTAATAGGAGAAATAAGTAGGAATAAGACAATCCGTTTGAGAGACTGATCATGATTTATGGCCTGGTGACCTAGTTAAATCCCAGGATGAAGGCAAGAAATGAAACAACAAAAGATTTAGTTTGCTCAAAGTCAGCCAAGTGAACAGCAGCGCCAAGAACAGAATCTAAGCTTGGTAGCGCAATGGTAACCATTTCCAGAAAAACATTGTCCTATGATACCAGTTGCATTGTGTGTGTGTCTAACATCATTGGATTTCTGAATGAGGCAGGAGTTTTCCATATAATGCTATAAAATGACGGTGCCTAATATGATAGCTACCAGTCACTTGGAACTTAAATTTGGTTGCTAACTGAGACATTCCCTTTATACATAGAATACACATTGGGTCTTGAAACACCATCTTCCTCCAGTGCAGGGTCTCATTAACAACCACCTATATTGATTTTATATTGTGATAATACTATTTTATTGTGCTGGATTGAGCACAGTCTGTCACCCTTCCCTTTTCCATCCATTGCTGGAGCACTAGCTGCCAAATGATGCTCAGTCTCCTGGTAATTCCTGCTAAAGCAAGAGCCCAGAAAAGCATTTCAGCACAATTCACATCTGCAGGAGGGTTGCGCCTTGTGCTCTTTCCAGAGACTTGTTAAATACAGGTTAAATAAAAAACAAAAACAAAGCAACGCACGTTGAGATTAATTTCACATGTTTTCTTTGCTTCTGTAGAAATAACTAGTAGACATTTTAAGCTACACGTGAGACTCACATTCTATTTCTATCTGGTAGCACGCCTACCGAATGATTACTCTTTACAGAGCCTTGCTAGATGGAGTTGGCAGGACTAGTGAAATTTCCTCTCCAGACCAATTTATTTGAAATAGATTAGCACATGGTAAGGATATTTTGATTTCTGTACAGAGGTTTAATGTTAAGAATACTGTAATAACTATAAAAATATCGACCGCTCATTAAGTCTGTTCAATGCCAGGCACTTTGCCAAAGTCCTTTGCATTTACCTCATTTGCTTGTCACAACAATCTGATTGTTAGCAAAGTTCTATTATTCCCACGTTAGCAATGAAGGAACTTGGATTCCTAGAATTAGCAACTGCTGAGGTCCAAAGTTGGTTGTGGGACTGACCCCAGCCTGAAAGCCCAGGAGCATGGTACCTCACAACTTCACTTCATTGAGATAACATCCCCAGGGAAACCACTGTCCTCAGAGCTCTGAAAATCCCCAAGACCCTTGAAAGCAGTAGATGGAAGATTGGATGTATGGGGGCTCAAAACATTTGCAGTCCTTAAGGGTCTTGAAACACAACAGAGAAAATAAACAGAAGGAGATCAAGGCAGAGGAAGAGCTAGTGGTAGAGATTAACTGGTAAGTTTCCTGGGGCACTACTGCACAAGAGGGCAATACAGGTAAGAACAAAGCTGCCCATTTCAAAAGCCCAGAAGAAAGGATTTTGAAAGTTTTTACCATAAAGAAACAATCCTTGTTTAAGCAATGAATATAGCTAACCCAATTTAAACGTTATACAGCGTATAGAAATATTACATGACACCTAATTAACATGCACACACTGCCTTTTCATAAACAAGTTGATGAAGTAAACATTAGTTTATTAAAATAAAATTACCCAAGCAAGTAGGAGAAAGATTAATTCTTGTCATGGAGGGTGGAAAAAGATTTTCATAGAAAAGGCAGCATGTCAGATGGAACTCAAAAGATGGGCATTTTTTTCATAATCAGGAATGACAAGAAAAGGCATTTCTGATGGGGAAAAATTGTCAGGAGCAAAGATATTGTTGACCGGGAGGCCAGGGGGAGGCCTATAAGGTGCTCTGTTTGCATATCAAACGAAGAGAGAAAAGGAGTTTGATATATGGAAGGGTGGGGGAGGGGAAGAAGGAGGGGAGAGGGAGAGAGACCGAGAAAGAGAAAGGAGACTATACTGTATATGAGACTACAAGGTGGAAAGTACAAAAGAAACAAATAGAGCAACTATATTTTATTTTCCCAGGAAGCAATTGTAGCCTTAGGAGGTCAAGGGTAGGTTTGCATTGGCGCGTTGTAGAAAGCTTTAATTTAGTCTTTGCCCAGAATTTGCCACAACAGCAGCCACTGTCCAAGAGCTGTCCAACATCCAGGAGGACAAAGGAACAGTGTCAGACAGCAAAAGGGGATTCTTCAGTGCCGTGCACCAGGATGTCTCCCTGTCTTCCATCCCGTTCAATCCAGGCTTTGGTCAGAGCCTTGGTTTTATGTTTGTTTGTTTGTTATTTTTTCTTGTTGCATTAGAAGAAGCCCTGTCTTAAGAATGATAGACTTATCAAGGAGTGACAACCACTAACATTTCAGACTCAGGCAGAAAAGACTACACCTAGAGCAGTGATTTTTGTCATCTGTGATGTGTTTTTAGATGTAATACTTGATTTAAAATGAGCTTGCCCCCGGGGGGAGGAGAGAGGGAATAGTTGTTCCCCCCCCACCCAGGGAAACAAGGAAAGGGGATAACATTTGAAATGTAAATAAAGAAAATATCTAATAAAAATATGAAGAATACTTAGAGTTAACAACAAAAAAAGTGAGCTTGCCCCTTATCTCCTGGACACAAGAATGCAGTCTCCCTTTTTAGATAGATGGCTGCTTCGACCTGTGCCTTTCCGTAAAGACCGTTTGGATTTGAAGCGTTTTCTTCTATCTGGTTTCAGATTTCTCCAGGACTCTTTCTCCTGCTTCTTTGGAGAAATGTAATGATTGAAAGGACTATCAGCGTGGTCCTCGCCTGGGCTTGCTCTTGTTAACATGTGTGGGATGGAGGATGGGAAGAGGCCTGCAGAGGGCACCTTTCTATTGCTTCTCTTTTTTTCCAGGCAAATTCCACTCGTTCCAGCACTGACTCTAACAAGAAACCATTCCCTCAGAGGCATGGTGGTGTCAGCTCTTAGGAGGCAGAGAGGCAAGAGGGTTTCCACAAGGTCAAGGCCAGCCTGGTCTGCTTAGCAAGATTCAGGTTAACCAGGGCTATAAAAAAAAAAAAAAAAAAAAGCCATTTCCAAAATCTAAAACCTACAACAAAAACCACAAATAAGCAAAACCCCAAGCAAACAATTACAAAAGTCAACCCTGCAGATCCTGAGCTGCCATAAGCATTTCATGTAGCCGTTAGGAACAGAAAACAAAACAAAACCCCATCGCAGATCTTCGAGTCCCCAGTGTGTGGCACTCTGGCTGGACAGAACTCATTGCCTCTGTGATGGACAATGGATATATAGAAGAATCTCTACTGGTGAAGTTGAGGTCGGAGGCCCAGCTTGAACTGAAATGTACAGAAGCAAGAGAGCTCCGGTTGCGAGGAGCCCTGTTTTGTGTTCTCTCACGTCTCCAGATGAGGGCGTCCAGGTGGCAATGACATTCTAGAGAAGGCTTGGTACTCTACCTCTGGGGCTTGTCACTCACATGAAATTTGCAGCTCTGCATAGACGTGCCAAGAAAGCACGAGAACGTCTGGCATTTGAGATGGTTCGTAAATGGAACGGGAAAAAAACGGGAAGTGAAGTGGAGTTATTTGAACATTGACTGTGCAAGTTTACCGGAAACTACAAAAGCTGGTATAATACCTTGTCAGATCTTGGCTTCACAAGTTTGGCTGCCAAACTGTCTGAAGCTTTTATTGGCTCCGAAAGGATGATATCAAAGGAGTTTTGGCCTGAGTAACTGGAGGAATCTAGTTTTACTGATTTGGGGAAGACAGAGGGCGGGTTATGCAGGGTGTGGTCAGGAAGTTCAAACAAGGCAATCAAACTGGGGCTTTGCGTTGAATGTAGATAGAGAAGAAAGAATTCAGGGCAGAGGCTTGGCTGGAGATTAGATTTGGGTTTATCAGCATATTCTTAGAGGTTTAAAGGGATGCAAATGTTGCCAAAGAGCAGATAATTTTGGGCTGGGTCCTCACCTGGGTCTACAGAGGGGGAAGATGCTGAGACAGTGGAAGAGGACAGGAAAGTCAGGAAGGAAAGAGCTGACTTGGTGTCTAAGATGCCAATTATATTTACTGTAAAAGAACTTAAAATGAAAAAGAGCCTCAGACGCTTCCCGAGCTCGGAACAACGGAAGAGCGTACCAGGTTTGGTTTCAGACACGCTTGTAGTTAACTTCATATCTCTCCAGGTTTTTAGAAACACACTTGATAAGAATGTAATCACACCACCCAGACCTTCTTTTGAGTTGTTTTCTCAAAGCAATGGTTGGAGATACTGTGTTCATTTGCAGAGTTGCCCATTGTTTAGGGTCTTTGGTTATGTGATGCGACACGTGAAGGGCTGCCAAGCTAACGCCCAGGAGTCCAGTACTTGAGAGATAAGTCAAAGCCTAGGGATTTTGTGTTTTTATCTAACTTTAAGCAACTCGATTGATAAGTTGATTGCAGTTTGCATTTGGCAATTTGCCATTTCTGGCTTTTCTAAAACTGTACAGCTAGAACAGTGGGTCTGTGAACTTGGGTGGGAAAGGCATTGCAAGTTTATTTATGAACTTTTAAATAAAATCTAGCATATTCCTTCCTTGATAGATGAAAGAAGCATACCACAACAGTTTCAGGACTTTGTCCTTGAAAGTGAAAACCACAGCTATCTCTTCACATTATCTTTCAATTATTCCAGGTATTTCCGAGGTCTTTTATGCTCATCACTGCTTCAGAATACTCTTGGACTCGGTGCTATTTCTATTTATTGGGTTACAACACAGCATTGGGCTGGAGAGATGGCACCATGCTTAAGAGCGCTTGTTGCTCTTCCAGAGAACCTAAGTTTGGCTCCTAGCATCCCCACCAAATGGCTCACAAACAGCTATAACTCTGGTTCTAGGGTATCTGATGCCACTATCTTTCTGGGACACCCACATGCATACCCACCTACAGGCACACACATATACATATACACATAAAAATATAATTTTAAAGGTACAAAATGCACATCTGTATTCGAAGGAGAATGGGTCCCTTCTGTGCTCTTTTGGGTTTGGTTTTATGCTGATACACATTTTATTTATTTATTTATTATTAGATATTTTCTTTATTTACATGCCATATGATTTTTCTTTTCCTAGTTTCCCCTCCCAGAAACAAACAAATAAACAAACAAAAACAACAAGAACAAACCCCTGTTCCCTCCCCCTCCCCATGCTTGCCACCCCACCCTCTCCCACTTTCTGGTCCTGGCATTCCCCTACAATGGGGCACAGAACCTTCACAGGACCAAGGACCTCTCCTCCCATTGATGATTGATTTTGCAATCCTCTACTATACACATGCTGCCAGAACAATCAGTCCCATCATGTATAGTCCTTGTTTGGTGGTTGAGTCCCTTGGAGCTCTGAGGGTACTAGTTAGTTCATATAGTTGTTCGTCCTAGGGGGCTGCAAACCCTTCAGCTCCGTTGGTCCTTTCTCTAACTCCTTCATTGGGGACCCTGTACTCAGTTCAATGGATGGCTGTGAGCTTCTACATCTGTATTAGTCAGGTACTGTCAGAACCTCTCAGGAGATAGCTATATCAGACTGGCTGGCTTGTCCTTCCTTCAGTCTCTGCTCCATAGTTAATCTCTGCAACTCCTTCCATGATACACATTTTATTATGATGAGAGGAGGGATTTCATTGGTCTTGATGGGGGCAATGCGCAGACAGGCTGAGGCCTTGCTAACTATAAACTTATATTCTTCATGCATTTGAAGGTGTCTCATTAGCATTGATATGGTACAAGCAATACTATCGGGACATGAGCTTGATTGATGAGATTTTTTTTTTTTCTGTTAGGAGTTTGATTTGTTAGATGGCAAATCTTTCATTCTTTCTTGTTTCTCTAGAGCTTCCAGGTTTTGAGTATTTCTTGGCAAAGTTTCCCCCATTAGGAAGTTATAAAAGTATACTGTACTTGCCAATATTTTCTTTCAACTTTTTAATTTGTTTACTTATTTGGTTGGTTGTGAGACCGTTTCTTTTTCTAGACCTGGCTGTCCTGGAACTCACTCTATAGATCTGGCTAGCCTAGAACTCACAGAGATCTGCCTGCCTCTGCCTCCTGAGGGCTGAAATTAAAGGCCATTTTATTTTTGTTTTTTGAAACACTGTTTCCTATTTTGCTTGGGCTAGTGAGGAACTGGCCTTGTACTTGAGGTAATCCTTCTGCCTCTGTTTCCGAAGTGGAGTACTGACGACTGGTCCACCTTCTTCCAACATTTTGTTGTTGTTTGTTTGTTTGTATTGTGAGACAGGGTTTCTATGTGAGCCTGGCTGTCCTGGAATGCACGCTGTAGACCAGGTTGGCCTTGAACTCTCAGAGATCCCCCTGCATCTGCCTCCTGAGTGCTGGGATGAAAGGCATGCACCTCCACTACCCTGCTTCTTCCAACATTTTAACAGGGCTTTTGTTTTTCATCCAGTATGTTAATCCAATTGGAGTTTGTTGTGATGTAAGAAACCAACTTTCTATTTGTTTCCTAAAATGTTAGCAAAGTTTTCCATTGGTTGATCTTTTTCTAGCTTACCCTATTTTGTAGAAAAGTATCATTATAGTATAATTGATATACAGGTAACATGGACAGTTAGGTAAGTCTTAACTTTATATAGACATGTGCAACCATCAGTATGATTAAGATAGTGAGTCATTTATATATTTATATTTGTTGAATAGATATATTTGTGTGATTCAAGATTCAATGACACATTGTTACATATTGAAATGTTTCTGTATTGCTACACACCTAACCCCAGCTCTAACTCTTAAGTTCCCTCTCTAGAAGCAATGTATGTCATTTATTTCTTTTGTATTTTAATGCAGGTATTTTATATATATAAAAAGGAAACATATATCATACACAAATGTTACATCATATTGTATATATTTTTATATTTACATGTTTTTCATATATATATATATATATATATTTGGATTTTCTAGACAGGGTTTCTCTGTGTAGCTCTGGCTGTCCTGGAACTCACTCTGTAGACCAGGCTGGCCTCCAACTCAGAAATCTACCTGCCTCTGCCTCCCGAGTGCTGAGATTAAAGGTGTGCGCCACCACAGCCCGGCTGTTTTTCACATTTCTGTTTTCCTTTATTAATATTTGAATATCATCTCATGTCTATATTTAAAAAAGATTCTGCATTTTTAAATTTATGCTTAGAACAATTTTTTTGGAATAAGTGTTTATTGAGATTGTACCAGGTGTGAAGCACTTCTCTCACCTTTGGTATATCAGTGAACAACACCTGTGAGAACTGCTTACCATATGTTATATGCTAAGTAATAGTTGTTAGCATCAGGGCATCCAAAGCCTGTGGCGACGCATGGGCAGGTCTCAGAGACCTGTTGCCAGGGCAACAGCCACCATATTTCCCGAATCCATTGGGTTCACCTCCCACCTTTACCCGCAGCCACTACGTCAGAACCCACATATATGTATATTATATACATATACATACACACACACACACACACACACACACACACACACGGGGAACATTCCTCCATCTCTCTCTCTCTCCCTCCTCTCTTTCTGCCCTACTACCCCCTCTCTCCCTCTCAATTAAACCTCTTACACAAGGAACTGTTTGGGCCTAGTGAGTGTGGTATGTTCTGATGAGACCTGATGTTCTAACACATCAATAGTAATTAAGTAATCTACTCCTGTGGGGATTTGAATAAAAATGGCCCCTATAGGTCCCTAGGGAGTGGCACTATTAGGAGGTGTAGCCTTGGAGTAAGTGTGGCTTTGTCAGAGGATGAGTGTCAGTGGGGGAAGTGCTTCCAGAAGCTCAGGCTAGGCAGAGTGGCTCACTGTCTCATCCTGCTGCCTATGGATCCAGATGTAGAACTCTCAGCACCATGTCTGCCTGCACCCCGCCATGTTTCATGCCATGACAACAATGGACTAGCAGGGCAGTGGTGGTCCATGCCTTTAATCCCAGCACTTGAGAGGCAGAAGCAGGTGGATTTCTGAGTTCAAGGCCAGCCTGGTCTACAGAGTGAGTTCCAGGACAGCCAGGGCTACACAGAGAAACCCTGTCTCGAAAAAACAAAACAAAACAAAAAAACAAACAAACAAAAAAAGACAATAATGGACTAAACCTCTGAACTGTAAGCCAGCCCTTTATAAGAGTTGCCATGGTCAGGGTTTGTTTTACAGCAATAGAAACCCTAATTAAGACAGCTCCCTAATAAGACATTCAGATGATTCAGTCTTATTCTATTATGTGAATTGCTATAGACAATACTAGCTGCTTATGTTGTTCTGGACACATGCAAACACATTAGCAGGAGGCAGCTCTAACGGGAATTTTGTGTGTGCGCATGGAAAGTTTGACTGATGTAGTCCAATTATTCTCAGTAGAAGTTATTGGTTTATACTCCTAAAACAATACATTGATACTGCTGTTTCCTTTGTGAGCTATTTTGTGTAGGTTTAGTTTTATTTACTAATCCCACTGATGAAGGACACTAAGCAGTGTATGATAGCTTTAGAAACTATTCTATGATGTATCTTGTTTTAAAATTATTATTATTTTTTAAAGGTTTATTTTAATGTGTATGAATGAGTACATTGTAGCTGTCTTCAGACACACCAGAAGTGGGCATCTGATCCCATTACAGATGGCTGTGAGCCACCATATAGTTGCTGGGAATTGAACTCAGGGCCTCTGGAAGAGCAATCAGTACTCTTAACCACTGAGCCTCCAGCCCTCAAAATTATTTTTAATAATTCTTGCATGTATATAATATGTTGCAGTCTACTTGCCCTCCACTCTCTTTTCCTTCTCTCTTTCCTTCAGACACTCTTTGCAGCTGGTCCCTCCCCTACTTTTAGTATGTATGTGTGTGTGTGTGCATCTCACTGACTTTAATTAGGGTTGTTTAATTAGGGTTAATTAGGGTTGTTGAGTGGGCATCTATTTACTGGAGCAGTGGCCACAGCACTGAAGAAAATGACTCCCTTCCCAACCAGTAGCTACCAATAGCTTCTCAGAGAGAGGTGAGTTTCGCAAGCCCCTCCCCCATTCTTGGCCAAAGGCTTCTGCAGGCCTTGTGTACATAGTCACAGCAGCTATGTGCTCAGAATCACAACAATGATCTATCCAGATCATAGAGTCTCATAGCACCTCTCTTCATCCTCTCTGTTTTGTGACTGTAGTGGTTTGATTGAGAATGGCTCCCATAGGCTCACGTGTTTGGAGACTCGGTTCTCTAGTCAGTGGAGTTGTTTGGGAAGAGTTAGGAGGTGTGGCCTTGTGGGAGGAGGAGTGTCACTGGGAGGTGGGTTTTGAGGTTTCTGAAGCCCAGTTGGCTTTCTCTCTGTCTCATGCTTCTAGGTAAGATATAAGCTCTCAGCTACTGCTTCAGTGCTATGCCTGCTTGCCAGTTATTATGATGGTCATGGACTCAGCCTCTGAAATTGCATGTCCCCACTACATGCTTTTTTTCTGTACATTTCCTTGGTCATAGTGTTTTGTCACAGAAATAGAAAAGTAACTAAGACAATGATATTCTCTGATCCTTGGCAGAGGTGATGTCCTCAATGTAGGTGATTTAGGGTTCAGCACTCAACAGTCACTTGTTCTCAGCCCTTTGATCAGTTGAGAATCCCTGCTCACCCATCACAAAGAGAAGCTTCCCTGACCAAGGCAGAGAACAGCATTATGCTATCTATGGTTATAGTCTATGTAGATGTTGGGAGGCCGTTTGATTACATGTCAAGTTTATGAAACATCAGTAGTAGATTCTGCTAGGGGCCTGTGACCTCCCCAGTCATAAGATTTGAACCTGGTTCACAATACCAGGCATGAATTCCCTCCTGTGAAATGGGCCTCACATTCAATCAGAAAGCAGTTAGCTCCTTGAATACCCAGGGCACTATTACACTAGTGGGCACAGCTTGTCTGGTATTGTAACATGAAGTTCACAGCCGGGAAGATTGTTGATGGCTTTTCCCACTGGCAGCATGCATAGCCCTTCGACTCTGTGGACACTTGTCTGTGACATGTCTTCTGTGTGTTTATCTATTGAGTTACTGGTCTTATTTTTAGAAGCTTCATATGATAAGAAATGTTTGTGTTTCATCTGTGATTTGTTTCTAGTGTGTATTCAACCTATCAGTTCATTTTATTGTGATTTCTGTGGGTTTTGTTATTCTTAGTTTTCATTTTGATGTAGGTAAAATGATCAATCTTTACCTTTATATTTTCTGAGAATTTTTACGGTCCTCTGAAAACATTTTTCTAGTCCTTTATAAAAACAAGTCAATGAATTTTCTCTTTGAATGTTAGTACTTAGTTTTTTTTTTAAAGATTTATTTATATGAGTACACTGTAGCTGTCTTCAGACACACCAGAAGAGGGCATCAGATGCCATTACAGATGGTTGTGAGCCACCGTGTGGTTGCTGGGATTTGAACTCAGGACCTCTGAAGAGCAGTCAGTGCTCTTAACAGTTGGGCCATCTCTCCAGCCCTAGTACTTAATTTTTTAACTTAAGTGTTTACCATAACTGATATTTTCTTGCCATAAAAAATAAAGTATGAATACAATTTATTGTTTAGATGGCTTATCTAATACAATTTAATCAACAGGCTTCCCTTTTTCTACTGATTTATATGTCATGTTTATAATTAGTGTATTTCTACAATATATAGGTTTATTCATGGACTTTCTAATCCAATCCCATGTGTATTCACTGTATGCGTACCAATAGTTTTAATTGTTATAGCTTTATAATGTAAAGACCTTACTGTTCTTCACAATGCCTTGGCTATTCTTGCATTATTATTATTGTTATTATTATTACTATTTAATATGAACATATGGACTAGAGAGATGGCTCATTGGTGAAGAGCATTTGCTTTGCAATAATGAGGATTACAGTTTAGATTCTAGAACCAACATAACAAGTGGGACTTTCCTACCAACCAACACCTTTAACCCCACAAGCACCTGTGACCCCACAAGTACCTGTAACAGCTCTAAGTGGATAGAAACACAACAACACTGGGATTTGTTGGCTTCTGACTGAGATGAGGAAATATGGGTCCCAGATGCAGGATGAGACCCTGCCTCAAAGGAATAAGTGGAGAATGATAGAAGGGAACACTCTATGGTTTCCATATGTGCATGCAGACATATGTACCGGTACACAGAAATGCATATATGCTCACATAAACTCGCAAATACATTTCAAAAATAAGTTTGTATTTATAATTAGCTGATGCATTATAATATTTGGTAAGGATTTCCAAGGTTGCCTAATAAACACACAGCCATGAATTTACATTGTTTTTGTTTCTTAAAGAGATTTACAAATAATGATTGTTATAACATTGTAGACATTGAATGCTTAATTTTCCCTAAGAGTTCGACTCTTCTCCTGGCCCATGTCTCAAAATAGCATCATTTGTCTTTCTTGGTATCCAGTCTATGATCTGACTGTCTGAGTGATACTGTGCTGGCCACATAGTGCCCCCTTCATCCTCATAAAGTTATCCATGAGATTATAAACATGGACCCCCAAGTCTGAAAGAAAAAACCTAATGTTACTGTGGCTTGGTGAACCTGAAACTAAGATTATTCAGGAGTTATCACCCAATATCCGCCCACTCCTCTCCTCTCCCATGGGATTTGGCTGTTCCCAAACTGATCAGCAAGAGTGTAATCCTCCTCACCTGTCCACTCCTCTGGGTGGCCAATCCTTCTTACCTCTGTACCTTATCCTAAAGCATGGCTCTACAGAGCCCCAAGACTTAGACATTGCCCTCCAGTTTATGTTCTGTGGCAGATAATACTGTGAATTGATCTTAACTGTGAATTGATCTTAACTGCGTATTATCAGGAGGTTGAAAAAGAATGGATTTATTTTGATATTACTGATAAAAAAGAATTAAGCTTTATTGTTTAACTTGCTGAAGAATGACATCATTTTTTAAGGTCTTTCTCTGTGTGTTTTGTTTTAAAATTTTCAGTTTTGAAAATCCTTCTCTAATTGCAACTGAGTTCAAGTGCTCTCAACTGAAAGAGCCTGTTAGGGCTCCTCACGGCATCTGTGTTGTATTTTGGGAGGTCTGTGGAACTTAATTAGAAAGAAAGTTGGCTCCAGTTTCTTCTTTTTGTCTCCCTACTTGAAGAAATAAAGCCAGGCTGTTTGACGACCCCTTTAAAAAAATAATTCTTCAGCTTCCTCTTGATTTGTGTCTGCAGCCAGGTTTTCCCAGGGGAAGGCTGAAGGCAACCCTGAAACAGTTCGGGCAGACTGCTCTATCCCCTTTCTATCCCAGGGCTCCAGATAAGAGCCCTAAGGATAGGAACACAGGCAGTCCTCACAGCAGGACTGCAGGACGTTATAATAACCTCTCCCACAGCCCAGAGGCCTTAGCACTATTCATTTGTACCACCAGTACCCTTAACACAAAGGAAGACTTTGAAAGTCCCTGGACCCCACATCCCTGCTGAGAGCCCAGGCGGCAGGATCCAGCGCAGCAGTCATCAAAAAGCCCCCTAATTTTATTTCCATCTCTGGTTTCTGGGCCACAGTCTTTTGCTTGAACAAGGGAAAGTACAGCTGTGTAAATAAACACAGATGATTACAACAGGTTGCGTACTTTCCTCAGTCACTGCTTGTAGACTCTCTGGTGATAGTGTTTTAGGATGGATAGAGACGACACAGTGAGTGCTTACATATACGGGGTATTCTCTGATGATAAATTTGTCAGTAATTAAGCAACTAGGAGAGTGTTCTGCATGAAATAGGGAAGCGATTGCACCATGCTGAAGTTAGGAACCAAAATGAAAACAAAACAAAATCAAAACAAAACAATTTTTCTAATGTAAAACCAACCAAGCATTCATTCAGTGAATGATTATTGAGCGTGCTACAACTCCCAGAGTTTGTAAAGAAGTTTTTCACAAACTTAAATACACTATGTCTATTTTGGCGATGAAACAAAACCAAGATACAGGAAGCCACTAACAGTTTAGCCTCTAAATCAATTTGACAGTAGTCTAACTCCTTTACTTACTAGCTGTGTGGTCTTGGGCAAGCCGCAAAGCCTTTCTGTGTCTGGTTCTTCTTGTTTAGTATTATCTTTCCTGTAATGTTATTATGAGGATTAAATATATGATGTGCAGTGTCTACTCAATAATAAGCCCCCAATATAAAGGTTATTATATTCACTTAGGGTATAACTAAGTTGCTGTATCAAAGAGTGTCAAAGGCCATGAGATAGTAAGTAGCATGGTGTTGTGCAGATGTAAGAGGTTTGGAGCTATACTGGCTTCCTATGCAGCATGTAGCTTCCACCTCTCAGACCTAGGTGGTTCGTTCCTTCAGCCCTTACCACAACTGAGATATCAAGAAAGGGAAGTAATCAGAGGAAGACGTGTTTGATCATCTTAATGGTGTGACCTACATGTATAACACATACCATTCCTGGTTACAGCTCATTTGCTGGATATAATGGGGTCAAGCTGCATTAGAAGGATGGGACTTATCTCCAGCTGGCCATGGACTATCCCCTATCATGTAAAACTCCTAATTTCTGTTGTATGGGATGGTGCATCATGTCAGCTGTAGCTATTATTATTAGCTGTACTGGCTGGTTTTATGTGTCAGCTAGATGCAAACTGGAGTTACCACAGAGAAAGGAGCCTCCCTTGAGGAAATGCCTTTATGAGATCCAGCTGTAAGACATTGTCTCAATTAGTGATCAAGGTGGAAGGGCCCATTATGGGTGGTGCCATAGTTCTGGGTTCTATAAGAAAGCAAGCTGAGCAAGCCAAGGGAAGCAATCCAATAAGCAGCATCCTCCATGGCCTCTGCATCAGCTTCTGCCTTGTGTGTGCTCCAGTCCTGACTTCTCTGGTGATGAACAGCAATATGGAAGTGTAAGCTGAATAAACCCTTTGCTCCCCAACTTACTTCTTGGTCATGATGTTTTGTGCAGGAATAGAAACCCTGACTAAGTCATATTTAGCCTACTGTAAAACTGAGGACACTCATGGTTATGCATGTCTTGCAAGGTCATAAAAGCAAATCAGATACAAGGGCAAAGAAAAGCTATTATGTAGAGGGACACAGAACAGAGACATTGAGAAGTTGTGTTCAGAACATTTGTACTGAGGGACAAAGGAGGTTACCTCAGTTGGTTAAGTGCTTACCTTACAGGTATGAAGAGCTGAGTCTGACTCCCAGAGCCTATACTTAAAAAGTCAGATATGATAAGAGGTACTCGTAACCCTAGTGCTGGGGAAGCAGAGCCAGGCAGATCCCCAGGCCTTGTTGGCTAGCTAGACTATTCTACTTGGTGAGATCCAGGCCAGTGAGAAACCGTTTTTGAAAAATAAACAGACAGACAGATGAATGGATAGATAGATAGATAGGTAGATAGATAGATAGGTAGGTAGGTAGGTAGATAGATAGATAGATAGATAGATAGATACATACATAGAAGATGGAGAATATTTGAGGAATGATGGTACAGAGGTTATTCTTTGGCCTCCACATGGATGCCTTATGATAGCTGCTCATTCCGTCTAATCAATTAATACACAGCCTAGGTGGAGATTAGCCAGTTAGACTATAGACTATATTTCCAGCTTTCCTTGCAATTTTGTTTGGTTATACAATAAGGTTTAAAAATGTTTTATTAATGCTTTGAGAGTTTCATACCATGTGTAGTGATCATCTTTATTACCCCCCCTTCTTCTCCCAGTTCTTCCCAGATCTACCTTCACCTCCCCCACCCCATTAAAAAAAGAATCCAGCAATGTGTGCTGCTTGTATACTCAAAGGCATAGGGTGTGGGCATGACAAATGTACAGAGGTCACATTCTTAACTGATACCTTGAAGGTATCAATTGGACTAGAGGCTCATCATGAAGCCCTTCCCAGTCCATGGTGGAACACTGAATGGTTTGATCTTTTGCAGTTTTGTGCACACAACCACAGCTGCTGTGAGGTTATGAGTCCAGTGGTCCTGTTGTGTCTGGAAGACATAGCTTTGCGCCAGTTTTTCCCAACATCTGTCCCTTACAATCTTTCTGGACTATCTCTGATGGTCCCTGCTCCTTGGAGCAGGCTATGGATGTTGATGTGACTGAAAATACCACTAACACTTTTTTCCTGTATTTTTGATCAGGGATGTATGAGTTCCTCTACTGACCATTGTCCACTGCACAGAGAAACTTCACTAATGAATGTGAGGGCAGCGTTAGTTTATGTGGATAGGAATGTGGATTTTGAAGGCAGCTGAATACCATGTCTGTTTAATAGAACAATAGTAGTAAGTTCATCCCTGAGGCCTGTGAGCTCCCCAACCATGGATTCTTGGATGGGTTTACAGTACCAGGCATGCATTTCCTCAGTGGAGTGAATGTTAAATCTAACCAGAAGATGGTTTGTCACCTCCATAGCATTCAAGCAATAATTATGCCCATGAGCACATGCCTGTGTGCCGCTCACTATTGTCGCGCACAGCCGAGGAAGACTACTGATGACTTTTGTCCTCAATTAGCCTACATTGCACCTTCCAGTGCCATGGAAGCTGACCAGCAAGGAGGAAACTAACAGGTCAGTTTTAGTTTGATTTTGCTATGTCCTGTGACTAAGGTATCTTCAACAATACGGTTGTACTGTAAGACTCTGTCGAGTTTTAGCTTACTGGGGACCCCCTGAGTGAACCACATGGAGCTGGAATTGATGCAAAAAGCAAGAGGAATTTATTGTTCCAGTGCACTGGGGTCATCCAAGACCTGAAGACAAGGCAGCGACCCTGCACAGCTTGTTCAGTGAGCTTTTATACAGTGTGATTGGCAGAACAGTGTGACTTTTTAAATCGATTGTTTCTTTAGGGAATGAGATGGCAAGGACTTCCCTTGTCTGAGGGTGGACAACAGTCTGTCTGAGGAATGTTAATTAGCCTCTCCCTTAAGAAGACTACCAAAATGTATGATTTTGTTTTTATTACACTTATTCGTGATACAAAACTCATTTTGGCTAAGTGTATTTGATCTCTCTTAAACTTATTTGGAAAATATTTTAAAGCACTTTTTTTTTGTTCTTTCCCCCTTTTAAAAAAAAAAATCTATCTTAAACTGGGCAGTGGTGGCACACGCCTTTAATCCCAGCACTTGGGAGGCAGAGGCAGGCAGATTTCTGAGTTCGAGGCCAGCCTGGTCTATGGAGTGAGTTCCAGGACAGCCAGGGCTACACAGAGAAGCCCTATCTCGAAAAAAACAGAAAACAAAAAACAAAACAAAACAGAAAAAGAAGCTGCTGGGTGAGTACCTTGCTTCTTATACAAGAGTTGTAAGGATCTAGCTGTGCTCTACACTTGGATGTGTTCAAGTGACTGTGTTTGTTGCTCTGTCTGTAAGTGCCTATGTATGCATGCCCCTGGAACAAAATGGCTATGGGAAGTTGGGGCTATTTCTAAAGAAAGAAAGCAATATAGTCCCAGTGAGCAAGCAAACAGAGTGGTGGGCGATGGTCAAGCTGGGCAAAGTCAAAGCCAGATTCATTTCAGAGTGTTGACTTTCTCCTTGTTCTCCCAACTTCAGGTCATTCTGGGAAAATTCCCAACAGAGTGGACCAGGAGAAAGAAATGAGCAAGAGACCCCTGTGTTCAACTTTGGCCTTCTTGGCTCTTTCTACAGAAGGCTGTGAAGTTATGTAAAATCCCCAACATAGAATCTCAAGGTCTGAGGTTGGGTGGAAGTTTCTTTATTTCTGAGGGAAATTAGAGCTCTGCATAGAGGGCTCAGAATTTTCACTCAAAATCTTTCTGGGGAAATTCTTGGAGAAGTGGCTGCATTGATACAGTGTGAGGCAAGCAGTTCTGGTTCTTTTACTTTGGATCAAAGAGTGGGAAACCCCTTACAGATAAAGGCAGGACTTGTGCTAGGCCTTGCAGAGGTGGCTTAGAGGAGGTGAAAGGATCAGGAGCGGATAGCTCAGCTTCCTTCACCTTCCCATTTTTCTAATGTGTGGCTTGAACATCTTCTCAAATCCCATTTTTGTTATAGTTATTTTCTTATTGCTGTAACAAAATGCCAGAGACAATACATTTCAGGAGAGAAGAGTTCATTCTGGCTTCCAGTTTCAGGTATTCATTCTATGACACTGAAGGTGTGGCATCAGATGACAGAGGTTAGAAACATGAACAGGAAGTGGAATGGGGTATAAAAGTTCAAGGTGGCAGATGTAGTCAAGTTGACAACCAGAAATAGCCATCACAGGGAGAGAGACTGGAGTTGGCATGCTTGCTCTGTCTTGTCATGTGACACCCTCTGCCATGCTGTGGTGTGGCAAGAAGACTCTCACCAGCTGCCACACAATATTGCTTGGATTTCCCAGGCTCAGGAACTATGAACTGAACAAACCTCTATTCTCTACAAATGACTTTGCCTTTGGTATTCAGTGACAGCCAAAAATGGACTAAGACAAACTTCTTTCCCTTTTAAAATTCTGGTTGGGTAAGACAAATAGCTTTTTAAAAAGCTTTAGTTGTGTCTTTAAATGAATAAACCAACAAAAGAAGCAAGTAAAATAAGACTATCTGTCCATCATAGAATTCTGAAAAATGTTGAGTGTTCTTAGAAAATAAAAGCTATGCCTATTTTTGGTATCCATGAACACAAATCTTAAATTGGCTTTGCCTTTGAGTAGAACAGATAGAATAATAACTAATTTTTAAAACTTAATATTATAATATAAGTATTTCCCCAGAGTTCCTAATTTCCTCTTCATTTGTATTATTTTGGATGAGTTTCTCAGTTTTTCTTTGGCCTCACCGTCCTCATATATGAAATGAAGACTATAGTAATACCTCCTTTTCTAGGTATATCAGGAGTAAGATAATATATACTTCACTTGTGCGCAGGCACACACACACACACACACACACACACACACACACAGAGAGAGAGAGAGAGAGAGAGAGAGAGAGAGAGAGAGAGAGAGAGAGAGAACCCTTATATAGTGATTGGTATGTGGTAAATATTCATTAAGTGTTAGTTAATATTTTTGATTTCATAATTTTGTTATCAAGATACAATTTTAATGAGCTTTCAAATAGCTGTTATGTACAATCTATGCCATTGTATAGCCAGCCATACTATGACTTGATTAAATGCTTTCATGATTTTAGTGATCTGTATTGGGTGGACATTTCATCACTAAAGATCTTAGCAGTGAAAGTCATTCATGATAAGACTGCTATTAGGCAAAGCTACAGTCTAAGTGGAGGCAACTGCTGAGAGGAGAGGAAAAGACAGGGTACAATTTAAATGTTCCCCTTCATCTCAGCACAAAGTTCCCCTAGTTCTCATAGAGTCCTGAAGAGGGTAACAGTTTGAGGATACTTTCCCGAGGTTCCGGGGGTTAATGGAGAAAGGGAGACATTTTAAAAGATTTTTAAAATCTTCTCTCCTCTCTATCTTAAATTTTCAAAAGGATAAAAATCCTAAACTGAGAACCAGAAGAATGAAGGTCTAAATTCTGGCTCATGGCTGTGACCTCATGCAGGCTGCTTGCCCTCTCTAGCTTCTCCCTTGAAAATGAGGGATCTGGGCTTCCCTTCTAAAATATCATTGAACACTGGCGTTCTACAGCTCCAAGACACTGACAAACAGAGCCAACAGCATCCTGCCTCACCATTTAGTGGGCTGCTTATAGTTAATGCAATCTTCATTCACTCAAGAAACATCTGCTTGTGCACGCAGGTATCACAGAGACCAGTAACCTGAGCTCTCATTCTCAAGGATGTAGGTGGGACAGAGAAAACATTGTACTGACACACTGTGAGGAATGCTGTAATAGAAGTTATTACTCTGCCCAGTGGAAGGGCAGAGAAGAAAATGTCTGTTGTTTTTAATAATGCTGGGTAGATAGATTTTGAAGATTTTCTTTTGGAGTCCCATTTGTATAGGAACCTAAGCTTAAGTATCAATAAACACACACGGGCTGGAGAGATGTCTCAGCGGTTAAGAGCACTGACTGCTCTTCCAGAGGTTCTGAGTTCAATTCCTAGCAACCACGTGGTGGCTCACAACCATCGGTAATGGGCATCCGATGCCACCTTCTGGTGTGTCTGAAGACAGAGACAGTATACCCACATACATGAAACAAATAAATAAATCTTAAAAAAAAACCACATGCACACACACTATATGCATATGTGTATGTGTATGCATGTGTATATGTATATATATATATGATCCTTGTTTATCTCAAGACATTTCTACACAGCAAATGTTGGGGAGCATGTGTGAAGTGGGAGAGAGGGAATTGATTATAAACATGAGCAAGATGTTGGCTTTACTCTGATGGGTAGTGATGGAGCAAGGGAGCTATGAACATAATCAAAAGAGTGGGAGATGATGCTGGGCAGTGGTGGTGCATGCTTTTAATCCCAGCACTTGGGAAGCAGAGGCAGGCAGATTTCTGAGTTCAAGGCCAGCCTTGAGTTCCAGGGCTATACAGAGAAACTCTGTCTTGGAAAAAAAAAAAAAGAGTGGGAGATGAGAGTGGTTTATGTAAAATTCTGTGGATGCTCAGAGTGGGAGCAGTGGTAGAGATAGATCTACAGCTTCATGTTCTGACCGCTGTGGCAGAAAGGGTAACCCTTTTGGAGTCTGTGGTCCTAGAGCAGGTGTCCATTACCTGTGGCATCCATAAATAGCCCCTGAGTAGTTTGAGGTGATGCAGGTAAACCTGGAGAGTATTCAGTGCTCCACTTGGAAGCGGTCTTTTCTCCAGGTACTCATCTTTAGCCACAGCTATGGAGTGTAAGAGAGAATGACTTATTTCTTCCTGAATGATTGTAGGTGAAATGATGTGTGTGGAGACATTTAGTGACCACTAGAGCATGACTGCAGTTCTGGATGAGGGTAGATATGAGCTGACTTCTTAAAGAATTGACCACCCAGCAGGTTTTCTTGAGGAAGAGCCTGGCAGCCGTCACCGATTGTGGACGGGCCCTGCCCAATAGCAATCTCTGGAACAGTGCTTAACAGTGATGAAGAGACTTAGGAAGGAGAAGTGGAACAGAGCGGTGGGGGTGGGGGGTGGGACTAGCTAATCACATGGCAGTTAGACCTGGCCCAGGGGGTGGCAGGAAGAAGGGCATTCCTATCAAGTCAAGGCTGGAGATGTGTCCCAGCACAAGATGTGCAGGCTACCAGCATTGTGGAGAATGTGGTTAAAATGAGGCTGTTACTCCTTCTTCACCTTTGTCCCTCTTTCTTATGTTCCAGAGGGAAAAGTTGTGATGAAAGGGCTTTGAAAACAAACAAAGTAGAGCAAGGGAAAGAGGAACCGGGCTGGCTTCCAGAACAATAATGAATAGGACATCTGCGGTGGGTGCTCTGGATTGTGTAGTGAGGGTGAAACTTAAGTGCTGCGTTCCCCGCCCCCTCCAACATCCAAACATAAAGTGTGAGGCAGCCTACCTTTCACACTGCCCTGTATCCCAAGGCTCCCAGAGTCCACCAGCCAGAAAGGAGGGGAAATGAGTGTGTGTGTGGGGGGTGGGGGAGAGAGAGAGACAGAGAGAGAGACAGAGAGAGAGACACAGAGAGAGACAGAGAGAGACAGGGAGAGAGAGAGAGAGAGAGAGAGAGAGAGAGAGAGAGAGAGAGAGAGAGAGAGGGAGAGAGAGAGAAGGAGAGAGAGAGGGAGAGAGAGAGGGGGAGAGAGAGAGAGAGAAGGGGAGAGAGAGGGAGAGAGAGGGGGGAGAGAGAGAGGGAGAGAGAGAGGGGAGAGAGGGAGAGAGAGATTTGGCTTGGAGAGAGAAAACATAGGGCATTACATGGCTACACATGGTGATACTGGAGAGAAGAGGGATCTGGCAGAACAGGGCAGTGATGGAGAGCAGGGGTCACGTGGGAAGTCCACTTTGCCTGTTATTCTGAAACAAGTGACATTCTTAAATGGAGCAGGATTCATACAGCCTTTGGGGTGTGTGATCTTGGGATATGTTCCCAGCCGTGAGTTCTGTCCCGGAGTATCCTGTGGGAGTACAGATACCCAGAGAGACTGCTATGTGTGGTTCTTCGTGCCTTCTGCATACAAGAGAATTGGGGCTAGAGCCAAAAGCATGGTAGTGCTGCCACCTCTGGGTTTAGAACCCATCACTGACTCTCAGACAAGTATTAAATACACACCATTCTCGGGGCTCGGTTTCTCCTTTGTAAGTATGAAAGCAACGTTGTCTGCAGATTGCTAATGAGTTAAATAGGCTTAAACACTGAGAAGAATGCTGTCATAAAGTGCCAGGCGCAGTAAGAACCTCAGTGGAGCCTCAGCTGCCGCCATTATTAAATATCCGCACATAAAGGACATTTAATGAAGGTTGGACACTACTAGGAGGACTGCCATTGGAAAACACTTCCTGACTCCCACGGGTTCCTGATGCTATCTTTTGAGCTTACTCAATGTGTTAAGATGAAGATGTGTTTTCTGCTCAGGAGTTTGTTATTTGAAGTGGACTCATTGATGTAGACGTGCACAAGAATACCATGACCTTGAAGCACAAAAGTAACGCATGCCAAAAAGATGTGGGTGAAAGGAGTCAAGGAAAGTTGCGCTGAGTTTTTGTACAGTTAATTTCATCCATGCAGATGGAGTTTTAAAATTGATCGCATGTATATTCATGGCTGTTGAACCTTTTATATGCCTATGTACCTGGAAGGAGGCCTTTCCCTCTCCTTTTTGTAGATGATGTTTGGCCTCTTGCATGTTAAACACATTCTGTCCAACTGAGCTAAATCCCAATCCCTGCAAGAGAGATCTTTGTTGGAATGTCAAGGAAACATTTTATCATGACAAAGACTATGAAAATTTTCAATTGTTATAAACAGTAATATTTGACATGTTAATTGAATGTTATAATTTGTATAATAAATAATATGGCCAAACCAACATCTTACAGCAATATTTTACTTATATAATTATATATTGGAAAAGATACCAATTATAACATTTAACTGTCTCGATTTTCCCATGGTGTAAAACATTCATTATGATTTCCATTTGACAGATGAAGCAGAATTAGATTAATGTTGTCCGAAGGCACTCAGTGAATGACAGTGCTGAAATTCAAACCTACAGTTATCAAATCCAGACTTGTTAGTTTCATGACAAATCATTCAAAGTTAGTAATTTCAGTAATTAATAAAAGGTTTTTAGGGCTGGAGAGATGGTTAAGAGCACTGACTGCTCTTCCAGAAGTCCTGAGTTCAATTCCCAGCAACCACATGGTGGCTCACAACTATCTGTAATGGCATCTGATGACCTCTTCTAGTATGTATCTGAAGACAGCTACAGTGTACTCACATACATAAAATAAGTATTTAAAAAAAAATGTTTTTAAAAAGCAGAGACATGGATTACGCTAACAAGGTCAGGTGAAAAGGAGTAGAAGAAAAAGCCTGGCTGGACCTTCAGAAATGCAACTGACTTGGGGATACGATGTGGACAAGAAACAGCTCACATGAAACACATCTGGGTTGTCTTTTCACTTTTTGTCTTCTGGATTTTAAGTATGAGATGTGGATGTCCAAAGAACAAATCGCTGAAGCTGGAGCAATGAAATCATTACCTGCAGAAGAACAACTGTGAAGGCACTGAGTGTCAAATGGGATGTCTTGAGAATGCTGATCACAGGGGGTGGGGGGTGGGGTGGGAGGGAGGATTTGGAAGGTGTGCTGGTTTCTAGCAATTTCAACAATGAGGAATTGTTGAAGGAATTCTAGTAGCCAGTTCTCCCTGAAAGCAGTGATGATTGCTATAATATGTAACCTGATACAGTTCCTCTGACTCAGCCATGTTTATATATATCAACTCTTTTGGCCCCTGTAAAGACCCAGCAGATCTAGAGTTATTATTCCTGTTTTTATGGATGGAGAAGTTGTATTTTATGTACAGAAAACTAATATAGCAGGTCCGTATCTTTTTCTTTCAGGTCTGTCATTGTCTCATGTAATGAGCATGTGTCAGTTTGAATAGAACTTTTACTCTGATGTAGTTAGCTATGAGAAAGGACCAATGATAATGTCCTTTTCCATTTTATTATTGGAATATACCTTAAATTGACACATACTAGCTTTTCATACTTATAAGAAACTGTGCCATTTTAAAAATAATCAATAAAGTGCAAATCTCTTCCCAGCTCTTTCTATGCGTGAAACACTTGACCCTACATTTTAAACAACATGTGAGAGGTTAGATTTTTTTGGAGGACCCGCATCTTTAGTGAACAATAGCAGCTCACTCCTTTCTCTCTCCTTTTGAGACAGGGTCTTTCTATGTAGCTCTGACTTCCCTAGAGCTCCCTATGTAGACCAGTCTGCCTCTGCTTGTCTAGTGATGGGATTAAAGGCTTACACTACCCCAGCTCACTCTTTCTCTTTGACAATGATTTTTTTTTATTTACCTTTTCTCTGTCAATTGTGCCTCATTATGTGCTTGGCCATGCCAAAGAAGATTCCCAAAGGTTCGAGATTCAGATTATCCATCAGTGAGAAATATGGGAGGGGTTAGACTGTGAAGTATGTGCTGAACTCATGAACCTAACAATATAGAAAAAGAGATATACTCTGAGGAAAGTATGTATTTTCTTGCTATAATGGTGTGATTGTTTGTATATGCTTGGTACAGGGAGTGGCACTATTAGGAGGTGTGGCATTGTTGGAGTAGGTGTGTCACTCTGAGCATGGGCTTAAAACCCTCATTCTAGCTGCCTGGAAGTCAATCTTTCACTAGCAGCCTTCAAGATGAAGATGTAGAACTCTCAGTTCTGTCTGCATCCTGCTTGACTGGATGCTGCCAGCTCCCACCTTGATGATAATGGACTGAAATTGTGAACCTGTAAGCCAACCCCAATTAAATGTTGTCCTTTTTAAGACTTGCCTTGGTCATGGTATCTGTTCACAGCAGTAAAACCCTAAGACACATGGTGGTATTATTTGCTACTTGGTAACTCAAAATTTGTGTAGTAATTTCAGCAGTAATAAAGCTAAATGAAAAGCAAAACCCCAAACAAAAACAATGATGATGAAACAAAGCAAAACCCTGAAAGTGAAAAAGGAGGTTTAGGATGTAGTTTCTCAAGGTAGCTGATGATTGACCTGTTGTACATCTGGAATGTTTTCCCATAAGGCCATGCACCAATGGCTTGATCACCAGCTTGACATTCAGGAGGGGTCATGGAATCTTTAGAAGATGGAACAGAGTGTGTGTGTGTGTGTGTGTGTGTGTGTGTGTGTGTGTGTGTTTGTGTGTGTGTGTGTGTGGTGTCTTCAGTCACTGGAAATGTTCACTTAACATCCCCTGTGTACTGGCTGGTTTTGTGTGTCAACTTGACACAGGCTGGAGTTATCACAGAGAAGGGAGTTTCAGTTGGGGAAGTGCCTCCATGAGATCCAGCTGTGGGGCATTTTCTCAATTAGTGATTCACCTTGTGGGTGGTGCCATCCCTGGGCTGGTAGTCTTGGGTTCTATAAGAGAGCAGGCTGAGCAAGCCAGGGGAAGCAAGGAACATCTCTCCATGGCCCTCCGTGTCAGCTCCTGCTTCCTGACCTGCTTGAGTTCCAGTCCTGACTTCCTCTGGTGATCAACAGCAGTGTGGAAGTGTAAGCTCAATAAACCCTTTCCTCCCAACTTGCTTCATGGTCATGATGTTTGTGGAGGAATAGAAACCCTGACTAATACACCCTGTTTTATATACTAGCTATGAATTAAGTGGCTTCTTTCTACCACGTGCTTCTCACCAGTATGTACTGCCTTGCCTTAGGCCTGAAGCAATCAAGCCAGTCAACCATGATGTGAAGTCCCCAAAACTGTGAGCCAAAATAAACCCTTCTTCATCTTTGTAACTGTGTATATCTCAGATATTTGCCACTGTCATGGAAAGGCACTAAGACAACAGTGAAGTAAGGCTCTGCACAAAGTGTTTGTTGACATTTGCCGTCCATCTGGGGCTTTTGGTGATGTCACTAATATAAAAAGCAGAAGATGTACATTTGCCAAAGAAGCACCAGCACCTACTTCAAAGCTAGAAGTTACTTTAAGAGGATTTTGTTCAAAGCAAACAGTTTGACATGTGCAGCTGGGCAAACAATTGTTTACACAATCACGCTTTGAAGTGACGATTCATTTAGACGTCTGTTTTCCTAAATTAATTTCAGTCATTTTTAGTAGCCATGGTTGGTAGAAATAATCTTCAGCTGTTGGTTCCATGAACCACTGAAGAATTTTGTAAACACTTAACTAACTCCAGTTTTTCATTAAAGTCATCTGGCTCTTCAACCAGGCAGTCAACCCAGTCTGTCCCAGTTCAAAGATTAATTTTGTTCCACCTGATACTTTATGAATGAAAAAGTTAAGTTTCCAAAATGTAATTGTTGGAGGAGTAACATCTGATATAATTGTGATAACCATGGTGAATTTGATTAAAAACTCAACATTGAAAATAAAATCATGAATGTCTCTGGTAACAGTTCGAAAAGAAACTTTGGTAGAACTGCACCGTGTTAAAAACTATCTTCTATGGCTGGAGACATAACTCAGTTGGTAAAGTGTTTGCCTTACACGATAATGGCTGTGTGCAAGAACTCATGTAAAAAACAAACTAATTAACAAAATAAACAAGCCAAGTGTGACGGCAAATGCTTGCAACCCCAGTGCAGGGGAGGTGGGTTCTCGGAGCTTACCAATTCCACTGCGGCATAGTTGAGCTCTGGTACATTCTGGCCAATTGCCTTTGCCTGCTTAACCATGTCTGGGCCAACAAGAAACTGTTTTAAAAAGTGGGAGATGGTACTGGATAAAAGACAACTGAGATTTCCCTCTCTGTCTTCCAGTTGTGTGCATACACACACATGTGTACTCACACACAGGTGTATCATGCACACATACACCTATGTTCTAACAAGACGTCTATAGATTATAAATGCACTTGGATTGAGTGTGCCACACACAAAATTATTGTTCCCAAGTTGCTGCACAGTTTTACCTATTGAAATAAAACTTAGTGGTTAAATCTCTCTCTCTCTCTCTCTCTCTCTCTCTCTCTCTCACACACACACACACACACACACACACACACATGCACGCACGCATGCACGCACACACAGATTTTCCAGGGCCTTTTGGGTAGAAATATTTTTGTATGTATTTAAGTAGTTGTATGTTTTGTGGTGATGAAGCTGATGTTAAGATGCAAACAAAGTCTCCAACCTGACAGGGTACATTTGTCTTTGTTGTGCATTGTTAATTAGAGCTTATAAAAGTTTGAGATTTTTTAATTACTTGGAAAGTCACTAAATATCAACTATGTTCAAGAAACCTCTTTTGATTTGGATACATTTTGTTTAAAATCAGTTGAAAGCACTTAGTCAAATTAGAAATCAAAAGGACAAGCCGAACCGTTAGTTGGCTTCCTTAGCTTTTAAAGCAAGTAAGTTGTAATAATTAAGAACAAAGCCTGTAAACACAGGAAACTAATATTTATCCATATAAAAGCAGGGGAGGAAGCATACCAGCTAACTGATGGATGCTCACATGGGCGATGACCTCATCCTGTGGGAAAACTCAACTGATAAGAAGTTTACTTTTTTTAACCTGGAAAGTTTACTGTGGAGTAGACTGCAACCGAGAAGGTCTATGATTTTGTAAAGTCTACATTTGATTAAATACTTACAAGGATAGTAAAAAGAGCATGCTTTAGAAGGAGTTTCATCTCAGGAAACAAAAACCAAACTGCCACGCTTGTCTGCCCTGTTCAAGACCCTGGTTAAATCCCTGGTACCAACCAGTAAGCAAAGGCCAGGCCAGTCAAGGCTGCAGGTGTCTGTGGTGCCCCCAGCCACTTGGGAGGCAGAAGCCAGAGCCAGAAGCAGAAGGACATCTACATGGTGAGTTCTAGTCCTGCTGGATCTAGGAAGTAAGACCCTGAATCCAGAACAAAATGACTGTTGCAGCAAGTATCCCGGGTGAGGGCAAAACAGTGTTTGTAAAAATATTCACATGCTGGTCTCAAATATTACAGATTTCAATTTTAAAAGTTAAAAATTTAAAATGGTATCTATTTAGCAGACCCACAGAGTGAGTGCTCAGCACCTATAAATACAGAAGCGTCTTCAATATTTTTAGATAGTAAAAATTAAATATCGTTCAAGTGAAACAGGAATTTCAACTTTTTGTTTGTTTGTTTTTTTGGTTTTTCGAGACAGGGTTTCTCTGTGTAGCCCTGACTGTCCTGGAACTCACTCTGTAGTCCAGGCTGGCCTTGAACTCAGAAATCCGCCACCCTCTGCCTCCCAAGTGCTGGGATTAAAGGCGTGCACCACTATTGCCTGGCTATGGGTAAGTTTTTAAAAGTCGATATTAAAAAGTAGAAATTGTAAAGGATATGATATTATAAACTGATATAGCTAAGGACCTGAGTAAGTATACACATACAAACACACATATATATACATATACATATACACATACCATATGTACATAAATATACACACACACACATACAGACATACACACATATACTCTTATACACATATATACACATACAGACTTACACATACACATATACACACAAACACACACATGGTATATGTGTTAGGGACCAGCTGTGGTTCTGTGTCCTTCTGCTTCCTCCATCAGGGTGTGCAGGTACTGCTGCTGCATCCTGGCCTGGAAGGATGAATCGGAGTCTAGAATGCAAAATCCTGTCCAGGTGGGAGTGAGTGTGATAGAGGGGTGGGAGGTTGGCAGGGTTGGGAGTTGGGGAATGAGGTGGGGTTGGGGTAGGGGTCGGGAGGTAGTGAGGCCTTCTCTAAGGATTTTTGTGTTACACTACTCTATGAATCTTCAATGAAATAGCTGGTGTGCACACTTCATTCAGGGTGACCAAGGGCTATATATGAAACTTGGAGAGTGGGAAGGAGTTTTCAGGGTGAATGTAAAGTCATTAGCTGGAGCTTAACATACTATGAATGCTTCATTTGTAAGGAGAGGCATTCCAGGAATCCCAGGTACTTGCTGGGCAGGTTCTTATTGGCAAAGAGGAAGTTGAACTTATAGGTTTGCCAAGGACTACATGACCTTCTGGGAGAAGACTGGGGTCAGGCTCCCTAAACAAGGTCAAATAAGAGGAAGCCCTTCCAATAAAAAGACAGTCCTCCATTTTATGTTGAACTCAGAGGAGCTATCTGGACATGGTGGACTTCAACCTGTACCAGCACATACTCGAACTCATTCTCAACACACACACACACACACACACACACACACACACACACGCACACACAAACACACAGACACACAGAGACACATATACATACACATGAATACACATACACACAGGGATAATTAGTATTTTATCACTTTTCTTAGATAATTAATGTAAGTTTAAAAATTACACTAATATATCCTTACACATTTTAATTTTAAAGAACATATTTAAAAAATTTAGTTAATTGATAATATTATGAAATAGTCTGATTTTCAATATATGCTTAGAGAAGTTACTTTATTTTTTAGTGTGTGTGTGTGTGTGTGTGTGTGTGTGTGTGTGTGTGATGCTTGAGAATGTGTTTGCATGTGTGTAGGTGCAGGTGTAGACCCAATGTTGATATAAGGAGTTTGTTCTTGGTCATTCTAGCGTATGCATGGAGATAAGGTTTCCTCTTTGATCCCAGAGCTTGCTGACATGGGCTAGTGTGACATGGGCTAGTGTGACATGGGCTAGTGTGACTAGCTGCTTACTTCAGAACCCCCTTTCTGTGTTTTCCTACAAGGAAGCCACCATGTCCCATTTGAATCCAGTGCTTCCTATTTGGGCTAGTCTGACTAGTCAACTTCATTCAGGGTTCCTTTGTCTATGCCCTCCTGTCAGCAGACCACCATTATCATCCAGCATTTACATGGGTACTGGGATTTGAACCCCAGTTCTCAGACTGGCAAAGAAATCGCCTTATTCACCAAGTCACTTCTTCAGCCCCCACATTTTATTTTTAAAATATTTTAACAGTATTTTTTTCCAAGTATAGAAGTTCAAACTGCCACGCACACTTTTTGTGACGGCGGTATTTGAGGCGTAAACTTCAAGGAAAGTCAGTCTCCTGCCTCCGCATTGTCGCCTGGCACCCCAAACTCAGAGGTAGCCCAGATATGTCCTCGTACTTGTGTACTAGTGGCCCACCAAGATATTATTTTTTAACAGCTAGAAAAAGAAAATTCAGACATTGCTCTCTGACCTTCACCAATGTTCCAACGTCCTAGTCAAACCCTGGCTTGGAATGTTAAGCCATCCAAACTAATTGCCTCCAGCATTGGGTAGGGCACTGAAGCTCACAGAATGAGAGACTTATCCCAGGACAAGGTCAAGTAAAATCCTCATTCTCAGTCGAGTACTACAGCTGAACCACTCCTAGGAATTAGCAAGAGACAAGTCTCTACTTCCCCAAAAGATTATAGCATAGTGGGCACCCGCAGCCCCCTGGGACCCTGGCCCATGCAGCCCGAGTGTGCTTGGAGCCTAGGGGTGCTACACTAGTCCAGAGGAGATGGCTGCTGTTTTAGACCTAGTGTGTTTTAGGTGGCCTCAGATGTCCCTCGACTACTGAGCTGCCAGATTTTTCATTTCTCTCTTTTGCAAGGATTGTAAAAGCCTCATGTCATTTTAGAGAAATACACGCAGACCTTGCACCACTCGTGTTGAGTCTGTTTGTCAAAGCTGAATCCTGTGCACACCTGGCTAGAACCCATCGTCCCGCAGAACAAGGGACCCCATAAGAAACCCCAGTCCGTGGCATCAAACAACCTGTAGTTCCTATTCAAATTTTATCTCTTGTCCTAATAATATGTTTATAGCCATATTTTTTTTATAGCTCAGGATCCGAACTCTTAGCATGTGTAGAGAGTTGTTAGGTCTTTTAAATTCCTTGATTCGAGGCTGTTTCCCAGATTGCCTTTGTCTTGCTCAACCTTGACATTTAAAAAGACCAACCTTGTTGGTTAGTGACATGTTTCTTAACTTGGTGAAGGGAATTCTTCAAGATTCCTCTCACATGAAACAGAGGATGCTAGCAAGTTCCCATTAATGGGTCTGACATAGATCATTTGGAGAAATGACATCTACCAGGTCTTCCCCTGTCAGGAAAAGGTACATTTCATAAAGATTTTTTGACAGTAATATGTATGCAGATTAAACATCCCCGTACTGTGTTTGGCATTAGTTGATTTCTCAATTGCTCCAGATTTGGTCAATGAGTTCTCTTGATATCTTTTTTACAGTTCTTTGATACAGGATCACATATTCTTGTTACAACTGAAAAACCCGTGGCCTTTAGGAAAGGGTAGAATAGAAGGTGGGACATCCAGTTGGCAGAAAGGATTCTGGATAGAGCCAAGGGTAGGAGGATTCACCCTGGGACATGGACACATGAATGCTGAGCTGATGTAACCAGCAGAACTTAGATTAGAATGAATGGATATTAAGTTATGAGGTAGTCAAAGAACAAGCCAAAGCTTATGGCTAAGGTGTTTGTAAATGCAATAAAGCCTCAGAGTCATTATTTCTGGGAACAGGGGTGCAGCTTAAAGTAAATACCCCACAACACACACACACACACACACACACACACACACACACACACACACACTGGCTTAAAAGTAAGGGACAGATTAGATAGGAAGAAATAGGAGGTGAGAAGAGGAGTGGAAGAAACCTACATGGTCATAGTAGGAGGGTGAACATGAGTACAGTGAGTCTTATTATACATGTATAAAACTGAGAAAAGTTAAAAAATAAAATAAAAATTTAAAAGCCCCACATTTGGATGCAGATATGCTTATTAAGTATATCATTGCTTATAGACCCCTTCAGTAGTAGTGACAACATGTACACACATACATACAAACACACATGTGCAAATTCTATGTGTATATATATGTATTTATATGTATATATTCACACATAAATTTATTCCTATGGTACAACATGAATTTTTGCCTGACTAAGCTTCCAATGCAATGTGACATCACAGAATAAATTAGAGTCATCTCCTTTTCTGTCCCTACAACTTATTTCTCTGGCTTCCATTCTCAATATCATTATGAATTTACCTGTGTTAAGTACATAGAAAGTAGCCTCAGAGTTGCTTGGTTCTATCACTGTGAAAATCAGGCTTCCTTACTAGAGTTCATTGTGTTTACAGGGTCATGTGCATCTTACATCTACAGCTTGACACAATCAGATTGATCAACCTGTACCATGCTATCTCTGTCTGGAAAGAGTGAGTCCATTCTCACTCACTCTTCCAAGATAAACAGCCCAAGGCAGTTACTTTTTAATTTTAAGATTTATTTATTTATCTTAGATGCATGAGTACACTGTAGTTGTCTTCAGAGACACCAGAAGAGGGCATCAGATCCCATTACAGATGGTTGTGAGCCACCATGTGGTTGGTGGGAATTGGACTCAGGACCTCTGAAAGAGCAGTCAGTGCTCTTAACCACTGAACCATCTCTTCAGTCCCCTTTTCTTCCTTCCTTCCTTCCTTCCTTCCTTCCTTCCTTCCTTCCTTCCTTCCTTCCTTCCTTCCTTCCTTCCATCCTTTTTAAAATTGTTTTAGGTATGAGTGTTCTATCTGCATGTATACCTGCATGCCAGAAGAAGGCATCAGATTCCATTACAGGTGGTTGTGAGCCACTTCGTGGTTGCTAGGATTTGAACTCCGGACCTGTAGATCAGCAACCAGTGCTCTTAACTGCTGAGCCATCTCTCCAGCTCAGGCAGCTTCTTTTCTGATTGTTTTAAGCCACCTTAATTTAGCATTACCCCTGTAGAACTTCATGTACAGATCAAGATGATCCTCGAAGCTTTACAGCATTAGCTTTTATTGATAAGTTTATAATTTTTCAAAGTGCTTTTTGTGAATGTAAACTAAAAATCGAGGGTAACTTACTTTCTCATGCATATGGTTAGTTGTTTCAATATGTTTGTTGAAAAGCTTCTTTTTTTTCTTTTTCTTTTCTTTTTTGTCTCATTTTGAAGCTTTGACACCTACATCGGTGATTAATTATGTAAGTTACTTCTGGTGCTTGTTTTCCATTGGTAGTGTACTATCTTTATGTTACTATCAGAGTCTTGATAGTTATAATGTTACAGTATTATGAACTAGTATGAATCATTCAATTGTTTGTTATATTCCTGTTTATTTACTGTTTTGTTGTTCATTTTCAATACAAATATAAAATTACTTCATCAATAGCCATCAAATACCTGCAAGAATTGTAAGTGAAATTCTTATGGATCTATAGATAAATTTTAGGAAAACTGATGCTTAGCAGTACTGGGTTGTTTGCATGTACGAGCGTATGCTATATATTTGAGTTCTTGTGTGCATGTGCACAGGTGGATATGTATGTGTGTGTATGTGTGTGTGTATGTATGTGTGTATGTATGTGTGTGTGTATGTATGTGTGTATGTGTGTGTGTATGTATGTGTGTGTATGTGTGTATGAGTGTGAATGTGTGTGTATGTATGTGTGTGTGTATGGGTGTGTGTATGTATGTGTGTGTATGTGTATGTATGAATGTGTATGTGTGTATATGAGTGTGTATGTGTGTGTGTGTATGTATGTATGTGTGTGTATGTGTATGTGTGTGTATGTATGTGTGTGTATGTATGAGTGTGTATGTGTGTGTGTGTGTGTGTGTGTGTGTGCGTGCGTGTTGAGGTCAGAATTGGACTCCAGAAGGCCCCCATCTCCCTCTATCTTGGATTTTGAGTCATGGTCTTTCATTGAATGTGGAGTTCACAGGTTAGTTCGACTAGCTGGCTGGTGAACTCTGTCTGGCTGCCTACCTTTCTCTGTCTTCCCAGTGCTAGGGTTATAGCTTTTACATGGGTGATGGTGATCCAAACTCAGGTTCTTACACATTTGTGGCAGGCAATTTACCAAGGCAGTCATCCCTTCAGCATTCAGTATAGGGCTTCTTAAGACACAGATGTAATTAATATATACCTCCATCTGTTCAGACCTATAATTCCAGCTTGTCAGTATTAGTAGTTTTTGGTGTAGAGGTCTCCGACATCTTTCCTAAATGTATTCCTAAACATTTTACACATTTTAATAAAGTTTTTGATTAAGTTGGTTTAAAATGTAGAATATTTGCTTCTAGTATAGAAATGTTATATATTAGACTTTTTAATACTGATTTTAAATTTTTAAATTAGTGGCTTACTTGTAGCTGTATTGATTTTAGGTTATCTATTTTAATACATTTTATGTAATGTTTAGGGACAGGTTTTTTTCCCTTAATAAGTTTTTTATTCCCTTTACATCTGAATTGCTTCCCCCCCCTTCTCTCTGTCTCTCCTCATACAGTCCTTCCCTATACTGTTTCCCTTTCTTCTCTGAGAGGGTGAAGTAACCGCTCCTCCTCCCCCATCCTCTCCCACCCTGGCACATCATCTCTGGGGGACTAGGTGCATCCTCTCCCACTGAGGCCCAACAAGGCATCCCAGTTAGGGGAACACATTCCACAGACAGGCAACAGCTTTAGGGATAGCCCTACTCAGTTGTTCAGGACCCACATGAAGATGGAGATGCACATCTGCTACATATGTGCAGGGGTCCTAGATCCAGCTTGTGTATGCTCTTTGGTTGGTGGTTCAGTCTCTGAGAGCCTTTAAGGGTCTAGGTTAGTTGACACTGTTGGTCTTCCTGTGGAGTTCCTATTTCCTTCTGGATCCTCAATTCTTCCCCCAACTCTTCCATAATAGTCCTAGAGTCCCATCCAGTGTTGGCTGTGGGTCTCCACATCTGTTTCAGTCAGCTGCTGAGTGGAACCTCTCAGAGGACAGTTATGCTAAGCTCCTGTCTGCAAGAGTAACAGAGTATCATTAATAGTGTCAGGGATTGGTACTTGCCATGGGATGGGTCTCAGGTTGAGCGGGTTATTGGTTGGCCTTTTCCTTAGTCTCTGCTCCATGCCCCACCCCTGCATTACTTGTAGACAGAATAAATTCTGGGTTGAAAGTTTTGTGGGTAGGTTGGTGTTCTTATTGTTTCAATAGGGTTCTTGCCTGGTTACAGGAGGCAGCCCCTTCAGGTTCATGTCCCCACTACTGTAAGGTCACCCCATTGATTCCTAGGAGCCTCCCCCATCTCAGGGCTCTGGGGTGTCCTCGAGATGTTCCCCAAACCCTCACATTGCAGATTTCCATTCATTCTCCTGGCTCTCTCTCTTGTCTCTCCCCACACTGGATCCTGACCACCCCCCTATTCCTTCCCCTGTCATCACCTCTCCCACTTAGTTCCCTCCCTCTGTCTGCCTCTTGTGATTATTTTATTCCTCCTTTGAAGTGAGTTTTAAGCATCCTCTTTTGGGCCTTCTTTCCTGTTTAGCTTCTTTGGCTCCATGGGGTATGTCATGGTTATCTTGTACTTTTTGGCTAATATCCACTTATTAGTGAGCACATACCATTCATGTTCCTTTGGTTCTGGGTTACCTCACTCAGGATGATAGTCTCAAGTTCTATCTATTTGCCTACAAAATTCATGATGTTTTTGTTTTTAATGGCTGAATAGTATTCCATTGTGTAGCTGTACCACTTTTTTTTCTTTTTAATCCATTCTTCAGCTGAGGAGCATCTGGGTTGTTTCCAGTTTCTGGCTAGTGTCATACTTACCTCGCTGCAGTGGTAGCACTTTCATGTTCCTGTAAACCACTTATATCATTGCTGCCACGTGGTTCATCTCATTCATGTCCTCTTTTAACAATCTCACTTTTTTTTTTTTTTTTCAAATTTTCCTTTTGATCTTTGGCTATATATTGCTTAATTATGAAGTGTCTGAGTGTGTTTTTTTTGTTTTTTGTTTTCTTTTGTTTTTAAATTTATCCTTTCGAGGTTTTGTTGAACTTTTTGGATCAGATAGCTGGCAGACAGGCAAATTTACTGTGTGAGAAAGGATCCAAGATCAGATAACCATAAATCACTAAGAACGAATCTTGTGGCTGAGGCTGTATATTCTTCCTCATGCCACCTTCCTGGCACCATGGACATGCTTGCAGAGACAGCACTGTGGAATCTTTCAGAAGGAGCCAGATGACTGGAAAATGTGGTTTTGTCATGTGGTGAGCATTGCTGACTTAACCCCTTGCTCCTTTCCAATACTCTAGTTTGAAAGGCTCCTGCCAGAGCAGTGGCATAAGTGAGAATAGTAATTGATTTATGTTTTTCCAGTGGATGGGTTGTCTGGAGCAGGTGCTCTAACAGTGACTGAGGACTGAATCCCACTCAAATCTGCCCTCAGTCACCAGTAACTGTATCACACCATGAACGGGTTCCTCAGAGATTCCAGCTTTCCTCCGTTGCAAGAATAGTTAGTAAGGCAGAGCCAGCATTTTGGGTTGTTTCTCTTGAATACAGGAGGAGAAGACACCCTGAAAGGGAGGCAATAGCTTTTCATAATAGAGGAGGCGAGTACATAGATACTTAACTTTAATATTAAAAAGACTCATTCTTATTTCATCCTATACATAGGTGAAGAGTGAAGTGTTAACTACAAAAGTTGCTCACAGATATGATGACTTCTATAGGTAGCCAAGTTGCCCTCACTAGAACGATAGTCTATATTATGTTCTTGATAGAGATTAGTGCTTTTAGGGCGGAAAGTTAGGCTTACTAAGAAGGTAAAATCTACTGCTTTTGTACAAGATTGATTTCTAAGAAGGTGGAATTTTAGGGTGTCACATTTAAATATTTTTAGTTAAAATATAACTACATGATTCCCCCTCCCCTCTGTCCTATTCACCCCCTCTGTCCTATCCCTCCCATGTCCCTGTATCCAACTCCTTCCTAAGTTTTTAATCTCCTCCTCTTGTTGTATATACATATAAATGAATAAATATATAAGTATAATCTTCTGAGTCTGTTCAGTGCTGTCTCTATGTGTATATGTTTAGGGATCACCATTTGGTATTGGATAAAAGATTAGGGGGCTCATCCCTGGGGGAAAACACTCTCTCTCTCTCTCTCTCTCTCTCTCTCTCTCTCTCTCTCACTCGCTCTCGCTCTCAGAAGTTGTTACTTGCCTGTACTTTACCTAGGGGTGGAACCCCATGATATTTCTCCCATCTATGTTGGATGTCAACTATTGTTGGAATTGTTCAGGTCTTGTTTAGACAGTCATGTTGTTGAGATTTCATGCATGTGTTTCCTTGTTAGAATTAGAAGACACAATCTCACAGCAGACTTCCTGGTCCCCTGTCTCTTACAATCTTTCTGCTCTCTCTCTCTCTCTCTCTCTCTCTCTCTCTCTCTCTCTTTCTCTCTCTCTCTCTTTCTCTCTCTCTCTCTTTCTCTTTCTCTCTCTCTCCTGTTTCTTCCTACCCTGGGCTGTGGGGTACTGAAGGTGTATCATAAATGTATCAGTTGGGGATGGGCATCTGTGGTGGTTTGAATGGGTATGACTCCCATAGACTCATGTGTTTGAACGCTTGGCCCATAGGGAGTGGCACTATTAAGAGGTGTGGCCTTATATGAGTAGGTGTGATTTTGTTAGAGGAAGTGTGTCACTGTGGAGGCAGGCTTTGAGGTCTTATATATGCTCAAGTTACACCCAGTGTAGACACAGTCTCATGCTGCCTTCAGATCAAGATGTAGAACTCTCAGCTCCTCCAACACCATGTCTGATTGCACACTGCCATGTTTCCTGAATGGATAATAATGGACTTAACCTCTGAAACTGTAAGCCAGCCCCAATGAAATATTTTCCTTTTAAGAGTTGACATGGCCATGGTGTCTCGTCACAGCACAAAAACCCTAACGAAGACAGCCCCACAGTCAGTTACTTTCTGCGTTTTGAGAGTTGTGGTTTTCTGTAATGGTCTCCTACTATGGCTACAAAAAAATGCTTCTTTGATGAGGGATGAGAGCTACACTTGTCTAAATGTCACTTTTTTTTCCAGCATATTTTTTAACAGCTTGGTTAGATGCTGAGGCCAGTGATAAGTACAGTTTTGTAGAGAAAGGCATATAGAGAGTCAAACTCATGTGGTGAGTTTTAACTGGTCCAATTTGCCAAGAGTTACTACTTTTGTGTTTTGCTTTTACTCTGTTCAGCCAATGCTGTTTTCAAGGTGTTTAGCTGTTTTTGGTACATTTCATTGATAAGAATTACAAACCCTAAAAACATCTCCCCACAGTTTTTTAGCTGCAGTTTCCAGTTGGTCAAGACAATTCACATTGAGACTTTTGTTTTAGGGATTAGTACATATACATCAGGCAAAATCTTGTCCAGACGAGTACTCCAAAGGTCTCAATGGGGAGACAGGCTGTCTGTATCATAATCTGACTCATCCATGGGCTAAATTCCTTGGACCTTTGAGGATTATGTGGTCAAACATACATTGGATATTGTAATTTTTTTAAATGTCATCTTCCTCCAGCACCTACAAGGGCCTGCTTATTTGTTGTTGTTGTTGTTTTTTTTTTTCATTTTGTTTTGTTTTTTTTTCCCTCTGATGTCTTGGATAACCTCTTCTTCATTGTTCCGTTCCTGGTATTGTTCCCTTCACTTCCCTCCCACTTCACTCCTGCGCTGTCTACTTGGATGAAGAGGCAGTGGATATATTTCAGTTATAATCTTCATGTAAAGGGCTGGAGTGATGGCTCAGCAGTTAAGAGCACTGACTGCTTTTCCTGACGTCCTGAGTTCAACCCCCAGCAACCACATGGTGGCTCACAACCATCTGTAATGGGATCCAATGCCGCCTTCTGGAGTGTCTAAGAGAGCGACAGTGTACTCATATACATAAAAAAAAATAAATCTTTAAAAATAATCTTCATGTAGACGTTTTGGTCGACTAATGAAAGAGTGTGTAGCCTAGTGGGTAAGACATCCATTTGGAGATGACAATGTTGTGACTGGGGGCAACACACAAGCACTGAAGACCATATGACAGGAGCTCACATTGGGAAGGCTCAAGGGAGTTTTCTATGCTGGAGGATAGGTTAAAAAGCCCAGCAGTCCAAATTGAAAGGTAAGGATGTGCTAAACTGTAAAGAGTTTTGCACTGTGAGGAGTTTAGTCTTCAGTTTGAATTATAGGGAGCCAGGGGAGTTCTAAAGTGGCAGGCTTAGGTTTGTATCTTTGAATGATTTGTTAGTAGAAGATGAACTATAGACTGAAAATCTGACACGACATGACTGAAGTGGAAGAGGCGAGAAGTTCTGTGGGCCTGAAATTAGGGGTAGTGAATATGTGTAAGAGGAGACACACGCAGGAGACATTTTAGGATTTGGACTCCACTGATCTTGGTTACCAGTTGCCTGAGAAGTGAGTAGATCAAATAGGATGGAGAGGAAGTGAGTAAAAGATTTGTCAAGGCCAGACATGAAACAGAGCTGTGCCTGAGTCAACTCAAGAAACTCTAAGCCCCTCACATTCAATGTCCAATGTTAATGCAACACCCATAGTGAGCTCAGCAAAAGATTGGGAAATAAGAAATAAAGATTATGACAGGTTCTTCTTGCCAGGGGTTGTAAACCACACAATCAACTACATAGTTAGGTTCTGGACAGAATGAAGAATTGGACAATTCCGGAACAATACAGTGCTTAATACTAGGTGAGGGTTCAATGAAAAGAGTAAGAAGGAAGGAGTTAAGCTTAAGCAGAGACTTAAAAGTCTGGGAGGCATTCATCAGGTAGGAGAGGAAGGTGAAGATGTTATATGGATACTAGGGAATAAAGGAAAAACTTTAGATGTAAAAGATTCTGTGAGCTGATACAGGTAAGGGTGAGATATCCTATGGAAAAGTCTAGCCTGAAGGGTGGGCATTTTATCACCCATTCAGGGGACATGACTATAAGGCAGCTGGGAGGCTGATCAAGGGAGGCACAGAGCCTGTGTCTAGCACAGCCATCGAGCACTTGTGTGGTACAGTACTATTTAATGATTCTTATGCCCCACACAGCCAAGACAAGGATAAGAGATTGGATGTGGAATGAAAAGTTTGGCAGCCGATACCCCTTTCTTATTCCTCTGCAGTGTGGAACATCTTTAGTCCATAAGCATCACCAATCTTATTAGTTAGGACTCTTGAGTTTTCCAGCCCTCTGAAGCAAACATCCATGGAGAACTGAGTGAACATTGTAGGAAAGAGAGCTGTGTGGAGGAGCAGATAGGAGCAGTCCCGCTCACCCGGATGTGAGTAGAGACAAACAGACCCTCTTAGCAGGGTAGGTCGTCTGCACTCAGGCACAGGGTGGGGACATATGTCAGGTGTAGGAAGAAGTCATATCGGTGAAGCAGGAAAACCATTTCTTTCCAGTGTGTGTGTGCATGTGTGTGGTGGTGGTGCAGGGGGGACTTAAGGCCTCTGGGCTGTAGGTGGTGAAGGCACACTTATAAGATTACTCAGGCTGAGGAAAGAGCTTCGGGTCTCATTAGATTTACATTTCCAATGTCTGGATCCTTATGAAGCAGAAAGAAGCTTTGACAAAATTCTCTCAATAAACATCCGTACTGGACACTCACAAGTCACTCAAAGATTGAGGGTCTGTAGTTTAGAGTTAACCGTAGGCACGAGTTAGAGAAATGCGGCCCACAGCCCAAGGGGAGCGACTGAACTCAGCAGGCAGTTTATCATTCTTGCTCCATGTGCAGTGGCTTTTCCTGAGTGCTTTTTATCTATGTTTGCTTCAACTGCAGGAGACAATCTGTCCAGTCGCCAGAAGGGATACCTTCAAAGAGTTTTCTTGGCTAAGTTCCATTCACATGGTCAGCTGTGACCTCATGTTCTTCTGCCCCCATATGGGCCCCGGAAAGCTTGAGCTCTTGCCTGGCTAGGGAGCTGAGAGGCCATGTTTTGGAATGCCCCCCACTTCAGAGCAGAAGAAACCAGTTTGTTTGCTCAACGTTTTTCCAGACTTTTCTTTTCATTCTGAAATAATTTAGCCCATTGCCCTGGTTATTGTCAGGAGCTCTTCAGGGACAAGCTACGGAGTGTAATCTTTGCACAAACAAATGCGAAGTGGGAGGGAGGTTGGAGGGGAGTGGGATGAAGGAAGTGTGGTTTTTCACTTGGCTGGTGTAATATTTGGAACTGTAAGAAGAAAAAAAAAAAGAGGAGCTCAGAGTTTCCTAAACTAACTCGTGGACTTGGCTCTACCAGTGACATAATATTTATCTCATGTAATCTTTCACACATCTTAGTATCTCTTCTAATTCAAGATTACTCAATGTGGGTAATCTTATTTATTCTCTCTCTGTCTCTCTCTCTCTCTGTCTCTCTCTCTTCCTTCTTTCCATCTCCCTTCTTACTCTCTTGTCCCCATTGGCCTCAAACTCCTCCGCTCAAGCAATCCTCTTGCCTCATCCTCCCTAATAGATTGAACTATAGGCACTTACCACCAAGCCCACCTTTTAATGTTTCATTTTTTTTAAATGTGGGGCCCATTGGCCAAATCCTGCAACCTTTTGGAAGAGAGGTCCTACACCACAGAACCTTTCTCCTCCTGTATGACTCAACCAGTTAGGGTACAAATTCAAATGCCCCATTCCTGTCTTCACACTCTCCTTCTACAAAAACAGCCTGTGAAGGAAGCTTGTGAAGGAAGAGGGATGGGGTGAGGAGGGAGGGGCAGGTAGGGATGGGGGTAGGTGTTTCACGCAGCTTCAGAAAGGGAGGCCATGCATGGCCAGGGTCTGCTGCAGAGAGGACTTCCCCAGCCAGAGACAGCTTCTCTCTCAGAGAGCTTCTGGCTCTTGCTTCTAAGAACACTGTGATGGTTTCCTGGCTGAAATTCACCTCTGAGATATGGCTTTCTTTTGCTTTTTGAAATATGAATTCTGAGCTCATCACTGTGAACTAGTTCCTATTTTATGCTGTCAGGACACTTTGGAAGCTTAGTGTACAACAGTCACGTGCAATACTTGATTTCAAACTCTACACGTGTAAAGGCTGGGTGTATGTTCTGTTTATGACTGTGTGCTGAGTATCTGGCATAGTGGATAGAACTCTGTTCCACTATTTCAGAATGGAATTGAATAAACAAGGAAATGAATAATTAATGAGTGGATAGATGGAAGGATGGATGGGTACACGAGTATTGAATTAGTTCTACATCATCCTACCAAGGAAGAAACATTGGGTATTAGACCTCCCAAGGCTATGTCAAGAGAACAACTAAGGGGCACACTATAGAATTTTCCTAAGTTTTATTTGGGATATATAGCTCAGTAAGTATGGTCATCTGACTTCTAACTCACCATGGAGCAATTGGAGTAAACTGGAGACAGAGATGTAAGGTACTGCTATGGAAAGACAACTTTCATAGAAAAGAACCTACTCAGCTGGGTGTGGTGGTTCATGTCTTTAATTGCAGCACTCTGGATGCTGAAGCAGGAGCATCTCTGTGAGTTCAAGGCCAGCTTGGTCTACATAGTGAGTTATGGGACAGCCAGAGCTACATATTGAGACCATTATTTTGTCTTAAAACAAACAAACAAACACAACAAACATAAACCAAACCATTCAGTCTGACACAAGACCAGTGTGGAGAGTAAGACTGTTGAATGCAGAGGCAAATCTCCATTAACTGTGTGAGCCTCAAGAGCATCCTCATGTTATATGAAACATACTCACTGAGTTAGAAGTGAGACCCTTAGTGTGCGGAAGTCTATTTCCATATGGTGCTGGACCACTAACCATCAGCTCTCTTTCATGTGCCAGTTTAATCTCTTCAGAGCCTTTTAGAGAAGCCACCATCCTCTTCAACATAGCTAGCAGCTATCTATGGGGCTTGTGTCTCTCTCTGCTGATGCCTGTGTCTCTCTGCTGCTGGGGCCTGGAGCTGCATGGCGCACATTAGTTAGCTAAAAGGAGGCATTGCATAAGTGAGATATTTTACTATAGGAGAAAGAAAATAGGCTGGTCATGAAGAGAGAAAGAAAGGAGAGGAAAAGAGGAGAGAGAGAGAGAAAGGAGAGAAAGAAAAGAGCAAGAGAGAGAACAAAGAACAAGAGAAGAAGAAAGGAAGCAAGAGAGGACAAAGAACAAGAGAGAGAGGAAGAAGGCAAGAGAGAAGGGGATGAACCACACCTTATATTATGTGAGGTGTGGCTATCTGTCTGTGGGGTGGGCCATGCCTAGCTATGGTCAGATGACTGGGGGTAGGATCCAGCTAGAATGCTGGGAGCTTGGGGCATTGTCTACCTGACAGAGCATGCATCTCCTGCATGGGCAGCTTTGAGAGGTTGAGACAGAAACAGTAGCCAAGGACTCAGGAGTTCTGGCTGAACACCTTCCATCCCTTGCAGGCAAAGATATTGTCAACTGGGTCACTGGGGTTCAGACCTATTACTCTACTGAACCTAGGTTGCCACTGTCCTACAGGTAGCCTGTCTTGTTCTGCCTCTGTTTCACAAGACAAAGGGCCACGTTCATCAGTGACTAACCTGTGATGGTCCTTTTGAGAAGAATCCTTTTCTATTTTTGGAACATGCAGATCTTTCTGCATGTAATCTGGTAATGCTTGTGGAACAGAGAGGGACACAGTGGGTGAAGAGATCGATGAAAAGAAGTAAACTTGAGAATGACAGGGATGTTGAGAAAGGCAGTTCTTATTTTGCCACAGTTAATGGAGATTCTCACAACAGAGACAGAGCTACACTACCGGAAAGACTGTGAGAGTCTTACTCAGGCAATGATTGGCAGGTGTGTGCCACCAGGAGGAGTGTGCATGTTCCCGTTCCTATATTATGTTTACAGCACACTGGCTATATTTACTTTAGCTTTCTCGGTAAGAAGGATAATGCATAGGCCAGGAAGATGTCTGTGTTTTTAGAACTTAATACTTGAGTGGATACATACATACATACATACATACACACACACACACACACACACACACACACACACACACACACACGAGTATGTTAAGCAGGAACTAGATTGTCAAGTTTAGAAATGTCACCCAGTAAACACCTGATAGAAAACTGTATGCCAAGCACTAACCATATAATGTGAGACTCCAAAAAGCTATTGTATTCAAATTATAACCAGGAAACAGTTTCAGATTTAAAAACAAACAAGAGAAAGGATCTTCCTGAGGTCTGGTTTATATTGAGTGTGAATTCAAGACTGTGAAGCAAAGCTGCTGTGTGTGGAGATGTGTGCAGTCCCAGAGCTTGTGGGGTGGATGGAGGAGGGTCACAAGTTTGAGGCCAGTCTGAGCTATACAGTGAGACCCTCCAGCAAAGACCAAACAAAAATAGCCCTCCAAAACAACAACAAAAAGAAAATCAGTAGGAATTTTAAACAAAAAAATTCACTCTAGAACTTCATTCCAGTTTTTTTGTATTCTTTTACAATCTTTGTCAATATTTTTGTATTTTTTTTAAATTATAATAGAGGTTGAACATATTCATGTTTGTTTACTGGCTACTGATTTTTATTTTTCCCATAATCTCTGTGTTAATATTCTTTGCTTATTTTTTCCTTCAGGTTAGTTTGTAACAACTCTATACAATAAGAAAACTAGACTTATTGTGATGAAGATTTTTCTTTCCGTTTTGCTGTCTTTTGTTTAAATTGCCTTCTCACCTGTGTCTTTAATGCTAATACAGTGTCTCACTACGTTTCTGCCAACTGTGCTCTATGTAGACGTGGTTCTGTGCCCCACACATAAGTCCCATATGATCGCCTAGGTCAGATATTTAGCTGCACAAACACTCAGCATTGCATTATAGTTGTCAATTAGTGTTTGCTGCTGTAACACACCACACAACCTTGTAGCACAGGGGCACTGGCTAGTCTCTAACAGTGGTTCTTAACCTTCCTAGTGCTGTGACCCTTTAATAAGCTCCTCATATTGTGATGACCCACCAACCATAAAATTATTTGCATTGCTGTGTCATAACTGTAATTTTGCTACTGTTGTGAATGATAATGCAAGTATCCGATATGCAGGATGGTCTTAGAAGGCTCCTGTGAAAGGGTTGTTCAATCCCACTCAAAGGGGTCACAACCATAGGCTGAGAATCTCTGACTATTGCCTAGTTGTGTAGTAGAAAGCTGTACTTCCTGGGTTTGGATAACTACACTGGATAATGTGGGCTTGATGACAAAGTTACCTAATGATGCACTTCTCTGAACAGAACCTGAAATTTCATGACTGTATTTTCTTTTTAATATATATATAATATAATAATAAAAAATATAGATAATATAATCTTATATAATATTGTTATATGTTACATATTATTAATTAATTATATTATATTTTAATTATATATTGTTATACATTATCAATAATATAATTAATAATATTATATAATATATAATACAATATAAAAGTTATATATATATATATATATAT
>NW_022196914.1:5245694-5246643 GCF_008632895.1 Mastomys coucha
TATATATATATATATATATCTGCATCCTGTACTCTACAACACTGCCACACAGTACAGGCTGGCCTTTAGCATCTTTTTCAAGTCTTTCTCCTTTCCTTTCTTCTTTTTTCTTTCTCTCCCCCTTTCTTCTATCTTCCCTTCCTCCTTTCTTTTTTTAAAAAAATATTATTTATTTAATGTATATGAGTATATTATAGCTGTTTTCAGTCATACCAGAAGAGGGTGTCAGATCTCATTACAGATGGTTGTAAGCCACCATGGTTGCTGGGAATTGAACTCAGGACCTCTGGAAGAACAGTCAGTGCTCTTAACCACTGAGCCATTTCTCCAGCCCTCCTCTTTTCATTATATCCCCCTTCCTTTTTTTTTTTTTTTGAGGCAGTATTTCATTTATCCCAGGCTGGTCTCAAACTCACCCTGTGGCTGATGAAGACCTTGAGCTTCTGACCTTCCTGACTCCCCCTTAAGTGCAGAGATTTCAGACCTGTGCTACCACGACAGCTACTAATCTGCTGGAGTCATTGAACATGATAGAAAGAGTCTCCTCGATGACTTCTGGCTCTTCCTTTTTTAAAAAAGATTTATTTACTATATATTCAGCGTTCTGCCTGCATATAGTCCTGCAGGTCAAAAGAGGGTACCAGGTCACGTTATAGATGGTTATGAGCCACCATGTGAACTCAGGACCTCTGGAAGAGCAGTCAGTGCTCTTAACTGCTGAGCCATCTTTCTAGCCCTGGATCTTCCATTTTGCAAAAGGTCTTTCATACTCTACAGCCCAGCACTCCTCACCAGGTTTCCTTGGCATTGTCCGGGCTGTTGAGGATGAGGAGTGAAGTTATCCCTCACACAGGAAGTTAGACTTAGATCTAGACCCATCTTTTTTTTTTTAAAAAAAAAACTTTTATTGCATTATGATGAGAAAAGTTACATGATTTCAATTTATCTG
>NW_022196914.1:5247478-5247703 GCF_008632895.1 Mastomys coucha
GTCTGTATGACATCTGCCCAGGATCTCCTAGCTTTCATAGTCTCTGGTGAGAAATCTGCTGTAATTCTTATAGGCCAGCCTTTATATGGTACTTGACCCCTTTCCCTTACTGCTTTTAAAATTCTTTCTTTGTTTAGTGCATTTGGTGTTTTTATTGTTATGTGACGGGAGGAATTTCTTTTCTGGTCCAGTCTATTTGGAGTTCTGTAGGCTGCTTGTATGTTC
>NW_022196914.1:5248889-5256015 GCF_008632895.1 Mastomys coucha
TTGTGCCCAAGGTCTGCTCAGAACACTAACCCAGACAGACTGGAAGGAACCCGAGTCACTGGGCTGGTTGAGTTCCTGTGTGCCTGGTCCCGCTGGTCCCAGTTACTCCCCGTTGTGACAGATGTTGGTTCCTCCTCACCTCTGATCCTGGGTATGTCAGAGCGCCTGGGAGTGGAGCTTCCTCTGGGTGTTGTGGGACTGGCTGCAGAGCTTATGCCCAAAGTCTGCTCTGGACCCCAGCCCATGGATTCTATTTCTTAAATAGTTCTTCAGTGCTTCCCTCAATCTAGCCCCATTTTGATGGATTCCTATCATGTGAACAATCATCTCCAACCCCTTACACCAGTCTTCCAGGCTCTATGCTTTGTCAAAGGTCTCCTCCCCTGGCTTCTTCCTGCCACAGGGTCTTTGCAATTACTCTTCATGGCCTGTGCTGCTTCCCTCAGGTGCTTGCTTGGCCTGCTCCTCCATCAAATTCATTTACTCTGGCCATATGTGACTTCTTAGTCCTGTGGCTCATTCCCTCCCCAGCCATATGTTAGCTCTTTTCTCACAATGTTGCTTCAGTGAAAAGAATTCACTATTCCTCACCTTGCTATGATTTGTTCATATCTGGCCCTTTGAGTTGGAATCTTCATTAGTGGCTGGACTTGATTCTAAAAGCTAGAAGAGTGTGGATTACAGAGTCAGCAAACATTTGTTACAAGAACCTGTTTATTAAGAAAGATGGATTAAGTCAATTGTAATGTATCAGTTTTTGACAGGATACTATCTATGTAACATTCCCAACCTATTTTTTTCTAAACCTAGTTGCATACCACATTAGTTAATTTGAAGTGAAGCAAAATGTAGGGAGCAGAACACTTTTATATATTACTCTAAGAAGTTGGCAGTTTATTTAGCTTCATAATTAGTGATTTTTAAGAGGAAATTTATGTGCAGGGGTAAGGAGGATGTCTCCTCCTGTCTCTCTGCATCATTTCCCTGAGACAGAATCTCTCACTTGATCTGAAGGTCACTATTTTGGCTAAGCTGTCTTGCCAGTGAGCTTAGGATCCACTTGTCTCTGACTGCTCCCCCCTCCAAAAGATTTTTAAGATAATAATAATAATAATAATAATAATAATAATAATAATGATAATGATAATAATAATAATGATAATAATATCAAGAGAAAATGTCCACTATATTTATAACACTAAGGGACATGAGAAGGAAGCAGCAGTCAGCTGTGGACAAAGGCCTGGGAAGGAAGCAGGAAGGATGTTAAGATGTTCTCTGGTCAGCATCAGTATTGATTATTGGAGTTTGAAATAAAATGATGCTTTTTCTGCCTTTTATTTTCTGCAATTAACATTGTTTTGCTATATAGCATGGCTCTTACAGGTTTTGGAAGAAGAATAATTTCAGAAATGGCATCGTAGCTTAGAGTTACTGACAGTTTACATGCAAGTTCAAGAAAGACTCTAAGGCAGTGGTGCTGACCTAATGCTGCGACCCTTAGTACAGTCCTTCATGTTGCAGTGATCCCCAATGGTGAACTTATTTTCATTGCTACCTCATAACTATAATTTGGCTACTGTTCCAAATTGTAATATAAATATCTGTGGATACCGAAGGTCTTAGGTGACCCCTGTGAAAAGGTTCTTCATCCTCCAAAGAAGTCACAACCCACAGGTTGAGAATCCCTGTCCTAAGGCGATGTTACAAAATGAGGGCTGCTAAGATAAACAGATGATCTTCATCCACTGGCAGGCTGCAGGTGTAAACAGGGTGCCTGAAATGTTAAAGATGTTATGAAACGTTGGCTTTCTTCCCCTACCTTCATTATCTGCTGTGATTTAAGCCGAAGTTCCTCAATAGGAATTTTAGGATATTGACTAATATCAGCTTCAAAGGTGTTGAAAGAAAAGAGGTCTGATAATGCTCACCTTGGTAGATTCGTATCAGAGACTGGATCTACAGATCAGGGGCCTGTAAGTGCTCAAAGAAAACGTCCAGAGCATCACACAGTACACACCTTTCCTCAGGACAGTTCTGTGGGATTCCCTGGGGGAGGGCAGCTGGCACTCAATGAATGGTTAAACTCACCTTTTGTTTTTTGCAACTGGCTGCTACTGGAGAATTCTTATAGCTCTTGAGGTTATCTAGTTGATATTAGCCCTTAAAACTCCCTCTCTGTGTTTGTATGGCACTCAGAACTCGCTTTCTTAAACAGGAGGAATCTTGGCTGCCTTGATCCTGTTAGTGGCTCCCACTAACTTCCAACTAGTGCCTCAGAGTGTTATCATTGGCTTCTCACAGGAGCTAGATTGAATGTAGAATCTTATCCAGGACCTACTGGATCATAATCTGCATTTTCACAGATCAATAATTACTTCAGGCTTAAAAATCACAGGCTATCCAGCAAGTCCTGTACAGGACTTTGGGATATTGCTCCAAACTTGAAACCCACAGACCATGCTGATGGCCAGAACTTAGCATGAAGAGCTAATCATGTCCCCATACAAGTCACATGCTCACACCATTCCTGCATTCCCATCCCTCAAGCCTTCCCTTTCTTCCTGAAAATCTTTGCTTACATCTTAATCATAACTCATCCAGGTCCAAGTCAAATGCCTTCATCACTTCCTGGAGAATCAACCACTCGTTGGTTGATTCATTGAGATTCATTGCTGCCTTTACCTAGGCATGGCCGGCCCCTAAATTTTCCTTTGCCTTGTACAGTAACCCTTCCCAACCCAGCGCCTCCACCCCTTTCCAGATTCCATCTGTGGTTCTGTCTTCCACAACCTCACAGTCACCTGTGGTCAACCAGAGTCCAAAAATAGGAAATAGAAAATTCCAGAAATAACCCGTTTGTATGTTTTAACTAGGATGGCATTCTGAGTAATGTAATGAAATATCACTCTATAGTCATAACAATTCTGTTACTATTATTGTTGCTAATATTATACTGTACTTACAAATGAAACTTTATCTTAGGACTGTTAAGCACAAAAAACAGTGTGGGGATTGGGCTTGGTGTTACGAGTGGTTCCAGGCACCACCTTGAGGTCTTGGAATGTGTCTTTCATAGATAAAGTGATGGTTTGTGCATGTCTGCCTTGGACATACCTAAACTCTATAAGAGCAAAGATAAGAACTCAGCCTTCTTTGAGTTCCTTTTGTTCCTAAGCCAGTATTGATTATACTCCAGACTTAGGAGGTGAACCTATTAAAACCATCTTCTTGAGAGGTGATGAAAGATGGTGCTACCTGTGGTCCACTGGAAGTGTATTTACATCATCCTTTCTGCCTCTGCTGTCCATATCCACTCAGGAGCAAGGCTATGATACTCATTCTCTATTTGCTCCCAACTCAACCTTTTAAAACACTGATTTCCTTTTTTTTTTCTCCTAAAGACTCAAACCTCTTGGTTAAAATAACAAAATCACGTTAAGGAATTCACTACAAACTATTAGAACAAACAGTTTCATCAAGATCACACGATACAAACCTAATATACAAATCTAAATTAGACTTACACAGAGAAGCAGAGAACAAATTCAAAGTGAAATTATTAGGACAATTCTCATTACCATAGCACCACAGGATTTAAACATTTAGAAAAATTTAGCAAAAGAAATGTAAAATCTGTATTCTGAAAAATATCAAAATATTACTAAAAGCAATTAAAGAAGCCGAGCATAGTGATGCCCACCTAGAGACAGGCATGAGAAGATTGGTGGGCTCTATCTGCAGCCCATGCAATTGCAGGTGGAATGCTCAGGGATATTTCATTTCTGCTCTCAATGCTTTTCAAGTAACTAACTCATTCCCACTTACATTACAGCATCACTTTCATGTCACAATTACTTCAAGGCAATGCATCAACTAGTGTTGGATGGAATCCATGACTATTAACTCATCATTATGTAGCAATATTTCCCAAATTGATCTACATATTCAGTGCTCTACCTACTTAATTCTACTCTTCTCTCTACATAACTAATTCTAAAAGTTGTCCAAAAAAGTTCAAGGCACTTTTTGCTTGCTTCTTATTAAAAATGAAACACAATACCCTAAACTCAAATGAGTAAAGATGGACAGCTTTTTATCTTCAAAATTTAGTACAAAGCTACAGTAATTGACGTAGTATGATTGTGTGTAAAGACAGAGACAGATCAATAGCTGAAGTGTTACATTATAGCATTTAGGTTTAACAGTTGTGTTATTTACCATAAGACATAGGAGATGTTACTGTTACTTGTATATGTGTCACTATATGTCACAAAGAATATATATATATACACACACACACACACACACACACACACACATATATATATATATATATAGTCTCTTTTTTAGTTAAAATAGAATTTAGAGTTGAGAAACAGACTCATATCTCTAGATAATTGACATTTTTATTATAATAAGACATATACAATTATTAACTATTTTAAAATATTAACTATTTTAAATGAATACAATTTATTGAGTACATATTACTGAAAAGATATCCAGAACTTTCTCACCTTACAAAACTAAATCTCTGTATCCACTGAACTCTTCATTTCTAGTTTTCTAAGAATCTAGTAGTCATGTTCTTTCTGATTCTATTAATCTGTTGGCTTTGGGTGCATTGTATCAATGCAGTCACGCAGGATTTGTGCTTCTTGAAAATGGCTTATTACTGAAATGAGCTCCAGGATGATCCATGATGCAATAGGTGACAGGATTTCATCCTCCCACCCCTTTAGGTGAAGTGGTACTCCATTATACCAGTTGACAATAGAAATGTATTCTAGGAAATTTGTCATTGTACTGTCTATCTTTGAGGAAATAGTGTATATACACAGCAACCTGCATGGATAGATCACTCTATATAGCCTCTTGACAAGATTAATAGATGTGTTCAATATGAGATATTGGAGGACTATCACAACACAGCATACTATTTTGTAGTAATTTTTGATATGGAAGGAATACATTCTAACAAGAAAAATGTATAGTATAGTAAATACATAAGCTAGTTTGCTTTATGAGACAGGGTCTATCTATGTAGTACAGGCTGGCTTAGAACTCACCATGTAGACTGACCTTGAGCTCACAGGTATCCACCTGCCCTTGACTTTTGAGGGGGCAAGGTTAGCCAATCAGGAGGTGTTAATTGAATGAGAATACGGAAATATAACACAGGGGCAGACTGGAGAGTGTCTATGGGCTTAGGTTTTTTTATATCATGGCTTATAGCGAGGATTAACTTGGAGCCAAGGTGGCACAGAACTGTGGACATAAAAACATGCATCTACAAATTAGATACAGTCTGTGCCTTTTGTGCAAACTGAGGAAGAAATAACTAACCACATCCTATTATTGTTGGTTTAAGTTCTAGTCAGCTAAGAGCTGCCCTGTGTTGCCCAAGCCCCAGATGTTTGTCTAAGGTAAGAATGTGTTAACCTTGCTCATTGTTTGTCAGTTCACCTGGAAGCTTTTGTAATCGGTCCTGTGCTGGTTTCTTTTGAAATTTTCAATGGTATTGAAGTGCTTAGATATGTTTCACACTGTTTGGGGATTTTCCATTTCTCAAAGAAAGACAAGAATTTGAAAAAAATTAAGCGTATCTTTAAAAAATCTGTCTCTTTTCCAATAACTCTCTAGTTACTTCAGAACTTAAACACTCATGATCTACTTTACTGCCATAAGCTCAAAGCAACAGAACCAAGGGACCACAGGCTGAAATCTGTGGCCCCGTGATCCAAAGCCAACCTTTCCTACTATTTCCTTGAAGCTATGGAAGGTGGTGCATTATCTTACCACTCTTCATTTAATTTCTTGCCTCCTGCCTCTGTATTTCTTTGTATTTCAAGATACGGCTCTCTACCACCACTAATACATGAATGTATTTCCTCTCCTTCTGTATCTGGGTTCTTATGAGATATGGAAAAAAAGAAATGTTTTTAATATACCTGTTCATGCTACAAATACTTTTCCATTTTATGATGCTTTGTCCTTATATTTTATTAAGGTTCTTCCACAATGCATGTTCCAAGACAGTCTGCTTTTGCATATAAGGTTTTCTCTTAGTCTTTCATTACTGCTTCTTTGGGGCATTGCTTTAATGGAGTACTGGTTTATACTGGTTTTCACCCCCCCCACAGTGTGTGTGTATGTGTGTGTGTGTGTGTGTGTGCATGCACACATGCGTGCATGTATGCATGCCTGTGTGTGGGCATTCGGATCTCAAATGAGCCTCTTGTAGACAGCAAATAGTTGGACCGTGCTGTTTTGTTTCTGTCAGTTTCTGCTCCTTTCCCCCAACCCTTCTGGGATAGAACCAGGTTTGAATCCATGCTAGGTAAATTCTCTAAGATGTACCTCCACAGTCCATCTCTTCCTTTTGATAAGAAGGGATTTATCCTTTTACATTTAATGTAATTACAGATAAGAAAGGACCTGGTTCTGCTCTTTTGATCCTTTTCTTTGTGTCTTATATCTTTTCCAACTTCATTTCCTTTGTTATTGTCCGTTTTTTAAGATTTATTTATTTTATGTATATGAATACACTGTTGGTGTCTTCAGACACCCCAGAAGAGAGCACCAGATTCCATTACAGATGGTTGTGAGTCACCATGTGGTTACTGTTAATTGAACTCAGCATCTCTGGAAGAGCAGCTTCTGCTCTTAACCTCTGAGCCATCTCTTCAGCTATTTAGTTGATTTTTATGGCAATAGCTCTGATTTTTTTCTCATTTCTTTTGTGTATCTTTTAATGAAAAGTCTTTTATGAGTAATGTGGTAACTACTTCATAAATCTGAGAATGGTATTAGTTAAGTGAGTTGACGACAACTTCAGCACCACATGAAATATTGTTTTTAACCCCCACCTTCTTTATGTTGTTATTGTTAGACATTATGTTACTCTATATGGTATGCTCAATAATACAGACTTATAATTTTTAATCTATTTATCCTTATACATCATACAGGAAACAAAGTGTGAATGTGGAGTCACTATAATTTTATATTTGGATTTTGTTTTCCAGGTATAGGTGTCTAACTTCTTTCTGTGTGCTTCAGTCCCTAATAATCTAATAATTTGTTCACTGAGAAGAATTTTGTGAGTTTTTTTTTTTTTTTT
>NW_022196914.1:5256198-5281551 GCF_008632895.1 Mastomys coucha
CTCGAACTCAGAAATCCACCTGCCTCTGCCTCCCAAGTGCTGGGATTAAAGGCATGCGCCACCACTGTATCTGCAAAATTCAAAATATATTATTATAAATATAAGGCTTACTAGTACATCACAAGATGTACAATGTGTGATGTATAATTAGCTTTATCCCAGAAATAGTAGGTAGATATGTAACTAATTTCTCTTTACAAGTTAAAAATAGAAAACTTGCCAGGCAGTGCTAGTTCATGCCTTTAATCCCAGCACTTGGGAGGCAGAGGCAGGCAGATTTCTGAGTTTGAGACCAGTCTGGACTACAGAGTAAGTTTCAGAACATCCAGGGCTATACAGAGAAACCCTGTCTCAAAAAAAAAAAAAAAAAAAAAAAAAAAAAAAAAAGAAAAAGAAAACTCTATGATCATGTTATTAGATGCTAGAGATTCATTTGATAATATTCTGTATCAAGTCACAATAATACTTTTTATTAACTGGAAGTAAAGAAAAGTTACTTTTATGTTACAATAACCACAAAAACAAATAGTGACATGTTTATAAAGCAAAGAAAAATTTACATTATAGATTTTGTCATTTAAAACCTACAGGCTTTAATGTGTGGCTGTGAATAAATACCTTGCATGGATCATTTCATTTGGAGGCCCCAGCAAGATTATGCCATGCTTGGTGGGACTCAGGCTCACTAATGGTCTTTGCCAGATACATTTTGAGTTATGTGACACATTTGTCAATGATTGTTAGCAGGTTATATTAGCTCAATAATATATATTGAGAAACTAGCTACATAAATTTTCTTTTGTTTTAATGGCATAGAATATTGCTTCTCTGGTATCAACAGTTGAAATTTATTATCAATTTTTTGTGGGATAATATAAATCATCGATCTTTATAAATGTTTGATTGCCTCAGAAAATAGTGATGCATTTCCTGTAGGAAATAAAAATAGTCTCCCTTTGTGAGTATAGATATTCAACTTTGCTGTATTATATAGGTCCTCTTTACTCTAATTTACTTACCTTATTATTTCACGTATCTAAGTAAAACCGAGTTTCACATGTCCCTAGTAATGCTGTTTCCTGGCACTTGTCAAAATTTACTATGCTTAGTGTTTGCTTATTCTAACTGAATGCTATTTTATTCATAAAGGCTATTTATTACATTTTTATAAAATTTCCTCTTCTGACCCCATTTTTAGTGGTGGTGATGGTGACAGTGATGGTGGTGGTGATGGTGGTGGTGGTGTTGTTGTTGTTGGTGGTGATGGTGGTGGTGGTGGTGATGGTGTTGTTGTTGTTGGTGTTGTTGTTGTTGGTGGTACTGGTGGTAGTGGTGATGGTGGTGGTGTTGATGCTGTTGGTACTGTTGATGGTGGTATTGTTGATATTGGTGGTGGTGGTGGTGTTGGTAATGGTGGTGATGGTAGTAGTGATGGTGATGGTGGTAATGATGGTGGTGATGTTGGTGGTTGTTGTTGTAGTGATGGTGGTAGTGGCAGTGATGGTGATGGTGATAATGGTGGTGGTGGTGATGGTGAAGGTGGTAGTGGTGGTGGTGATGGTGGTGTTGGTGATAGTGGTTGTATGTGTGTCTATTATATCATGTAATTGAATAACTTTAAGTTGTTACTTATATTTAGTTATCATGTCCTTGTCTACCTTGTTATACACAAACTTTTTGTATTATTCATAATATGGTGACCAAGCAGAATATGTCATTTAGTGTCAGGTAAAAATTTCACAAATGTTTTATTCTGAAAAGTCTTGAGTTTTAATGGTTGAGTTTAAGCTGTTTGTTTAGATTGTTCAGTGCCATGTGTCTAAAATGTCCTTTGTCTCAATGTTTCTCAGGACTTTGGAAAGTACCCATTCTGTATTAGTAGCTTTCTATGGGAAACTGTAGTTTTTTTCAGATGCACTCTCTGAACCATATTCTCTAAACCATACTTACTAACTTGTCAACATGAAGAGTAAAGCATGCCACCATTTGCATTTATAGTTACCAGGCTCTACCCATATAGGTGCTTCTTCCATGATGCAATGCATTTAATGAAGTCAATAAACTACAGAGTATCAAGTGACTAGCTTGAAGTTGTGTTTTTGACTGTGATTCCCAGACAGAGAACTAGTGCAGTACACAGACAGGGTAGAATGGGTCAGCAGCAGTTCAGCAGGTCTTTGGGGAAAATGTCCTCATGCAGTACAGTTGGGAAAATTTCCCTACTAGTCAGCTGTTCAGGGGAAATGCAAGCTCTTCATCTTCCTGCTGCCAATCTAAACTGTACAAGACTCACCTGATAGGTCAGAGGAGACCATAGTCAATGTACTCCTGGGTTTTCAGGTTCTTATGCAAAATTCTTTTCCTCCAGGAGATGGCTGTCTTTTGATTATTATCCGCTTCAGTACTTGTCTCCACAGATGACATCAGGGCCAGCAGACACTTTTGTTAAGACTTTTGTGAACTATGGCCAAGATTCTCATAGAGGAGCAGAAAGCTGAAAGACCCTGATCTCCAAGTTGAAGCGGACAATGAAGTATGGAATAACTTATTCTATGGGGAGTTTAGATTGGAGGCCACAGAACATCTTCTAAGAGCATGGTGGTCCCAGGTTGAAGTGTTGGAAGCAGATAGAGTCTGGATTACATAGACAACTGTATTAGCTTTTTCTCAGTCACAGGTAAAGTCAGTCTTCCTTTAAAAGAATTTTTTCCTCCATCCTAATATGTTCAGGATTTTCTACATTTATCTGATTTGTCTTTTAGAATTTTCTTTAGGCCATTGCTGACTGTTTCTCTCTCTTCTTATCTCAGGTTGTCTCAAAATACTACAGATGGCATGAATGTAAGAACATGCGTTTATTTCTCATAGACACATCAACCTCTGGAGACTGAGACATCTGAAATCCAGGTGCTAGCAAGTTTCACATGTGGCAAGACCTTCTTCCTAGTTGGCAGGCAGCTGACATCTTGTTTTATACTCACATGTCTTCTTTGTGCACATACAAGGAGAGAGAAAGCAAGAGTAAGACAGGAAATGAAAGAGAGAGCAAGAGAGAGTGTGAGGGAAAGAGCATGCTAGCTCATGTCTCTTCCATTTCAATAATGATGTTATGATTGTTACCTTCATGATCATATTTAAATATAATTTCTCTAAGGCTCTAATCTCAAATACTGAAATATCTGGAAATTAAGACTTGAGCACATGTGTTTTAAGGGAACACAAGCCCTCAGTCCATAGTGGCACACTATGCATTTGATATTCCTTCTATAATGTTCCTAATACTTGTTTAGATATATATAGAACCACCCTGTAGACATGTACAAACTATCTAATTCCATGGGTCTTATAATTATGGGCTTTTGTTTAGCAGGATAGTTTTAGACAAGCAACTAGTTATAGACAGGATGAAGTTCCCAGACCCATCACTTAAAAAGTTTCTCTAATCTGTAAAAAGAGAACTGGTAACAAAAATATTTATGTGAAAGACATGGTCCCAAGCATCTTCCTCAAATACTTACAATCCATAAAAATTTCCAGTAAGATTGTATTAGTATGATTATATCATTGATGAACAGATTTAGACTTAGTGAGGTTAAGTCACTTGAAAAGTACATTATTCCTTAGTCAATAACCCTGAATTTTAACCTAGCCAATTTAAAAATCCTAAACTATATAATAAAATATAAAATATTATCTACATGAAGTATTTAAGTATACCTGTTTTATCTATCTATCTATCTATCTATCTATCTATCTATCTATCTATCTATCTTTTTCTTCAGTTTTTGAGATAGGGTTTCTCTGTGTAGCCCTAGCATCCTGACATTTGCTCTGGAGACCAGGCTGACCTTGAACTCAGAGATCTGCCTATCTCTACCTTTCAACTGCTGAGATGAAAGGTATGCACAACCACCATCCTATTTTATTTTTTTAACAGATGGTTCTTGTGATAGTTAATCTTAATTGTCAACTTTATGGGACTTAGAATTACCATGGAAACAACCATCTGGGGTATGTCTGTGAGGAATTCTTTAGATTAGATTAATTGTGATGGGAAGATCCATACTAGATGTGGGTGGCATAATTCCATGGACTGGAGTCCTTAGCTAAATAAAAAAGGGGGAAAGAGCTAAATAGTAGAGTTCATCTTTTTTTTGTTTGTTTGGTTTGCTTCCTGACTGCAAATCAGTGTGACCAGGTGTCTCACGTTCCTGTTGCCATAACCTCTCTGTCACAATGAAGGGACACTGTGAATCAAAATAAATCCTACTTTAAGTTGCCTTTCCATGTGTTTTGCAGTGACACCTAGAGTAGCAAACACAATTCTCTTATTTCTAATTCTCTTATTTGCTTGCTCATGGAATCCTTGTTACACTGGGCAAGGTAAGCTCCTTAGGAAGGTTGCCTCTTCAGTACAGACAGATTAAAAATGGTTGGATTGTTTTGGAAAATGGTGGATGATGGAACTGAGGGGTGACTAGCATGGTAGTGAGGAGTACTGAGTGCATTAGGTTAGGTGTTTAGGAACGTGTAGATGTGTGATACAAAGTGTAGGGGCATCTAAAGATGTCCCTATCCTGATGCACAGAACCTGGAGAATTTAAGAGGGATTCTGAGATGACAGATGAACATAATAGACTGTCTGGATTCAACCTATTTACAAGGGTTCTCAAAAGGGAAGCAGAAAAAAACAGAATGATCATAGGACTGGATTCATCATTGCTACCTCTAGGGAGGAGAAAATGAAGAATAAGGGCGGGTTTTCAGTATCTTGAAAAGTTCAGAAAATAAATTCTCCTCTACAGTCTTCAGAAGGATCACAGCTCTGCCAGCCTCTTGACTTCAGTCCTGTAAGAACCATTTTGGACTTGTGAACTCTGTAACTGTAATACATTAATACATTAATATTGTTCAAACTGTTAAATTTGTGGTGATTTATTATAACAGCAAAGAAAAAGAATACAGGAGGAAACATTAGATTTGTCATATAAGTGACAAGAAGGACTCAGTTGTGGGTCAGAGCATTCCAGATAGATGGAACAAAAAATAGACCCCCCCCAAAAAAAGAGGTTAAAAGGGCTAGAGGGAGTTGTACAAAATTAATCTGGAGAGTAAGCAAGGGTCTATGACAACAGCTCTCAACCTGTGCGTCACGACCCCTTTGGGTATCCAATGACCCTTTTCAAGGGGCTTGCATATCAGATATTTATGCTACAATTCATAACAGTAGCAAAATTACAGTTATAAAGTAGCAACAAAATAACTTTATACTTGGGCTCACCACAACAAGAGGATCACAGCATTAGAACCACTGCTTTATGATGTAAAGCCTTGTTGTCTATGATAATAAGCTTGAGTCTTATTTTAAGCATGCTTGAAATACTATGAAAAGTTTTAAGTACATGGTTATCTGTGATGAATTGTTTGTGTGGGAGATTAGCTATAGAGAATAAAAGCAGTGCCAAGAAGACTTCCAAAAAGGAGGGATGATGCTTCTTGAAGCTTGAACTTGGAGAAAGCAACGGGCAAGCAGAAGTGTGGCCATGGGTGGCACAGACTTTGGATGTCGTGCCACAGGAATCACTGACAGGTTCACTATTAAAAGGGAAATTAAGACAATAAGGTAGAATAACCATGAACCTAATAAAGATAAAGTCTAAAACATTTTTTACTTGTTCATGCTACTTCTACATATGGATATCTCATTCTGTTCATTATTTTGTAATTTTTTCCCCCAGAGGACTCTTGAAATTGAAATAATACTTGAAATAATACTTCCAGCTCCTTCAAGCTCCTACAACCCAAGTCTTCTTATGTGCTTAGATAGGGCATCATGATTTACCTGGTTACATCTCTTTAAAATCTTTCTGCCTGGGATAGAAGTGATCCAAGACAGAACAGGACTGGGTTATAAATAGAAGTTAAGAGATCTTGGCAGAAGAGAGAAAAACAAAATAACAAAAAACCAAAACAAACAAACAAAAAAACCTAGAGTGTGGGGTTTGACAACCAAGTCAAGAACAATACTTTGGGAACATGGACATTCCAAGTCATCTGGTAGACACAACTCTCCTTTCTGATACAAAGTTATAGGTTAGGAGGCACTTTTTTTTTTTTTTTTTTTTTTTTTTTATACAGTTTGGAGGTCAAGAAGTCATAAGATCAAGTAGCCACAGCCGGGCAGTGGTGGCGCACGCCTTTAATCCCAGTACTTGGGAGGCAGAGGCAGGTGGATTTCTGAGTTCGAAGCCAGCCTGGTCTACACAGTGAGTTCCAGGACAGCCAGGGCTATACAGAGAAACCCTGTCTCGAAAAACTAAAAAAATAAATAAATAAAAATAAAAAGATCAAGTAGCCACATATTCAGTTTCTAATGAAGACTTGTGTAGATCTGAAAACATTAGAAATTCCTCACCTTGGGCACCAAACTAAACTAACTACATTAAAGATTCCTCTCATGACTTCAAATATCCTTCCCATGGATGCCAAATTGTAGTTGCTTTGAATAAGTTAATAATAAATGCAGAGTCATCAATATGAGCAATTAAGGAAACAAAGCGCTCTCTTATTTAGTGTTCTGTTGCTATGAGCAGAGGCCATGACCAAGGAAGGCAACTCTTATCAGAGAAAGCATTTAACTGTGGGCTCCCTTATACTTTCAGAGGCTTATTCTATTATCATCATGGCAGGAAGCATGGCAGTGGGGCTTGGTGCTGGAGAAGTCGTTGAGAGCTACATCCTGACCCACAGGCAGAAAGAGGAGACTGAGTCTGGCATGGAGTTTTGAAACCTCAAAGCCCACTTCAAGGACATACTTTCTTTAACAAGACCACACCTAAAGAGTCCATTCTTATAGCAATGAAACTGATTACTCTTACTTATCAGAGTGTCACTAGCAGGAGCCAGTCCACAGACATAAGGATGTAGTTCAATTAGTTGTTGAACGTTGCCCAAAGAGTGATGCTACACATGGATTTCCCACTGATTCTATCCCTTTCACTGTCTCTGGTCTCTCATCTTTGTGCCTTTCCTATTGCCTCTGCATTCTTCACCCTTGGTTATTCTTTACAACTGACATTTACAAAGAGTGATGACCTACTGCGCTCTCCATTTGCTTTGCCTACCTGGTTGTCTATCTCAAAAGAATTGGCCTTGGACCAGCTTCTTGATTCCCTAGCTAGATTCTGGAGTGTTGAGGCTATTATGGGAGTTTATCTTATATCCTCAATAAACGCTGGGCAGTATCTTGAAATGTCTGTATTCAAAGCAACAGCCATCTCTAGTTTGCTGACTCCATATCTTTACTGTGCTGGTTGAAAGAACTGGCTTTGCTCCCACACTGCCTTCTCCTAGCGTCTGATCCCCCAGTACCAAGCTTTGGTTCCTACTTCTGCATTCAGATCTGGTTTGCAGTTTCTTCCTATTCATTTCCTTGCTCTCTCCATGGATATTTGGTGCAGGCAAAGCTCTGGGAGAGAACTAGTTGATGTACTTAGTTCATGAGGTAGGATTTCCAAGCAGAAGTTCCTACTATGGTTGAACCAGATATAAGGACTAGAGTAGCTTTTCAGTCTGACTCCTTGGAGAGGAGGTGATCTTAGGGACAAGGAGTGGTGGACATCAAGATAGGAAAGCAGGAAAGCCCGATACAAAGATGGAAGTTGCATCAAGCCCGACCAAAGATGGATTGTGGGCATCAGAGCTGGGCTCCGCTGGATCCCCTAGAGTTGAGTCACACTGCTTCCCTCAAGTCAGGGATATTGGTATGCTTATGTCTTCTACTGTATCCTCTCCTTAGTTATGATGGCACAGACAAGATTAGTGTGGCTCCTGCCCAAGGGTGACATGTAAATTTGTGACATTTTCCATATTAAAAAAAAATCCATATTATGTTTGCATGCTATATGAAGGCTCTGAGCAGAATGCTCAAGGTTCCATAGCATGCGAGGTGGGTATGATCTCCCAGAACCATCCAGTGTAGTAGTAGCTGAAATCAAGGTGGGCTACCAGGCAAGACTGGAATCATCCATCTCCTACAGAGGCTTTCTGTCTCCCCTGCAGGTCCCAGGTTCTAGTCTTTCTCCGTACTTCATCTCACTAAACACTGTCCAAAGGGATGGGACTTAGTTAACTGGTGTGCCAGTCACAGAGTTTACTTTACATAGGTGGCAGGAGTGAGACAAGTCTGGTGGCATACTTTGGGTAATGTCTTAGGTCATGAGGTTAAAGGGGAAAAAAAAATCCCTGGTCCAGAGTGATGTCCTTAATGAAGGGCATTACACGGGTCTGGAGGGTGATTCTGTGGGTAAAAGGCTTTGTTTCACAACTAAGGCAAGTTGCATCCTGACTTCCAGAACCTGAAAGCTGGCTGTAGTTGTATCTGCAACCTCAATTCTGGTGGAACAGGATTCTGAGGGTTCACTGGCCAGCTAGTTTAGTCGCAACAGACAGCTCTAGGTTCAGTGAATACCCTGTCAGAAAACAAGATGGAGGGTAATAAAGAAGACATCTGACACTGACCTCTGACCTCCACACATGCATGCCTGGGTGAGCATAGCCACACCTACTGTACTCAGAAGAAAGTCATTCTCTTTCAACTGCAATCAAGCTAGAGTTGGTCCTTCCAGTGCAGCTAAGAATGCCAACTGATTGACCTCCTGGACACTGGATAAGTGATGTCTTGCTTTATGCTATTTGGCTTCTGTAATTACTAATAATTAATACCAGATAAATTTGGGCCATGATAAATGCTACGATAATCTATTTAGGGCAAAATACTGAGTACTGCATGAAACATTCAAAATTGGATTGTTTTTTCCTATTAAGACTCTGAAACTTCAAAGGCAGCCTGATCATTGTACATGGAAAAGAGTTTTTTTGGAGCATAGCCAACAAGACCTTGTCTTATTCAATTGTTTCTGAATTAACCTTACTTAATCATCTCTGACGCTGTTGCACTTGTGGCTCCCTGTAGCATGGATTGAGTGCTTCTTTTGCCAGACTGTCCCAAGCACGTTACAGGAGGTAAGACCTAGCAAACATAAACTGAAATGGGGTGGCTGTCCTTCCTGGACAACCGCTATTTCTGCTGGATTCTGAGTGATTTACTGAGATCCCAGAGTTCCAGACAGCGTTCAGAGGAAAGCCTTAACTAAATATGTCAGCAAAGGAACTTAAAGACTAAATCCCAGAGTCCAGAATCCCTCTGCACACGGAGAAAACGAGTCTATGGGAGAGGCTGACTTTTGGAGGGTCCACTATGAATTAGAAGCGGGTCAAGGCAAGCAAAAGCCCCGAGCAAGGAAAATCCAGGACGCCCTTGGCCAGCTCATGCTTAAAGAGAAACACACAGACCTCCACCTTTTTTTCTTTCTACTCCTGGGTCCCAAATCAGAGGTTTTGCTGATGAAATCAATAGGCAGAGACAGAATTTAAAATGGTCTTCCTACCAGGAAATGAGCATATTGGGCTTTGGGGATAAGGCAGATTGCATGAAAGTTGCCCCCACTTGTGAACAAGTCTCTCCCACCCCCTTTCACTCCAGATTCAGTCAAATTTATTTCTCCCTGGGGTCCCTTTAGTCTTTGCTTAATGAGACTGGTGGTTACCGAGGGTGTGATTGACATTCAGTTATGCACAGCTTGTATTCATCTTCCTGAGAAAGGACATTGCACAAGAAAGGATTGCCAAGGGCAACCGTGGTGGCATTTCTGAGAGAGCGGTGGCATTCCCCACAGTGAGAGGAAACTGGCGGATGGAGGGTGGTGGAGGCAGGAGGCAGGACTCCCAGAGGAATTATAATGTTCCTACCCTGCCAAACCTTAGGTTCTTGTTTTGTAACCATCCCGGGTTCTGGTTTGCAGGATACCTGAGCCAAGTTTAGTTCGGAGGGAAATTTGTGGGGAGTAAAACTCGCTGGGTCGCAAGTGAGTTAGAACATCTCAATTGCCTTCAGGGGCCAAACAACACTCTCACTGCCAGCTTTAGACACCCAAACGGATTCGTCATTGAGTCCACGGCTGAGAAACCCAGGTCTTTGACTTGCCCGTAGTAAGGGCCCGAACAATGCGTTTAAAGGCTCAGCATACAGTAACTTGGACTACAACTTGCTGAGCGTGTGGCCTGGCCAAGGCGGGGTGGCTGGCAAGTTGGATGGAGTCAGTCCTCATGCCTGCGACCAGAAGCAAAGAAAATGTATGCTCCCAACGCTCTAGTCTGTGTATTGCTCGGGGATACAGTGGGCAAAGAAGCTGTTGTTCCGTGTCGTTGGCTCTCTTGGTGGCTCCGGCTAAGTTCCAGCCATGCTTTCCTCCCTAATTCAGTGCTCCCTCTTTGTCCAAACCCCACATTTTCTCCCAGAAAAGAAAGGCCTTGTAGCTATGCATATGGCAGGATTCGCATAGTTTGTTTGGGATAGGTTTCATTTTTTTAACCAAGCTGGATCGTTCTTCAGCTTCAAACTTTAAACAGAGTCACAGTTTTACAGAACAACCCTCCAAATTAGAAAGGAAACCTCACGTTTTGGTTGAGGTCTAATTGACATTAAAAATAAACGCTACTTTTTTTTTTTTTTTAAAGCATGCAGTTTAATGTGCTTTGACGTGTGTATCCACTACTTGATTGTGGTGAAATCATCACTGCCTAATGAACACATTCATCACTTCCTCCACGAATTTCCCTCTTGCTCCTTTGCAGTCAACCTTGTCCCTCTTTCCTGACCCAGCCTATGTGCTCCCAATACCCCCAGGCAATGTGTATCAGTTTCTCCTCATGTTACTTTTCATTTTCTAGCAGCCTATATAAGTAGAATTATAGAGTACGTATTCTTTCTTTAGTCTGGCCTACACCAATGAGCTTTATAAGTTTGTTGCTTTCCAAGAATTGGCCCTCTTAGTTGAAGCTGCTGTAAGGCGTTGCTGTAGAGTTGCACTTAGCACTCCTTACTGTTGTGTTACTATCTAGAGATTTGGAGATACAGACGTCTTATGTTCCTGTAACAGTGATCTCTATCTTCTCCATTATTTCTCCAGTTTTTCTGGATAGAGGGTCATCAGTATTACTGACTTTTTCAAGTCCCAAAGCTCTTAATTGACCTTTCTTCTGATCTTTATATTTTCTTTGGTTTCCTTTTCTTTTCTTCTTTCTTTCTTTCTTTCTTTTCTTTTCTTTCTTTCTTTCTTTCTTTCTTTCTTTCTTTCTTTCTTTCCTTCCTTCCTTCCTTCCTTCCTTCCTTGTTCCTTCCTTCCTTCCTTCCTTTCTTTCCTTCTTTCTTTCTTCCTTCAGTTTCTTAAGATGGAAACTGAAGTCATTGACTTGAGGATTTTCTGCTTTCTGCTGGAAGTAACTACTGATGCATGTCAGGAGAAAAATGGCTCATTTCCTACTCTGTGACCCTAAAGGGGTGGGTGTTTGTTTCCATCTGTGAGTAAGCAACTGATGCTGGAGGAGACATAGGCTGTGTGTGCTCTGAACCAATCCAGTCTGGACCCTTTCTACCTAGTGATGATGTCAGATCCCACTAGCTAAGGGCTTAGTCCCAGGACTGGCCCCACTTCAGATGCCAGTTTCAAGCTTGAGTTTCTCACCCACCAGCTGCAAATTAGGGTTCCCTGACATTCTTGAACTAGATTAACTTGTCTGAGTGGATCACACGACTCAAGGAAACACATTTGCTAGTTTATTATGGAGTGTTGTGAGGAATACTGAGGAAGAGGTGCATAGGGTGAAGTAAGGAGGAGGAGAAGGGAGAAGGAGGGTGATGCTTCTGCGCTCTCCGGACACCACCCCTCCCACACACACTAGGGACCTCTCCATTTTCAATTATGCAGAAGCTCTCTGCATCCTTCTTAGTTTCCCTCTGAGACTCAGTGTGAAGACTTCATTGCGCAGGTGATGATCTAGGGTGCATAGTGAAGCCTGCAAAGGCCTGTCTGCTTCTTGGCCTCTGTGTCACTTTATTCCATCCAGGATAGAAGTAAGGGCCCTGTGGGTGGAGGAGGGTCTAAGACTTACTCTCAGGCAAGGATAGACTGGAGATTATTTTTAAAAATTTACTTGGTGTTCATTTTTATTTTTATTTTATTTATCCTCATACGTATTTGTGCTTTGCCTACATGTATTTTTGTGTACCACTTGCGTGTCTGGCATATACAGAGGCCAGAAAAGGATACTGGATTCTCTGGAACTATTGTTACAGATGGCTGTTAGCTGCCGTGTGGGTGCTGGGTACAGAATTCAGGTTCTTTAGAAACCAACCAATGCTCTTAAGTACTAAGCAGTCTCTCCAGCCCCTCAGAGATTTTCTTTATGGCCAACTCCAATACAGAAAGGTGTGTGTGTGTGTGTGTGTGTGTGTGTGTGTGTGTTTGTGTGTGTGTGTTTGTGTGTATGTGTGAGTGTATACACATGCCTGCCTGCTTGTCTGTCTGTGTGTATTTGTATCAGAGTTTCTATGACTTGCCTTGGAGAAGAGAAATTTTAGTTTCTCTGATCTGTCTTGGGGGAGGGAATTATATTCTAGGAGCCACAGACAAAACAGATTTTTTTTCTTGAGAGGTAGTCATTGAAACCTGCAAATTTAATTATTATCAATTTAGAAAAATTTCTCTTTAAGTTCTATCAGTCTTTTAAATATATTCTAAATGTTTTCTCATAAGCTATTTACATTTCAGAACTGTCATGTCTTCTTGAATAACTAGCACTTAATAATGTGATGGCTCCTTCTTTCTTCCTTTCTCTCTTTCTTCCTTCCTTCCTTCCTTCCTTCCTTTCTTTCTTTCTTCCTCTTTTCCTTTCTTCCTTTCTTTCTTTCTTTCTTTCTTTCTTTCTTTCTTTCTTTCTTTCTTTCTTTTTTTCATCAGTCCCTCCTTTTTATTAACTCATATACAACTACTCACCTTGTGATTTCTTGAAGCAGTAAGTCAGACAACACTTGCCACAGTAATATCTGTCAGAGTGGCTAGCCATGAAAACTCCAGCCCTGCATTCATCAGAAGGACACTCTCTACTCAGGCAATTAATTTTCACCCACCTTACAGTCTTTGAGCACAGCCAACTTAACCCATTCTCTTATGCTTACTCTTGGGAGTGATGTAAGACTTCTTCTTCCTTTCCTTAGCACCATAGAGAAGTCTCAACACAGATGAGGGGGTGGACTCCTTTTGAATGTGTAGTCAGACAAAGTACAGCCATCTCCCAGCTGCCTACTAGCAAAGATCAGCCTCTCCTGGTCAGGAGGAATTCCTTCCTCATCCTGGATCTTGGATTTTACATTTTCTCTAGTGCCCAAGGGTTCAACCTTGAACATGATGCTATTCCCCATAACAGTCTTCACAAAAATCTCCTTCTTGGTGGCAGCTCCATCACAGATGGCAGATCAGAAAGTGACGTCTCTTTTTTATCCAGTATTCCTTATTCTAATATCTACCTGTCCTGAACAACATTAAAGTATCACACCAGCTTTGTTTTGACTCTTAACAGGGTATATTTTCTCCCATCTATGTCAATTTCTTGTTGATTACATAACAATTTATCACAAATCTCCATCCTTTCAGATAAAATCTGGTGTGCAAATTATGTTTTAAATTATATAATTTAATATTTTGGAGGTTTGGAGATCCGAAGTCCATAGTCATACTGGACTGAAGTCAGCGTTGATTGCTTCTAGAAAGCTCTGGAAAAAGATGCATTTCATTGTTTTGTTTTTTGTTTTGTTTTGTTTTTAGCTTCTAGAGATCTTGCCTAGGGTCTCTTCTTCCCTATGGCTGATGTGGAAAGATATCAATGATTGGCAAACCTTGCATAAGCATCAGGTGGAGCTTCTCTATTAGACTTACTAAGGTATCTGGGGATATTTAATGAGGATGCAATAAAACAAGATAGTAATAGTAGCTATAGTGGTTTGACTGAAAATGGCCCCATAGACTCATAGGGAGTGACCTTAAGAGGTATGCCACTGGGGAATGGGTTTTGAGATTTCAGAAGCTTAAATCAGGCCTTGTGTGATACCCTCTTCCTGCTGCCTGCAGATCTAGATGCAGAAATCTCAGCTTCTTCTCTAGCATCATGTCTGTCTGCATGTTGCCATACTTCCATCTATGATTATAATGGACAAAATATCTGAGCTGTAAGCCAGCCCCAATAAAATGCTTTCCTTTATAAGAGTTACTATGCTGGTTTCTCAGAAAATTGCAAATAGTTCTACCTGAAGACACAACTATACCACTGATGCCCAAAAGATGCCCAACCATAATACCCAAGGACACATGCTCCACCATGTTCATAGCAGCCTTATTTATAATAGCCAGAAACTGGAAACAACTCAGATGTCCATTAACTGAAGAATGGATACAGAAAATGTGGTTCATTTATACAATGGAATGCTATTCAGCTATTAAAAACAAGGACATAATGAATTTTGCAGACAAGTGGATGGAACTAGAAAAATATCATCCTGAGTGCGGTAACTCAGACACCAAATGGCATGCATGGTATGTACTCACTGATTAGTGGCTATTAGCCAAAAAGTGCAGTATACCTAGGTCACAACCTACAGACCATAGAAAGTGTAACAAATAGAAAGGTCCAAGTGATGATGTTTTAATTCCACTTAGAAGGGGGAGGGAAATAATCAGGGGAGGCAGAGGGTGGGAGAGGGAAGGGGGATGGGAAAAGGGGAATAGGATCAAGTGTGTATGTGGGGGGGGGGGCTTGGACAGGACAGAAGTGCAGAGGGCCAAGAAAAATAATGGAGATAATCAGCATTGGGGGGGGGGTTGGAAGTGGGGCACTCTAGAAAGTACCAGAGACCCAGGAGGTAAGAGACTCTAAGGACTCAATTGAGATGACCTTAGTCACCCCAACATTGGGGAGAGGGAACTCAAAGAGCCAACCTCCAGTAGACAGACAGGGCCTTAAGCAGAGAGTCAAGATTACTAACCCACAGACAAAATTTCTAACCCAGAACTGTTCCTGTCTAAAAGAACTGCAGGGACAAAAATAGAAGAGACTGAAGGAAGGTAGTCCAATGACTGGCCCAACTTCAGATCCATCTCATGGAGGAACACAAGGCCTGACACTATTACTGATGCTATGATGTGCTTACTGACAGGAGCCTGGCATGGCTGTCTCTTGAGGGCTCTTACCAGCAGCTGTCTGAGACAGAAGCAGATGCTTACACTCAACTATTGAACTTAAGTTGGAGACCCCTATGGTTGAATTAGGGGAAGGATTGAAGAAGCTGAAGGGAGAGAGACCCTGTAGAAAGACCACCAATCTCAACTTACCTCTGGGAGCTCCCAGAGACTGAATCACCAACCAGGAGCATACACAGGCCGGTCTGAGGCCTCAGGTACATATATAGCAGAGGCCTGCTTGGTCAGGCCTTAATGGGAGAAGATGTGCTTAATCCTTGAGAGACTTGAGGCCCTAGGGAAGGGGGAAGCCTGATAGGGAGATGAGCACCCACTCGGAGGCAAGGGGAAGGAGGAATGGAATGAGGAACTATGTGTGTAGGGGAACCAAAACAGGGGGCAATGATGGGAATGTAAATAAATAAAATAATAAAAATTGGAAAAAGAAAGAGTTGTGCTTATGCTGTCAATATACAGCCATGGGACACTGGCTAAGACAGTAGTTATTCAATGAACTTTGAGAAGAAAAGCAGAAGCGTGTGCTTGTCAACTAGGAAGATCTAAGTCTCCATCTCGATGTGGATGGCTGCGTACCAAATCAATATGATAAGTGGGCAAAGAGCTCTTGCAAAGGGCAGATGTATGTACATATCACCAGCAGCCATGCTGTAGTAGACAGGGAAGTCTAAATGTACAGATACAAAGGGCAGAGCCTCCAATCCTAGACATGGGCTTGAGAACAGGAACTAGGGGCTGCACTGGGGATCTATCCCATTCCATGTTGTCCTTGACATTGTATGGGGATTCTCATAGCCCAGGGATTTCTTTTAGCAAGAGAAAAGTGTGTGAGAACTAACTCCATCTTTCTGGCTGGCTTTCGACCAGTGACCAGTGAGAGCTGCTGAATAGACCCTTCGGTAAGTGTGACCCTTGGGTAACTCAGGGGCTCCTTGGGTCCCAAGTGAGCTTAACTCTGATTGTTCACAGAAAATTTGGCTTGAGCATATTTGGCTTATTCATTGCTTTCTCTTTATCCTCTCATCAGCTGTCTTACTTAGGGTTTTTATTGCTGTGAGGAGACACATGAGCATGGCAGCTCTTATGAAAAATGTTTAGTCAGGGCTGGCTTACAATTTGGAGGTTTAGTCCATTATCATCATAGAGAGAAGCATGGCAGCATGCAGGCAGACATGGTGCTGGAGAAGGAGCGGAGAGTTCTACATCTGGATTGGCAGGCAGCAGGAAGAGACAATGAGCCACTAGGCCTGGCTTGAACTTCTGAAACCTCAAAGCCCACCCCAAGTGACACATTTCCTCCAACAAGACCACATCTATTCCAACAAGGCCACACTTCCTAATAGCGCCACTACCAATGAGCCTATGGGGACCATTTTCATTGAAATCACCATGAGGTTTCTTCTATTGTAATGCTTCTTAGCATCACCTTGCCCACGAAACTCTTGGTACTTGAGTCTATAGATCAGTCCAAGCTAGGCAAGCACAGGAAAAGAAGATAGATATATAAATTTTTAAAGAAATCACATCGGAAGTACATGTCCCATTAAAACAAGAACATCAGAAAGAAAGCTGCAGGCTCCTTCAACAAGGCTGTGGGGCTGGACTGTAATGGGATTCCTGGCAAGGAGAATGTTTTCTAAATGTCTCGAAGGACAGGGCTATGAGACCATTAAAGGATTAAAAGGCCCTGAAAGTCATCATCAAATGCTTGCTTGGGGACAGGGAAGCAGATGTACCATGGCGCTCTCAACTAGGCTTTGTCTAAAGGACTTTGGCAGCTGTAACTTTGTGTTTTATTTGCTGGCAAGGCAAAGGCTTTGCCAGAGAGCCTGGGGCTATCCTAGTTTTTATACACAAACTTTGCATCTGCTGTCTCTTGTGGGTTGATGGTATGAAGTTAGCTGCTTGTGGATGACAGGGCTTGGGGGGATGTGGATGCTCTTGCTGGGGAGCAGTGACAATGACCCTTGTATAGGTCAAAGTGCACAGTGTACTGGGACTGGCTAGTTCAGTAAGTGGAGTCAGCCACATGTATTCACATCCCCCTTCATTACTTTCTTCTTCTAGGACTCTGTAAACATTCCCCTATTCTCCCCCATATTAGTAGAATCTCTAAATCACAGGATGAAATTTCCCAAGTGTCACAGACATAACCTACTCATTCGAGTAGGTTAACCTCATTTGAAGCTGGGCTACCCAGGGTCATTTCATATTGTTTTGTGAGGCTCAACCAAATCCGAGGTTCAGAAGCCTGCCGTTTTATTTCCCCTGAAGTGCTCATTCCACACTGTATGTACAAAAAATGTCAACTTCTGTGACAAACACAAAGGATGTGAAGATGATTAGCAGATAGCCCTGGCACTGAAAAAAATGGCACAGTGGGTAAAAGCATCTCTTGTACACGCGTGAGGACCCGATTTCAGATCCCAGCACCCATGTAAAAGGCCAGGTATGGCCAAGTGCACCTATAATCCCTATGTTAGGGGTAAGGGAGAAACAAGAGGATTTGAGGGGCTCCTACCTCCAGCTTCCTGCTTGCTTGAGTTCCTGCCCTGACTTCATTTGATGATGAGCAGTGATGAGGAAATGTAAGTCAAATAATCCTTTTTCTCCCCAACTTGCTTTTTGGTTATGGTGTTCTGGCACAGCAATAGAAACCCTAACGAAGACAGTCAAAGAGAGGCAACACAACAGGCAGTCTGAGCCATCCATTTGGCAAATGCTTTTAGCTGAGGGCACAGGTCCAATAAGAACTCCGTCCCTAGATTCACAAATGGACCTTCTGTTATCTTCTAGGGAGAAGGTGGTTTGAGGTGGTGAGGAAGCAACAGATTCTTCTTTAATGCGGTAGAAAGAAAACAATCTTTTGTGCTAAGAAGAATTTCGGGGAATAAAGAAAATCTCTCAGTTCTTTCACTCTGATTCGAATAATTGTTTTCCAAAGGTCAGTATGTAAATCTTGGGTCCTATGGTAACAGGGCTAAGAGGTGCTGTGGACCTTTGAGAGGTAAGATCAAGTGGAGATCCTTAGGTCTTTCAGAGCATTCCCTCTCACAAAGCGGGGTGAGGGGAACACTGCAACACCCTTTTCTTCCAACACACACTCTTCCATCTTCCCAGTCTCCAGATGTATTTATTATGATACATGTGTTTTCTTTCTTTTATCTTTTTTTATTGGATATTTTCTTTATTTACATTTCAAATGTTATCCCCTTTCCTGGTTTCCCTCCCCCCTGGAAATACCCTATCACATCCTCCCTCCCCCTGCTTCTATGAGGGTGTTCCTTTACCTACCCACCCACTCCCACCTCCCCACCCTTGATTCCCATAGACTGAGGCATCTATTGAGCCTTCATAGGACAGAGGACCTCTCTCCCCATTGATGCATGAAAAGGCCATTCTCTGCTACATATACAGCTGGAGCCATATGTACTTCTTTGTTGATGGCTTAGTCCCTGGGAGTTCTGGGAGATCTGGTTGGTTGATATTGTTGTTCTTTTTATGGGGTTGCAAACCCCTTCAACTCCTTCGGTCCTTTTTCTAACTCCTCTCTTGGGGATCCCGCACTCAGTCCAATAATTGGCTGCTAACATCTTCCTCTGTATTTGTAAGGCTCTGGCAGGGCCTCTCAGGAGACAGCCATATCAAGCTCCTTTCAGCATGCACTTCTTGGCATCCACAATAGTGTCTGGGTTTGGTAACTGTGTATGGGATGAATTCCCAGGTGGGACAGTATCTGGATGGCCTTTCCTTCAGTCTCGGCTCAACACTTTATCTCTATATTTGCTCCTGTGAGTATTTTGTTCTCTTTCTAAGAAGGACCAAAACATCCACACTTTGGTCTTCCTTCTTCTTGAGCTTCATGTGGTCTGTGAATTGTATCCTGGTTATTTGGAGCTTTTGGGCTAATATACATTTATCAGTGAGTGCATACCATATGTGTTCTTTTGCAATTGGGTTACCTCACTCAGGATGATATTTTCTAGTTCTACCATTTGCTTAAGAATTTCATGAATTCATCATTTTTAACAGCTGAGTAGTGCTCCATTGTGTAGATGTACCACATTTTCTGTATCCATTCCTCTGGTGAAGGGCATCTGGGTTGTTTCCAGCTCCTGGCTATTATAAATAAGGCTGCTGTAAACATAGTGGAGCATGTGTCCTTATTACATGTTAGAGTATCTTCTGGGTATATGCCCAGGAGTGGTATAGCTGAATTCTCAGGTAATACTATATCCGATTTTCTGAGGAACTGCCAAACTGATTTCCAGAGTGGTTATACCAGCTTGCAGTCCCACCAGCAATGAAGGAGTGTTCTTCTTTCTCTACATCCTTGCCAGCATCTGCTATCCCTGAGATTTTGATTTTAGCCATTCTGACTGGTGTGAGGTGGAATCTCAGGGTTGTTTTGATTTGCATTTCCCTGATTTCTAAGGATGTTGAACATTTCTTTAGGTGCTTCTCAGCCATTCAGTATTTGTCAGTTGAGAATTCTTTGTTTAGCTCTGTACCCCACTTATTAATAGTTATTTGTTTTTCTGGAGTCTAACTTCTTGAGTTCTTTGTATATAGTGGATATTAGCCCTCTCAGGTATAGGATTGGTAAAGATCTTTTCCCAATTTGTTGGTGCCATTTTGTCCTATTGACAGTGTCTTTTGCCTTATAGAAGCTTTGCAATTTTATGAGGTCCCATTTGTCGATTCTTGATCTTAGAGCATAAGCTATTGGTGTTTTATTCAGGAAATTTTCCCCTGTGCCTATGTACTCGAGGCTCTTCCTCACTTTCTTTTCTATTAGTTTGAGTGTATGTGATTTTATGTGGAGGTCCTTGATCCACTTGGACTTGAGCTTTGTAGAGGAGATAAGAATGGATCAATTTGCATTCTTCTACATGCTAACCACCAGTTGAGCCAGCACCATTTGTTGAAAATGCTGTCTTTTTTCCACTGGATGGTTTTAGCTCCTTGAGGTCTTAATTCCACTGGATGGCTCTAGCTCCTTTGTCAAAGATCAAGTGACCATAGGTTTATGGGTTCATTTCTGGGTCTTCAATTCTATTCCAATGATCTACATGCCTGTCACTGTACCAATACCATGCAGTTTTTATCACAATTGCTTTGTAGTACAGCTTAAGTTCTGGGATGGTATTACCCCCAGAAGTTCTTTTATTGTTGAGAATAGTATTCACTCTCCTGGGTTTTTTTTGTTATTCCAGATGAATTTGCAAATTGCTCTTTCTAACTCTATGAAGAATTGAGTTGGAATTTTGATGGGGATTGCGTTGAATCTGTAGATTGCTTTTGGGAAATGGCCATTTTTACTATATCAATCCTGCCAATCTGGGAGATCTTTCCATCTTCTGAGATCTTCAATTTCCTTCTTCAGAGACTTAGTTCTTGTTGAGCAGATCTTTAACTTGCTTAGTTAGAGTTCCACCAAGGTATTTTATATTATTTGTGACTATTGTGAAGGGTGTTGTTTCCCTAATTTCTTTCTCAGCCTGTTTATCCTTTGTGTAGAGGAAGGCCATTGATTTGCTTGAGTTAATTTTATATCCAGCTACTTTGCTAAAGTTGTTTATCAGGTTTAGGAGCTCTCTGGTGGAATTTTTGGGGTCACTTAAGTATATTATCATATCATCTGCAGATAATGATGATTAGACTTCTTCCTTTCTAATTCGTATCCCTTTGATCTCCTTTTGTTGTTTAATTGCTCTGGTTAGGACTTCAAGTACAATATTGAATAGGTAGGGAGAGAGTGGGCAGCCTTGTCTAGTCCCTGATTTTAGTGGGATTGCTTCAAGTTTCTCTCCATTTAGTTTGATGTTGACTACTGGTTTGCTGTATATTGCTTTTACTATGTTTAGGTATGGGCCTTGAATTCCTGATCTTTTAACACGAAGGGATGTTGAATTTTGTCAAATGCTTTTCCAGCATCTAATGAAATGATCACGTGGTTTTTTTTCTTTGAGTTTGTTTATATAGTGAATTACATTGATGGATTTCCATGTATTGAACCATCCCTGCATCCCTGGGATGAAGCCTACTTGATCTTGGTGAATGATTGTTTTGACGTGTTCTTGGATTGAGTTGGGAAGAATTTTATTGAGTATTTTTGCATCAGTGTTCATAATGGAGATTGGTCTGAGGTTCTCTTCTTTTTGTTTGATATTTGTGTGGTTTAGGTGTAAGCATAATTGTGGCTTCATAGAGTGAATTGGGTAGTGTACCTTCTGTTTCTATTTTGTGGAATAGTTTGAAGAGTATGGTATTAGGTCTTCTTTAAAGGTCTGGTAGAATTCTCCACTAAACCCATCTGGTCCTGGGCTTTTTTTTTTTGGTTGGGGACTATTAATAACTGCTTCTATTTCTTTAGGGGTTATGGGGTTGTTTAGATGGTTTATCTGGTCCTGTTTTAACTTTGACACCTTGTATGTGTCTAGAAAATTGTTCATTTCTTCCAGATTTTCCAATTTAGTAGAGTATAAACTTTTGTAGTAGGATCTGATGATTTTTTTGAATTTCCACCATTTATGTTGTTATGCCTTCCTTTTCATTTCTGATATTATTAATTTGGATACTGTCTCTGTGCCCTCTGGTTAGTCTGGCTAAGGGTTTAACTATCTTGTTGATTTTCTCAAAGAACCATTTCCTGGTTTTGTTGATTCTTTGTATAGTTCTTTTTGTTTCTATTTGGTTGATTTCAGTCCTGAGTTTGATTATTTCCTGTAGTCTACTTCTCTTGGGTTTATTTGCTTCTTTTTGTTCTAGAGCTTTCAGGTGTGCTGTCAAGCTGCTAGTGGAACTCTCTCCAGTTTCTTTTTGGAGGCACTCAGAGCTATGAGTTTTCCTCTGAGGACTGCTTTCATTGTGTCCTGTAAGTTTTAGTATGATATGTCTTCATTTTCATTAAATTCTAAAAAGTTTTAAATTTCTTTCTTTATTTCTTCCTTCACCAAGTTACCATTGAGTAGAGCATTATTCAGTTTCCATATGTATGTGTGTTTTCCGTTATTTTTGTTGGAATTTAAGACCAGTCTTAGTCAGTGGTGATCTGATAGGGTGCATGGGATTATTTCAGTTTTCTTGTATCTGTTGAGGCCTGTTTTGTGGCCAAGTATATGGTCTATATTGGAGAAGGTACCATGAGATGCTGAAAAGAAGGTATATTCTTTTGTTTTAGGATGAAATGTTCTATAAATATTTGTTAAATCCATTTGGTTCATAACTTCTGTTAGTTTTACTGTGTCCCTATTTAGTTTCTGTTTCCATGATCTGTTCATTGGAGTGCTGAAGTCTCCCACTATTATTGTGTAGGGTGCAATGTATGCTTTGAGCTTTAGTAAAGTTTCTCTCTCTCTCTCTCTCTCTCTCTCTCTCTCTCTCTCTCTCTCTCTCTCTCTCTCTCTCTCTCTCTCTCTCTCTCTCTCTCTCTCTCTCTCTCTCTCTCTCTCTCTCTCTCTCTCTCTTTTGTTTTTTGAGACAAGGTTTCTCTGTACAACCCTGGCTGGCCTTGAACTCACTCTATAGACCAGGCTGGCATCGAACTCAGAAATCTTCCTGCCTCTGCTTCCCAAGTGCTGGGATTAAAGACATGTGCTACCACTGCCCAACAATAAAGTTTCTTTTATAAATGTGGGTGGCCTTGCATTTGGAGCATAGATGCTCAGAATTGAGAGTTCATCTTGGTAGATTTTTCCTTTGATCAGTATGAAGTGGTCCTTATTCTTTTTGGTAACTTTTGGTTGAAAGTTGATTTTATTTGATATTAGAATGGCTACTCCTGCTTGTTTCTTGGGTCCATTTGCTTGGAAAATTGTATTCCAATCTTTTACTCTGAGGTAGTGTCGTCTTTGTCACTGAGTTGGGTTTCCTGTATGCAACAAAATGTTGGGTCCTGTTTATGTATCCAGTCTGTTAGTCTATGTCTTTTTATGGGGGAATTGAGTCCATTGATGTTAAGAGTTATTAAAGAAAAGTGATTGTTACTCCCTGTTATTTTTGTTGTTAGAGATGGAATTATGTTTGTGTGCTTATCTTCTTTTGGGTTTGTTGAAAGATTATTTTCTTGCTTTTTCTAGGATGTAATTTCCCTTCTTGTATTTGTGTTTTCCATTTATTATCCTTTGTAGGGCTGGATTTGTGGAAAGATATTGTGTAAATTTTGTTTTGTGGTGGAATATCTTGTTTTCTCTGTTATAGTAATTGAGAGTTTTGCTGGGTACAGTAGTCTGGGCTGCTATTTGTGTTCTCTTAGGGTTTGTATGACATCTGCCCAGGATCTTCTAGCTTTCATAGTCTCTGGCAAGAAGTCCGGTGTAATTCTGGTAGGCCTGCCTTTATATGTTACTTGACCTTTTTCCCTCACTGCTTTTAAAATTCTTTCTTTGTTTAGTGCATTTGGTGTTTTGATTATTATGTGATGGGAGAAATTTCTTTTCTGGTCCAGTCTATTTGGAATTCTGTAGGCTTCTTGTATGTTCATGGGCATCTGTTTCTTTAAGTTAGGGGCGTTTTCCTCTATAATTTTGTTGAAGATATTTACTGGCCTTTTAAGTTGGGAATTTTTGTTCTCTTCTATACCTATTATCCTTGGATTTGGTCTTCTCATTGTGTCCTAGATTTCCTGGATGTTTTGGGTTAGTAGATTTTTGTTTTTTGCATTTTCTTTGACTGTTGTGTCAATATTTTTTAGGTATCTTCTGCCTCTGAGATTCTCTCTTCTATCTCTTGTATTCTGTTGGTGATGCTTGCTTGCATCTATGACTCCTGATCTCTTTCCTAGGTTTTCTAACTCCTGGGTTGTCTCCCTTTGTGATTTCTTTATTGTTTCTATTTCCATGTTTAGAACTTGCATGGTTTTGTTTACTTCCTTTGCCTGTTTGATTGTATTTTCCTGTAATTCTTTAAGGGATTTTTTTGTGTTTCCTCTTTAAGGGCTTCTAGCTGTTTACCTGTGTTCTCCTGTATTTCTTTGAGGGAGTTATTTATGTCCTTCTTAAAGTCCTCTATCATCATCATGAGAAGTGATTTTAGATCTGAGTCTTGCTTTTCTGGTGTGATGGTTTATCCAGGACTTGCTATGGTGGGAGAATTGAGGTCTGATGAAGCCAAGTAACTTTGGTTTCTGTTGCTTATGTTCTTATGCTTAACCATCTGATTATCTCTAGTGCTACCTGCCCTAGCTATATCTGACTGGAGCCTGTCCTTCCTGTAATTCTGGTTGAGTCAGAACTCCTCAGGGTCCAGCTGTCTCTGTGATTCTGTGATTCCAGGATCTTATGATCCTGAGATTCTGGGTGTGTCAGAGTTCCTGGGGGTCAAGCTGCCTTTGAGACTCTCAGATCCTGGTGTGTCCAAGCTCCTGGGCTCCTGTGATCCTGTGATCCTGGGTGTGCTAGAGCGCTTGGTAGTGAAGCCTCCTCTGGGGGTCTGTGGGACTGGCTGCCGAGCTTGCACCCAATGTAAACCAGGGCAGACCAGAAGGAACCCAAGCCACTGGTCGGGAGGGCTTCCTGCGTCCTTGGATCTTGCTGGTTCTAGTTACTCCCAGTGGTGTTGGAACAGATATTGTATTCTCCTCATCTGTGATCCTAGGGCATGCTCAAGCACCTGGGAGTGGAGCCTCCTCTGGGGGCTGTCATACATGTGTTTTCATCCTGATATACCATACTACCCTTACCAGATGCTCAAACAATTGTGCTATCTTGTCATGGACTTCAACCCCCAGAACTGTAAGCCAAGATGCCTATCTTCGCCTCACAAGTAGCCTGTATCAGACATTTCATTCACATCTTTCATAATTCGTGGCTCTGATAAGGACTATATATTCCAATAAGGACTATATCACATCGCCTGAGAGAGGCCTACATCCTTAGATGAGTCCATTGATCCTATAGGGACAAAATCCAAGATGTCTGCAGAGAGGAATCTGAGAGCATAGATGCCAAAAACATAACAAAAAAAAATTTCTTCCTAGATCAACAGGTGGTGCCAAGGCAGGAGAGGTTTCCTTTGGCCATGGCATACACACGTTGGCTGACAGATTAAAGGGCATGGACCCCAAGGAATGCAGTCTCCCTAGACTCAAGCTACCTTTCCTTGTCTCATGACTTGGAACACTTTAGGGTTGTCTTCTCTCAGAATCACCCCATCTTCCTCACCAGCCATCAGAAAATTAAAGCATGAGTGTCAGGCCTGGGCA
>NW_022196914.1:5281604-5318194 GCF_008632895.1 Mastomys coucha
TTTTTTTTTTTTTTTTTTTTTTTGAGACAGGGTCTTGTGGTGCAACCCTAGTTTTCCTGGCACTTGCTGTGTAGCCCAGGGTGACCGTAAACTTGTGGTAATCTTCACGTTTCATGTCTGGGAGAGGTTCTTTTTCTCTGTCCCCAGTAAAGCAAATATGTACAAAGAGAATTAGTGAAGGGACCTTTGGTTAAGACATTTGAGGAACGTTGATATGGATGTCATCTGAGTGAAAAGTCAGTTAGGGCCTGGGGAGAGAGGAGAGAGCATTCTATGACGGTGATGTCCTTTTCCTTCCCCGTGCCTTTCCCTTCTCTGGTTTTCTTTGCCTTCACACTACTAGGAAGGGTGGAGGATGTTTTCTCTCCAGTCTTCTACCCTCCTGCTTCGCAGGATGAACATAACCCACACAAGTCTACACTCTGGTAAGCAGAGCAAGTCCAAACTCCACAGTCCCTGGTTGAGACTAGAAGTGAGTCAGGGCCACAGAGTACATTTTCCTCTGTACAAAACCCGCAGGTATTTTGGGGACTGAACCTTGATGTCACTAGTAACAGCAAGTACAATCAAGTGGACCTAAACATCCAGACCATAGCCACAGAGACATAATAAGCAGTGACATATTTCAACTTGTCAGATGGTTCAGAGAGCTGGAAAGCTTTGGTAGCAGTGGACTTCTTTTTCCCATGGGTCTTCACTTCAGTCTACATCAAACAGCGGTTAGAGAAGTATTCATTGGATGGGGGTTCTCTAAGTGAGACCTGGTACCACATCTGAACTTCTACTCACCAAAGGTCAAGTAGATCTTTTAATCCTAATTAAGACCAGGTCACAGTGGGCCTTGCCTTGTACTCTTTGCATGAAAGCAGCTCACTATTGTGCCAGCCAAGAGGGTCCTGGGGAGAAGCAGCGGGTCTAGAGAAGAAAGATGGAGGGATTAGTGTTTGGGATCTGTGTGTTTGCGGCTGTCATGAAGAGAAAAGAGGAGCAGGGGAGACTGCAGAGTGCTCCAACGGTGGCCCGTTCCCGAGATGCTTTGATTACATTGGCCCGCGTTTCTTTGGCTGCCAACTTATTTGGATCCAGAGATGGCATGGGACTGCTGGCACTAGAACTTTCTTTACTGAAATGGAGACAGAATTCTAAACACTGACAACAAGATACATGCTTGAGTTTGGCAAGGTATGGGGGACGGAAAGAAAAGAACGATTGCAGGGCAATGAAAGAATGTAGAATTGGGGGAGGATTCACCTTACAGTCTCTTCCTTCAGGACCTGTACCGGGACAGGAAAGGGAAAAGAGAAAGAAAAGTCATTGTAAGGAAACACCAGAGAAGAAAGGGAGAAAGAGATGGACACAGACACACAGACACACAGACACACACACACTCACACACACTCACACACACACACACACACACACACACACACACACACACACACACACATGCATGCACACACACACCATTTTGCTAGCTCTCAAGTTAACCAGAATTAATTTTTAGGTTTTTCATCTTAACCACTGCATTTCAAGGACAGTCACTATTAGAATTTTTATTTGTCTTTAAACATCTTTTTTTCCTCTTAAATCTCAACCTCATTAATGTGTTTATACTACATGAATAAATAATTTCACATTTGCTTATTATTTTTCTCACAGACACTTTTTGACCTTAAATTGAGCACAAATTTCTTTATGGTGGAAACACCATCATCTCATTAAATTTCAACTGCTTGTCCTGAGTGAGCACATGTGTTCCTTGGGAAAACTTGGTGCTTCATAAATGTCTAATGGGCCCTGTCCTCATAGGAGAGTGGGGCTCTGTCACTTTTCTGTGTGGTGTTGGAATGGTTGGAATTGACCATGGGCTCATCTTTTCTTATCCTGAACTTGGCTGGTTTATAGTTTGGGTCCTACAGTGTGTCTGTTCTTGAGATTTCTTACTAGGCTTATATTCTCTGTGCCATTATGTCCCTATGAAGAACTTCTGAGACTTTTACTACGCTTGTTTGGCTGGGACCCAGAGAGTGATCTGTAGCCCTTTGCTTTGTGCCAAGAGAAGTCATGTTTTAGCAAAGATCCTGTGAAACAAAAATATCTTTGTGCTTTGAAGAAGAATTTGGAGACCACTGTGGCTCTTCCAAGCTTGTCTTCTGGATGCACACACACACACACACACACACACACACACACACACACACACACACACACACTTGTCCCACCCTTCTTGATGAATGAATTTTGATATTTCAAAACCACATTCCTCAGTCCTGAGAGTTCCTAAGGGAGAAACCACACACACCTGGCTGTCACACTTACTTATAGCCACACCCTAAAAATCCCCAGGGAAAAACCAACAAAAATGTAAGGGAGGAGATTCTTAGAGATTAATTGCTAGAACCTTTTAAAATCTCAGCCAAGGCTACTGAACATTAGCCCAGATGATGAGTGAGGTCCCATTTGATATCTCCATAGAGCACACCGAAAGACCTGAGGGCTTTAAGTTCTAAGAAACATAAATTCCAATGCCGATGAGAGAAAGCCAGTTCTACTGATCCAAGATCGGCCTTGGCATGACTTAGTGTAGGCTCAGGGAAGTGGTCCATGTCTCTAGTAAGACCATAACCCCCAAGTGCACTTCTCTGAGGAAACACGCTATATACTGTTTTTTAGAACTCCTGCTGCAGAATGGCTGGAGGTCTTTCCAACTCTAGGTTATGATCCCTGGCGCCAAACTCCCAAGGACTAGATCTCAGTGTGGAGACTGTGATGTGTGTGCTTCTGGGCTAAAGAATCTTCTAGAGAATTAGGGTGTTGCGACTTTAGCATGAATATTTGATATGGTGCCACATCTTTAATTCATTGCGGGTCTCATTGATGGCTGGGGTATTTAAGGATCTCTTAAAGACTTTGATTAAAAACGTGGAGTCCCTGGCATTTTTGCTAAGAGATTCTTGCTGAGCAGGGTTTCAGTGCCCCTGGGAATCCTATACATAGGGTGTTCTGTGTTGTGAGAACCCAACCAATATCAACTTCAAGGGCAGAATCCGATCCTTAGTTCATTTATGCCCATGGTACTACTACCATTGCTGCTGCCTTCAGAACCACTAGGAGAGTAACAAATATCTGGGAGATATCCATTAGTGCCAGGTTCATCTCACTGCAGTGTTTGTACATTACAAACACTGCACATACACTTTCAAGGGTCCCAAGTACCTAAAGCAAACATGAAGGGTGCTTGGGTATCTAAACTGTCACATTAACACTAGGAACTGAAACTTTGTTTTCACTTTATCTTACAGATTTGAATTTACATTTAATGGCCATATGAGAACTGTGAACAATATTTTCGTCAAGGCAGCTTAGTACTTGTTTGTAGGCCTTGCACTTTCAGCTGACTCTATTGGAAAATCCAAGTCTTAGAATTGGGGAAATGTGGACATGTCCTTAAAAAAGTTTGGCTAACATATAGGAATTCATTGTTGCCCCTATCTTTCCTCCTAGCCATCACGATAGTGATCTTAGAAATTAGCAACCTTCTTCTACTCACTGAAAACCCTCTGTTGGGAAAGGCTATTCTGCCTTTTCAAATAATGAGCAAGAACATATCTTGTAGCATTGAGAGTGGGAAAAATTAAGGCTAATAGTGAAGCTAACCCTGGTGCAGTAGACTGTTTAACTAGCTGTGTGGTATACTATTATATTTATGTGATATGGTGCAGCTCTGCATTTTCAAACCTAGGACCAGGACTAGGAGCTCTAGATCCTGCCTTTGCCATTGTGTTTTCTGCATCATCCTGGAGAATTACCTGGCTTCTCTGACCTTTAGCTTCTGTATCTGTATGAGGAGGGTGATGTATGTTCCAACCTCATGAGAGTGTATAAACTCAGCATTTCTTAGAGTTCTTGCTCATCTAACCCCATTGCACTCTTGAAAACTAGTGATCCCCTGGAGAGAATTTTTGTTTTTGTTGACTGAATCATTCAATGTACATCTTGTGAGGAATTAAAAGTAAGCACATTAAAAAGTTGTGTATTTAAATATATTTAGATAAATGACATACATTAATATGAAGGACAGATTTCTGTAAAAGTTACCATAATTTTCAAAACAAGTAATCAGCAGCAGCCGGTATGACACTGTGTCACATTTTTGCAGATCTTTTCATGGTCTGTCTCAATAGAAGACAGCTCGTTGTATGTCTTGCTGCTTGCATTCCATCTGCTGCAATATGTTGTTTTGGTAGAAGCCCATGCTGAGAATCTGGCATCATGCAGGTATGTGCCTGAAAGAAAGGGATAGTTTTCATAACTGTTTCAGACACTCTCCTTTGGTGCTATCTGAAATTTGAAAAGTGAATATTAATTTAAGGTTAATTACAGTGCAAAATCTCAAACCACCTCAAGAACTTTTTCATACTTTGTTACATTAAAATCAATCATCTTATTGTGATTTTAGAATGTATTTTTACCCGTGAATAATTTTTTTGTGACAGCATCTCTTAGTCATTTGGAAGATACTGGTTCATTGAGTTATGCTTGATTTTCTAAATTCTGTCACATTTTATCATATAGTATCAAAGCTATAACTTTGTTACTATCAGTTATATTAGAATACATTTTTAACTAGTGGGAAATCTATAGGGACAGGTGTTTTTGAGTTTTTGATGGGACACAGGTTTTCAGGTTTATTCAAAGGATAAACAGGGTGGAAGACAGCAAATTAGCAGGTCTTCCTCTGATTTGTGCCTTTTCTATAGTTTTATATATATATACACACACACACAAATATGTATATGTATATTCGTATATGTACATTTGTATATATTAAAATTTGTATATATATATATACACACACATATATGTATATATATATGTAAAAAATGTGTGGAAGGACCTATAGTCTCCATTTCAGTAACCCAGGACACTGAATTATCCTCTATAACTTCTACAAAGCCAATACAGGAAAACTTCAAGAAGAATAATCAAATTCTCAATATAGTGCATCTTAACATAGCTAGAATGACTTTCATATGAAAAAGGCAGTAAGGATGGTTTCTTTGGGAGCCAGTTTAGCACCAATGCAACCAACACTTTATGGTGGTTTAGGATTAATTTACTTATGCAGCATTAATTTACTGCATAACAAATCTCCTCTGCCTTAGTTAAGGTTTTACTGCCATGAAGAGGCACCATGACCAAGGCAACTCTTATAAGGACAACATTTAACTGGGGTTGGCTTACAGGTTCAGAGGTTCAGTCCATTATCATCAAGGGGGGAACATGGCAGCATCCAGGCAGGCATAGTGCAGGCAGAACTGAGAGTTTTACGTCTTCATCTGAAGGCTGCTAGCAGAATATTGACTTCCGGGCAGCTAGGATGAGGGTTTTAAGCCCACGCCCACAGTGACACACCTACTCCAACAAGGCCACATCTCTTAATAGTGCCATTCCCTGGGCCAGGCCCACCCTCTAAGCCAAGTTGTTTAAAATTGAAACAGCCTTTTATATCATGTTGGATGAATTCTCTAGGTCAGACATTTATGTGTTATTCAGTTGGGCAGGTCTGACCAGAGACTGTGTGAGATTCAAGCCATAGCCTGGTTGTTGGCCAAAGCTCCCAGTTTTTCACTATGTGAGCACAACCATGTCCCTTAGTATATTACTAAATATATAGTGGCTGGCTTCCCTGAGAGAGCCAAGGAAAGGTAAAATGGAAGTCATAGTGTGGTCGTCTCAGCTGCCACATAGCATCGTCTCTGTAAAATCCTCTTGGTTGTTACATTAGATATTTATTCAAGAAGAGTTTCTACAAGCATGTGTGAGTTCAGGAGCAGAGAATCTCTTGGGACCATGTTAACAGCTGGTTACAACTGACGCCTGTTTCAGAAATAAACCTACCTTTGATACCTGCAGACTACCTAGTCTTGTTATTGAGAAGACCAGGGAGTACCTGACCTACAGGTAAGCCACATGGCTTAGGATTTGTGTGGAATTTCATACAACTTAGAATTTGTCCATGGGATGTAATCCATACGAGAGAAAGTATGGGGCTGAGACTTTGATAATGGGACCTAGTTTTTGCAACCAGAAGTAGCTGGAACCTCGAAAAAGGTGAACAGCATTCTAAAACTGCAGTGGATTCTCTATGGAGATGGGACAGGATTCAGGATAAACCCTGGTCATCTGGGAACTAGGAACCTCAGTTGAAAATAAAATGCTTCCATCAGATCGGACTGTAGGCAAAGGGTTGGGCATCTTCTTGATCAATGATTCATGTGCCCACTATGGACAGTGCCAGCCCAGAAAAAGTACTATGTCCCATAAGAAAGCAAACTGAGAAAGCTGGGGAGAGCAAGCCAGTAGGCACCACTTCTCCATGGTTTCTGCTTTGGTTCCTGCTTCTAGGTTCCTGCTCTGCTGGAATTTCTGCCTTGGCTTCTTCAATGATGAACTGTGAGTGCAATGGGTAAACCAATTGTGATAGTTTGAATATGGCTGGCCCATGGGAAGTGGCACTATTAGGGGGTGTGGCCTTGTTGGAGAAGGTGTGGCTTTCTTGGCTCCTTCTCTAGCACTATACCTTCATGACATGATGATAATGGACTGAATCTGTGAAACTGTAAGCCATCCCCAATGAAATGTTGTCCCTTTTAAGAGTTGCCTTGCTCATGGTGTCTCTAAACAAAACTCCAACTTAGACACCAATAAACCTTTTCTTCCTGGGTTGCTTTTGATCATGGCATTTATCACAGCAATAGAAAGCAAACTAGAATAACTTTGATCTTTTTCAAAGTTTTATGATCTTCATGAACATTGATTACCCATTTGATTCCTGTCCTTCTGGTGCACAGCATGTTTCTTTGAGATAAAATGTCCATCTTGGAAGAAGTCTAGTTAAGATGTAGGGTGTTAAAAGGGAGGTGAAATAAAAGGATGCTTTAAGGCAGTGGTTCTCTATCTATCTATCTATCTATCTATCTATCTATCTATCTATCTATCATCTATTTCTAAAACATAAATACAACATGCTCAGTCTGTACAAATGTTGCTTGTGTGTATATTTTCAGGGCTGACCATTGGTTTGGGGTAACCAATTGGTGTGCTTTTTCTCTGGAGAAACTAACCTGTCAGCTTTCAGCATTTCTTAATTGCTGTTGTTCTCTGTGTAGACCAGAGGCTTTGTGGCGTTTACACATTAGCATGTCTGTTGTCCTTGTTCAGTTCGTTTAGGCAGTCATGTTGGTGAGAATTTATGTGTGCAGCTTCTGACTTTCCTAGGAGACACAAACTCACAACAAACTCCCGCTTGTCTGGCTTTTACAATCTTTCCACCCTCACTTCAGCACCGATCCCTGAGCTTCAGGTGTGGGAATTGTACTGTAGATGTATCTGTTGGAACTGCACTCCAAAGCTTTGCATTTTGATCAGTTGTGGTTTTCTGTAATGATCTCCATCTGTTGGAAAGCGAAGTTTCCTTAATGAGGCATGGGGACTACACTTATCTGTGGGTATAAAGATAAATATTTGGAGTGCAGTTAGGGATTATGCTGGTTTAGTAAAGTGGTGGTTGTAGGATCTCCTCCAAGACCCTTGACTTTACTAGCCCTGGGTAGTTGGCTAGATTTCCAGTACCAAGCACAATTTCCCTCTTGAGTGGGTCTTAAGCACAATTAGAAAGCTATTAGTCACTGCCAAGGCATGCAGGTCACTATTGCTCCTTCAGGGTTATTGTACCATGGTCGTCATTGCTATGGCTCATAGGCATCATAGCTGGGTAGAAGTGATGTTCACTTCCCTTTTTTGGAAGCTTGCATGGCACCTTCTAGTTCCCCAGGGGAAAAACATTAAAGTCAGTTCCAGCTGTGGGGCCTCTGGGCCTTGTGTTTGATGCACACGGTGTCTTCAGCAAATAGATACTTTCCTTCTGCTTCTAGGGGCCAACCAAGGGATTCAGGTTCATTGTATGATTCTTCATAACGTTCGCAGACATCTTTATTGTTACTTTGCTGTTCACTTTCCTTTTTCTTTATCTCCTTCCCCATCCCTAACTAGACTCCCCCATTTCCATCTATATACCTGATCAGATTGATCACTTATACTCTATTTCCTTCTCTGCTACTCTCACATCTCCCACACCCTACCCTGGCAGTGGTCCCATTTTATGTTCCTGGTTTCTGCAGTAACTCCAGGACTGCCCCTTAGCACATCCACAAAAGATGTGACTTTCTACTCCGCAGATACTTAGCCATGTCCGTTGCTTCTTTACTTACAATATCAAGGAATGGAAACTACTTCAATATCCTTCAACTGAAAATGGATAATGCAAATGTGGTGCATATGTATTATGGAATACTATTCAGCTGTAAATAAATATGAAGTCATGAACTTTGCAAGTCAATGGATAGAACTAGGAATGAACATATTGAGTGAGGCAACCCAGACCTAGAAAGATGAATATTGCATGTTCTGTTTCATCTGAGGCTCCTAGCTTCAAATCTTCAGATATACATAGTCTCTATTATATTTTTGATATCTTAGGTCTTTGCTTACCATTGTTATTTCCTTTATTATGCTCTATGTCTGCTAGACTTTTAATTACTTTTTTTGATTGAATGGCATTTATTATATTTCAACATCCATTTTTTAATGTAAAAATTCCTGGAAACTACCCCCCCCATATGAATATTATTCTTCTTTTTTCAGGGTTTCTCTGTATAGCCCTGGCCATCCTGGAACTCACTCTGTAGACCAGTCTGGCCTCAAACTCAGAAATCTGCCTGCTTCTGCCTCCCAAGTGCTGGGATTAAAGGCGTGTGCCACCACTGTCCTGAATGTTATTCTTACACAGTGAGTGATGGGATCCTGTAGTTTGATCATTGTCGTTTTCAGTCAGGAAGTGTGTTAATATGCTCATTCTCCATCCAGATGACTGAAGGCTTGGCAAAGCTGAATGGGCGAGCAACGGAGGTGCACAGAAGATGCCAACCAGGCGCCAGACTCAGAAACTTAGTTGCTATTCAAGCTATAGTAGATAAACCATCACCAGCAGGTGGCGCCCAGCCTCAGCAGGGACTAAGAGTGTAGACTTTTTTAATGAGTTGACACGTAATAATTGGTACCATTATCACTCACATATGCTATTGTTAAATGACCAATATAGGTTATCACCTTATGTTTTTTCTTTTTTATAAGACTATTTTAACAATACGGTTCCACTTAGTTTAAAATATAAAGTACATCATTGTTAATGTCTTCTTACTATGCAAGAGAACATTGAAGTCATTATATTCACTTGAATGAACTTTGCACCTGTTGACCAATCTCTTTCCATCTGCCTTCTCCATCCCTTCCTGATCCAACAGTTCACTCTTTTCCCTACTTCTATGAAAACAATTTAATAGATTCTATTTGCACAAGATCAAACTTTCTCTTTCTTTCTGTATTTGGCTTATTTAATATAATGTCCTTCTGGATCATCAACCCGTTGCAATAGACAACATTTCATTATTTTGAATAGCTCAGTAGTAGTTCTCTCTCTCTCTCTCTCTCTCTCTCTGTGTGTGTTTGGTTTGGTATTTTCTTTAGCCTTTCATCTTACCGTGAACACTTAAAATAACTCTGTGCCTTATAAATTATGAACTGTGCTCTAGTATATATGGGAGTGTAGAGTTCTGATTTCATTTCCTTTTTATGCACAGCTAAAGTAACAAACAACAAACCTAAGAAACAACTTGCAAAGTGGGACATAAAACCTGAAAACTGTTCATTGATCAGGAGTTAGTATCCAAAAATGTGTAAGGAACATATATTATTCAACAAAACCAAGTCTCAAATTACCAGATTGGAAAATTGCTAAGAGATTGGATAGACATTTCTCAAAAGAAGACATACAAATGACCAATAGATCCCTGGCAAAAGCCAGGCAGTGGTGGCGCATGCCTTTAATCCCAGCACTTGGGAGGAGAGGCAGGTGGATTTCTGAGTTCAAGGCCAGCCTGGTCTACAGAGTGAGTTCCAGGACAACCAGGGCTATAGAGAGAAACCCTGTCTCCAAAAAACAAAACAAAACAAAACAAAAACAAAAACAGAAAACAAAACAAAAAACAAAAAAAACAAAAAAAACAAAAAAAAACAAAAAAAAAGGAAGGAAAAAGATCCCTGGGGGAAAAATGTTCCACATCACTAAGCATCAGAGAAATGCACTCTACGATCACACAGTGAGAGTCACATCGCCCAGTGAGAATGGTTCCTGTGAAAATCAGACATTCATCACTCAGGAAGATTTGGAGAAATTCACAGTTGTAAAGGAACACAACAGACAGTAAAGAAAGTGGCCAGGCCAGTATGTAAGACAGTGTGGATGCTTCTCAAAATGCTCAAGATTAGGATGACCATATGATCCTGGAATAGAACTTACAATGCGATCCCCAGCAGGGTTGCCAAAATTCCTCGCTCTGTGCTTTCCTCTTCTCTCCCTCCTTCCTTCTCTCATTTCTAACTTATTGTGTTTCTTGATTTCATTATATTATTGGTTAATTTTTTCTATTTGCTTAAAAATATCCCTTCTATCTCAAATACTTTAATAAATACAACAAAAATTCCACCATATTTAGTTCACTGTTTACTCAATGTGTCTTTGTTTTTCTCTCTTCATATACGTAATTTTTCCCTGATATTTTTATTTGCTGCCTTTGGGTTGGCCAACGAACTCTTTTTGCTGTTGTTTGAAGCCAATGCTTACTTGTTTATTTCCCAATATTCTCTCTCCACACCCTGCTTTACACTGCTATGTCCCCTGAACCTTCCAAGTCCAGCAAATAAGTATTTTTTTCAGATCTGAATGTCAGTGGTAACTTTTTATAAAAATCTTGTTTTTTAAACATATTTGATCCTTCTTCTGAAACAATAGTTTCATGGACATACAAGAAACTTTGCCAGTCTAGAGATAATTCTGTGGACAGCCAAACTGTCTATTCTTCCTGGTTTAACTCTTTCCTGATACTTTTAAGAGCTTTTATTTGGTTAAAAATCTGAATCCAGTGTAAAGTATGGTAATCCTGTTTGTTTCATTTTGGTTAATCCACCTTGGGACTCTTCTTCAACTCTGGGAAATTACCAGCTATTATCTTTTTGAAGCGATTCTCATTTCCTTTCCATATTTGTTTGTGGAATTTGTATTTGATTTCAATTGGAATTTAATCAGTTGGAAGTCTGTGTCTTTCAACCTCTCTTAGATATTTTCTCTGTTGCTGTCTCTCCATGTTTCATTCTGGCCAGCTACCTCAAATTCCCCCAGTTCATTATTTAGGTGTGTGTAATTCACATTTAATGTAAATTTAAATATTAACAATTAGATTTTTCAGTATTCAAAGTTACATTGGATGTCTCTTCAAACTCTTCAAATTTTTTACTTTTTAAAGATTCATTAATTTATTGTGTGTGAGTGAGACACATTCACACTTATACCACATGACGCCTGTGAAAAAGGTCAGAGGACAATTGCCACCACGTGGGCCCTCAGGCTTGGCTGCAAGAGCAGTTTTGCATGTTCCATCACTTCTATATTTTAAAAGCTCCATCTTTTTATTGTTTTATTCTACTATTTTTATTACCTCCATGCATTCGTATTTACTTTGTAGTATATTTTCAACTATTCTTGCTATTATTATTTCTAGTCCTTGGAATAATTATTTATGTGTGTGTTGGCTAATACTTTCAGATCTTGACACTTTCTTCTTAAAAGAAAAAGTATCACATGGTTAGTGATTTTAATTATAATCCTCTCGTTGGTTTTTACCATGTATCCTGAATTGTGAGTAATTTCCTACTTTCTATGTGTCTATTTCTCTCTAGATTACTATGGTTTCTACTCGTCATGGACCAGTGATTCTGCTAATTCCTTGCTTCTGATTCTTGCCAAATGTAGATAAGCTAAGATCAGACTCCAGATCCAGACTTGCAGTTTTTATAAGATGGATATATTTTTCTAGCCAGAACCTAGGCAATTTGACTCTTGCTGTTTTTCTGATCAGTAAATAAAGTTCTTGTTCCCTTTTTGAATTCTAGAAAGTTTTTTGAGAGTACCATTTCTAAATAGCGATCTCAGCTCCTACCTGGCTAGCCTGCCGGCTAAATTTACTGTGGTATCCACATCAAGGCCATGTTCCTCCCTGGTCTCTGGTATGTCAGTTAAAGCTCATCTTGCTGCTTTTGAATTTCCTTTTTTGTTTCCATCACCTAGTTGTTGCCTCAGCTTTTTGTTCAGACCAGCTATTTTAAAGCTGTTAAATACATACCTAGCATTTATTGTGTTTAGTTGGCAGCCCTTTTGCACCATGCCCTGGTCACCTCTTAAGTGAATCTGACCAAATTCTTTCTTTCTTCCCTGACCTCCAATCTCAGGAAAGCTGGACAAGCCAGATGAATTAAGTTGCATACCCCAGATTCCTTTTCTGTTTCATTTCTCATAAATAACTCAAGATGGCTAGGACTGGAAGAACCCTACAACCCTCTTATCTGATACTTTATAGATCACAGGAGGATCTAGAGCCCTACCAGGGCTCTGCATTTGGGGCCTCTTACCTAGAAAGCTTCCAGATTCATTATCCCGAGCTCAGTGTAGAAAAAGAAGCATTGTTGGGCACATACCAGCTGCATCAGAAAATCCCCAGGGCTTTAGAGAGCTAGTGTCCACCTGGAAGACAGACACTTAAGTGTCCCTTCTGCTTTAGTAGGTCTGAATGTCCCTGACCATAGAAGGCATTAACTAATTGTTTTCTTTCCTTTTTATAATTAAAGTCCTCCATATTTCACCTTGAAAACATTTTTTTTTACAGCTCCTCACTCTATCAAGTCTTCCTCAGACAGCTCACAGCATACTTGAAGATATAGCTAATTAAAATGGGAAAGTAGATCGTTTTTTATTTCTTTTTTCTAACTCAGTACTGAGAAATTGTTCCCATAGGTGAAGGCACTTCTGTATTAGAGAATTACCCAGAGACCATCCAATCACAAGTGAGGCTGTTGTGGTCTTGAAATACCTTAAACCACTGCTTTCATATGTACTGATCCAGAGTTGTTATCTAACCCATGGGTGAGTTCTAGACCAGTGAGAGGTGGCAAACTTAATTTTTAAAGGGACAGGCAGCAAATATTTAAGGGCTATAATCTTTGTTTTCTTTACAAGTCTTTCAAAAGACAAGGATTTTTCCCTCTTGACTTTATTTAAAAACAGGCTGTCGGCTAGGTTTGGTTGACTAGTCTAACCATGGTTACTGACGCTTTTTCTAGACCAGTGGTTCTGAACCTTCCTAATGCTATACAACCCTTTAATACAGCGCCTCATATTGTGGTGACTCCCTACTATAAAATTATTTCATTGCTACTTCATAACTAATTTTGCTAGTGTTATTAATTGTAATGTAAGTATCAGATATGCAGGATATCTGAAATGCATCTCCAGTGGGGTTGTGACCCACAGGTTGAAAAGCACTGTTTTAGACTCTCATTGCCTGATCGTGGCCATGCTGACTTCCTTAATTTCAATCACTAAAGGAGTCTGCATCTAAGGACATTTGTCCTAATGAACTTGACAAGTTTCTCTAAGACAGCCACCTTTCTTCACTTTCTCTCTCTCACCCCCAGATTGTGACCTTTTTAGTCTAGTCATTTTTTAATCTAAAACCAAAACAACAAGAACCGAAAAAAAAAGAAGAGCCTTTCGCACATGCCTGTCCTGTGATTTCTGCATACACAGTGATGTTAACCCAACAGGAAGTAATTTTCCAGGTGGCTAAATGAATGCTTCCGACACTGCCCATGCTTATTTGGAACACATTGTGACATTTTGTACAGCTCATAGTTGTGGGAGGTGAGCAGAAGAGGGTTGGACAGAAGAAGTAACTGTCGTGGCCAGAGGCAACTGAATGGCATAGAAACTTTGCATATCCAGGAGGTTGGGTGGGACCAGGGTTTTAGCAAATCTACTATGTGTAATGAATACTGGAGTCAGTTTCATTCTTAAAACCTAACTTAAACGTGTTCTGTCGATTCTTCGACAATATTATACATATACAATGTATATTGATCATATCCACCGACAATTCCTCCCTCACCCAGACCCCCCAGCACCTACCCATTTTACCTTCATGTCATCTTTATTTTTTTTTTAGCCCATTAAGTCCAATCAGTACTCATTGCATGAGCATAGGCAATCTACCAGATGCTGCACACCTAGAAAAAAGTGCCCCCTCCCATATCCTGCAAATAGCTCCTTGGGAGTGGAGTTCCATGAGTCTCACCCCATCCATGATGGGATTATTGACTGGCATGGTCTTGTGCTGGTAACCATAGCTACTGTGAGTTCATGAATACAACACCCACGTGATGTCTGGAAGACAGCCTCTCACAGAATTCCTCTTCATGCCTCGTTCTTCAATTCCTTTTGCTTCCCTTGTGTCTTGCAGGAGTGGGTGGAGTTTGACATAAATGTCCCATTTAGGGATAAGTACTCAATAGTCACTTGATCTTAACACTTTGATCAGTTGCGACTCTTTGCATTGGTAGCTACCCACTGTGAACCCTCTAACCAAGGTTGAGAATAGTACTAACCAATTGGGAATAAACACAGTTAAGAGGCGGTGAACAAGATGCCTGCAAAACCTTCTTTGATTCATACTAATGATATGACCATGGGCAAGATTTTTAGCCTCTTCTGTTTTGATAGTGTCATCTGTAGAATGGAGATAATCAAAGTACATATTTTATAATTCCATTTTACAAGTATACATGCAATTGATATATATGTATGTATGTGTGTGTGTGTATATATATATATATATATATATATATATATATGTAGTATTTGTGCATGTTTCCAAAAGAAGCCTTTGCTAATTAATTTATTAGAGATCAGAGAACATTCTTTTTTCCTTTGAGTCAATAGATCTTCTGTATTGAATCAGTTTCCTTCATAGAGCATCTTATCGTACTTATTCATTATTTCTTCCATGTGTATGTGAGCTTATGTCTGCATTCCACAGTGCATGTGTAGAAATCAGAAACTAACTCATGGGAGTAGTTTCTCTCTCTTTTTATCATGGGGGCCTCCTCTCGGGAATCAAACTCAAGGCTTCAGGCTTGGTGACAAGTGTCTAACCACTGAGCTTTTCTGCTAGCTACTGAGTGAGTTTTCTTTCTGAAGTATACCCTCCTCCCCCAAGACTGAATGCCTTCAGATGGATTTTTTTTTTGTTATAAAGGTTTTTTTTCTCCAATATTTATTTCAAGATTTAAAAAATAAAGTAGTCGTGTTTTCGTTTGGTTTTGAGACAGTGTCTCTTTCTTTAGCTCAGGCTAGCCTACAACTCACTAAGTAGACCAGTCTGGCCTGGAACTAAACAGACTAGGCTGGCCTGGAACTTACTAAGTATAGTAAAAGGCTGGCTTGGAATTCACTAAGTAGGCTATAGAGACCTCAGACTTGTGGAAATCCTATCTTAGCCTCTCGAGTGCTGGGACTATAGACCTGAGCACTCTGCTGGCTGAACTTGTGCTATTTTGTGAAATTGTTCCTCTAGTTCAAACACTATTCCAAAGAGTGCCTGCTATCTGTGCATAGAGGAAGCTGTGATACATAGGACTAGTCTTTTGTTTCAGGCCAATGTCTCAGTTTTCTAGAGAACACTTTACAGAAACTTGCATGTCCCAGTCTACCATATGGTATGATATTCCAGTCTAGCATATGGTTGGTATGAACTGAGCACATACTTGACATAAACACTCGGCTGAGCTGAATGTCCTTCATGGCAGCAATCACGTCATTCATAACCACAACTTGCTGATGGATCTGCTCTTGATTCCCCCTGTGAGTAATCAACCCTTGGCTGGGTCCATAGCAAGCATCCCGAGGCTGCCAGCCCTTCCAAGAGTCCTGTGATGCAATGCAGGGAGCTGCAGTCAGACAGCAGCAAAAGTCAGGAAGTAAAGGATCAATTTACCAGTGGGAACCACAAGAATCTTGGGCAGGCAGAAAGCAATCATGAAAATTACGTTTTGGCAAGATGACATGGGTCAGCTCTCTTGGCCTCAATGAAGAACGTTCTGCAATCCATTGTGGCTTTAATCACATTAAACCACTGTGTGGTTATACAATGGCTGGTTTGCAATGCGCTCAAAGTACAGTTTAGATTTATAATCAGTCCATGCCTAGTACTTTGTGGGCATGAAGAAGAATTAAAAGACATAGCTTTTTTCACATATGATCTTAAAATTAAAGGCCCAATCTTAAGACCTTCACCTAAGACCTAAAGAATTCATGACCATTAGGTCAAAGTTTACATATATTGAAACTTTAATTCTTTAAGATGAGAGAGAAAAATCCATGGAACCCGAGAGCCCAGATCGTCTCCTTTGCTCTAGGCACACAATGGCTTGGGAACTTCGAGTGCTATATTCTCATGTGGAGAGTTACAAAGTCATGAACATATCAAAGTGGGTCTGCAATATCCTACCATAGATACTATGGTTGCTTCATTTAGTTCCAAATTTAACAAATGAATTTCACCTTAGAGATTCCATCCCTCTCCACTGCCCCAGTGCTTTGGATGTTTTTTTTTTTTTTTTCCTGGAAGAAGAATGGTGGTTTGCAGAAGTCAGAAGGCTGGAACTAGGCTGCCTCCTATGTGGTCGACCTGATAGCTGGCAGGGCTTCACTTCACTACTTAAAACTGGATCATTATGAAGGAAGTCTGGAGAGACTCTTATGTGCCAATCAGAGAGACCTTGTGATTCCATACATTAGGAAGCCAAATTGACAGAGGAGGAAAAGACTTAGATCATTTGGGAGTATGTAGCAATTGATTATTTCCAAGATACCACCACCCTCCTAACACCCACATCTCTTCTTTAAGATCATACTATGTGCTTCTTAAAAACAAAACACCTTGTCTCCCTCTCACCTGAGTTACATGTGGTGAAGTCTACATGCTAAGCAGTTGCTAGGCAACCATGACCTTTGTACTGGCATCCTACTACATCAACACAACCCAATTAGAGACCTTATATCCTCAGAGAGATGAAATACATGTGTTAATTTATTTCACACCTACTTCCCCCAATGTAGTAACATATTCGTATAAAAGCAATTCTATCACTTTTTGGGAATCTTTGTAGTGTCTCATGCTAATGATTCACATGAGGGTAATAACTTAATAGTCCTTTCTTCCCTCCTCATCACCCCAAGTCTGAAGAGAATCTATTCTCCCTCAAGATTCAACTCCATGGAACACATCTTGCTCATCCTTCATTCTCATCACCTACAATTTCTATGTAAAACACATCACTATCAGTTAAATGTTAACTTCAGGCAAACTGTTTCAGTATAAGTATGAATATTGCACAAAACATACTCAAAACTAAAAAATACTTTTTGCGAAGCTGCAACTCAAATTTCAGTTAATTTTTGGTTACCTGCTCTGTTAAATTCTCCCTGCCTCATCTCCCTTCTCCAGTACCACAGGCAAATACTTCATCATTGTGCCAAACACATACCAAGCACCAGTAATGTATGGGTCCTGTCAGCACTGTTGTACCTAGCAACTTCCCTTGTCATACTACCTAATGCTAACCATCTATAGATCATCTTTGCCTTCTCTTTCGGTCTGTAAGTGTAATGGAGGGAAGAGTTGTTATGCCACTGGCCGTAGTTGGTACTTAAGACACATTGAGTGAAAATAAGAAAAGAAAGACTGGCACTCAAGCATTAGCTAGTTAGCTAGCAGAAGATGTCATCTCAGGAGAGCACTGGTGTTGCACAAGTAAATCCTACTTTTTAGGATTCACTTATTACCTCAGGTCCACTAAGTCAATTCTGATATGATCTTGGATGGTTTAAGCTCCTTGTCTATGAAGTAAGAAGAAAGCATTTTCTAGTACTATGAGATAGATTGCTCCTTCCTTGGCTAGCGAGGGGAAGATCACAGTCCTGGTACCCTGGGGAATTCTCATGGGACATCCATACGTATCCACCTCCTGATGACTGTGTATCCTTCAGTCTTCCCACTAACTTTTTGAGCCTTGTTTACTCTTTTGTAAGCAGAGATAAGCCTTGAGCTCTAGAGATTCTTTTAGTACCAGCAGTATTTATGTCTTCTTTTCCTTTCCTCTGTGAGAAATAAAAGGCCAGAAGCATGGGGCCCAGATTTACATGACCCCTCTCTCAGTGAGAGCATCTCCATGCAGTAGTATCCCTGACGTGCACAGAATTGTCTATGTTCTTGGTGTTCACTTTGATCTTGACCTCCCACCAACGCAGAAAGCTGTGTGTTACAGGAAATGGCTAAAGCTAATGGAAGGGCATGATGCCTGTGGTCCTGATCTCAGCTTATATTTTATCTGTATTTGTAAGATGGAGTAATAATAATGTCTACCTCATGGAATTGTTACATTAATTCATTTAAGACACGTAAGCAATCTGTTTAAAATTATCTTTTCTAATTTGCTTTTAGATCAGTTAGTAACTTGAAGATCAGTTAGTAACCAGTAGAAACAAATTTGATTCTGATTCCACTTTTTCTTTTTTGTTCAGGTAGCCATGGCCAAGGGAGAGAAGGATCATGAAGTTTGGGGTATAATCATTAAATCTTTTGAAGTCATAACTCTACTGTTCATCATTCCATGATTAATATGGGTTAGGTTCTGTTGCTTCAACAAGACAAGCTAATGTTTTCCTTAAGAAACAAACAGACCAAGGATAAACAACAGATGGTGGTACTGTGGCTCTACCATGACAGTGACCAGACTCTTTCTTCTTATTCTCTTATCCTCAACATGTGATGAATTGTCTTTGCTCTGTCACTTCCATATTCTAGCCAGCAGAGGAGGAAAATGTGGTCTTGTCCTCAAGGAAGTGCATGAGTTGGGAGGTCACCCACATTATTACCATCACATAAGTTGTCACACCCAATAGCAAAGGTGACTGGAAATACAGTCTTTCTTCTGAGCAGCCACCTGCCCAGCAAACATGGGAGTGAAAAAGGAGGCATGGTGATAGAGTGTGTGGGTAAGTTGCCCCTCCACGTCAGCTCAGAACCCTTTGTGCTGATTCCTTTTTTGTTAACATGATACAAGACTGGTCATTTGGGAAGAGGGAAGCTCAGTTGAAAAAAAAAAATGCCTCCATCAGATTAGACTGTAGGCAAGGGGGTAGGGCCATTTTCTTGATTTGCCCATGTGCCCACTATGGACAGTGCCAGCCCAGAAAAGGCTGTCCTATGTCCCATAAGAAAGCACATTGAGAAAGGTGGGGAGAGCAAGCCAGTAGGCAGCACTCCTCCTTGGTTTCTGCTTTGGTTCCAGCTTCCAGGTTCCTGCTCTATTGGAGTGTCTGCCTTGGCTTCTTCAATGATGGATTGTGAGTGCAATGTGAAACCCATAAACCTTCTCCTCCCTGGACTGCTTTTGATCATGGTGTTTATCATAGCAATAGAAAGCAAACCAAGACATTTTTTTGTCTTTTTCAAAGTTAAATTGATTATCCATTTGAGTCCTGTCCTACTGCTACATAGCATGTTCCCTTGAGATAAAATATCCATCTTGGGAGAGAGTTGATTAAGATATAGGAGGTTAAAAGGCCAGTGACATAATAGGATGTTTTAAGACGTGGTTCTCAACCTTTCTAATGTTGTGACTCTTTAATATAGTTCCTCATGTTGTGGTGACCCCCAACCATAAAATTACTTTTGTTGCTTCTTCAATGACTGTAATTTTGCTACTGTTATGAATTGTAACATAAATATTTTTGGAGATAGAGCTGTGCCAAAGGGGTCACAACCCACTGACTGAGAACCAATGTTTTAAGGGAAGGGTGAGTAAAACATTTCATCCTTCAGGGAAGCTCATTAAACATAGGAAATAAACAACTGAACCACACAACTTCAGTGGTTCAGGAAGTCTCTGAAACTGACCAGATACACTAGATACCTCCCTTCCCAAGCATATATAACCTATGGTGTCTGTTGAGAGATGCTCTTAGACCAGCACAATTGCCCAGAAGATGCTCAGACTACCTGAGATGCCTGAAATAGTTTCCTGTTTGTTGAGTTGCCCACAAGTCATGCAGTGAGCTTCAGTGCTCTAGCTTTCATGAGTTGTCATCCATGATAGTGTAGGCTTTTGCTGATGCAGCTGTCTCTGAGTCATTTCTGTTCCTGTAAATCCTCCTTGCCCCATACACACATTGTGTTAGACTTTCTACTACTTTTTGATAAAACACAAAGATCAAAAGCAATATGGGGAGGAAAGAGCTTCTCACAATTATTACCAGTAGTTTTGTTTTGTTGTTTCAAATTTTAAGCGCCATTAGAGAGTTAGGGGAGAGTCTACAGCTTGTTAAAGTTGTGGTTAAATTGAAGTTGGAAAACACAGGTCTTGGAGTTAGTATGCAGTGCATCCCCCTGAAGGATGAAAAGGAGGCCATTAAGATGCAGCTCAGCTGGGACTCTCTGGCAAGGAATGAACTGGGAGCTGAACGTTGGACTGCACGCAGACCATTCTAATAGCTAATCCTCTTTGTAACGGTCCATTTACATGTTAGAAGATCTACAAAGCAGGAAGCATAGAAATGGGCTTTGAATTTTCTTCCTTAGATTTCATTTCCAATTAATCTTTCCGAGACAAGAACTGCAATAGCCACAAACTGTTCTGAAGCTTTCAAGAGAAGGCTTTGCTCCTTGGGACAAGATGTTAACATATTAAGGAGGAAGAAAACAACTTAGTGTTTGGCCAGATAATGTTTCCTTTTAAATATGAAAACAGTCTTTTAATAATAATGAAAAGTATAGAAATTTTACTTGACATAGACGTTTGGCAGCTTATTTAGAGTTTCAGGACTGGAGAAGGCTGCCTGGGATGTTCTGAGGATGAGGGACTCGAGGTCCAGAGATGCTAAGCAGGAGTTGGCTCTTGAGATTAGTGGTTGAGCTGGGATTCAAACTCAGCTTCCCCAGCTCTGGCCCACACCTACTGCTACCCAGCCTAGATTTTCTTGATTATGACAAAACTGGGTGGCATTCTAAGCCTGATAAATACCTTGGAATTTTTGGACACTGCCTGTGATTTGTGAGTGGGAAGGTTTTGGGTTCTAAGCAAAACACTTGCCCCTGACAAGAGAAGATGAACTGGTTGTCCTGAGCAAGGGGATGGTGGATGTGGTCTCCATGGCAACACGAGTATGACACCTAGTCTTCTGCCCACAGAGTCTTTCCTCCCTCACTTAGCTTTGGACTGAAACCCTCTTTAGTATATCCAGTTCTCCACCATACTGTGGATAACAGGAAGCCTTGTCACAGTTTCTTTAACTTTATGTGGGATCATAGACATATTTTAGAATGTGGTGAAATGGAAGGCTTTTTTCCTAAAAGCTAAGCATGAACAGTTATACCATCTTAATTCCTTCAAATCTCATGCTTTTACTAGACTGAAGGACTCCCATCTTTAATTACCTCACCCCATTAACTGGCCAGTCTCAGCCAGCAGAGCCCAGTGGGAAAGGAATGAAGTTTCCATGGGAGAAAAAGAACCTCAGAGGAGCTTCCTCAAGGGGTGAGGAGCCAAGAGAGAGTCTCAGAGCCACAAGAGGGAAGGGGGAGTAGGAGACAAAAGAGAGGGTGAGAGAGATTCTCAGGACAGTTTGGAGAGCAGCCAAACACAAAACTTTGCAACTTCATCACCTTGTCTAGGGTTGGCTGTAGTTACGAATTCCAAGCTTTCCTAACTCACTTAACCAGCCTCTAATTATTCCAAAGTCACACACCTTCCTGGACTCATTCCCTGACATACAGAGCTCCTCAAAGGCAGCCCTGTGTTGGTGAGTAAGATGTCCAGAGGAGACCTGGGATCTTGCTGCCTGGGGTTTTGCCATCTATGCTGATCACGATCTTTCGGCCCTTACGAGTGGTGGGAAGTTGCTTGGAATATGCTTTAGGCAGGCGATATATCACCCCAACCAAGACATGATCTTGGCATGAACACTGAGTAGTGATGTACTGGTAAACATCAAAAGAAGTAGTGAATTCCAAGAAGTTTCCACTTTCCAAGAAAGTGAGCTGGGGCAACTCCAGGGAGCCAGATTTTTTGTTTTTTTCTTCCTGAAGACAGAAGGTGATTTGTAATGCTCTGCAGGACACTGCTGAGAGCTGTGCATAGGCTGCAGTGAGCAGTGAGAAGAGCTGCCCCAGAGCATGACCTGAGCCACCAAGACACATAAATTCCCTAGACTCTCTGGCAGTCCTGAGGAAATGACTCAAGGAAGGAGAGTCTGAGCCCCGGACAGCACTTTCAAGAAATGAGAGAGCTACGCCTAGGCAGCGCTGTTTATCAGGACTCTACTGGTGCCTTATCATTATTGTTTTATTAATGACCCTGTTCTCTCAGACTGGGAATTTTTGCATCAAGAGAGAGAATGAAAGAATCCAAGTTAAAAGCCGTTATGGCAGCCAAGTTGCTGGCTGCATCTACTTGGCAAGCAATTTGTTCAACTCTTTACTATTCAACAGGTATTTTAGATTCCATTTAAATTCAGATAATTGCATAGCTACCACATGCCAACAGCTGTGTGGAGTGGATAAAGTCCCTAGTGAATGTGTATAGTTGACGTAAGCACACAGCTATGTCAAGTAAGCCAATACCTTGGACTCATGGGAATGACAAGGCCTTCCCCTGATCTGAATATAGATGATGACAGATGGTTGGCATTTAGCTAAAACTAGTAGGTGTAGAAAGTACCAATCAAAGCTTCCTCATCCCAGTTGACTGCAGCCTGAGACTACAGGGACTCCCTTTGGAGATGAGGTAGCCTGTACTTGTGGGTTGCTGCTGGAGCCTCTCCATTCTAGTACATGGCCCACTAGGTCCCAGCTTTACATTATTTGTGTCTTTCATTTCGCCATTTCCTATAGCCTTGGTTAAGTCAAGTCCAAACTGTGCAGTCATGGGAAATGGTAACCATGTTGGATAGTATAGCTCAGGGCCTCACATTTGGGCAAGCCAACTTGACCTCTGTTCACATGGTGGACAGGTCTTTGGCTCAACAGCAGAGTATCTGTAGCCCAATCAGCTATGCAGTCATGTGCCTGGGCCAACTAGGAAGGAACCACACTATTAATGCCTGGGTCCCTTGAGGGACTCCATGTTGTGGGAAATATTTAAATGGAAATCTACCCAGTAAACTCTCTTGGCCAACCACATCACTATGTCCCAGTGGGCTCTTGCTATTTTCTCCCAGCTAGCAAGATCATCTCATTTACATACAATACTCTACACCCCCACAATCAGTATCTAGCACCTAGTACCTGGTAAAAGTATGACTCTTAAGGCTTAATTATCCAATCAGGTTTATATATCAATAAGGTCACAATTTACAAGATGCTAATATAATAATTTCAGAGCCAAATGATAAAGACAATGTTTTAACCCAATTATTCTAACCTTATAAGATCCTTAGCTCCCTGTGGCTGATTAAAACCACGCGGGGTCTGGATTGTCATCTATACCTGCCTCCATGATGATGATTCTCTGCTACGTTCCTGCTCCTGCCCCTTTTCCATCCTCAACTTCTAGCTCCATCTCTCTATTACTGTCCAATCACAGGCCTGTCACTGCCCTAATGTGATTGGATAGAGAAAATGCTGCAGCAACTCCCCTGAAGATCATAGAAGTTGGCTACTACATCTGTGAGTTTCACATCCATACGTTCACATCCAAACTTCAGAGAAAATAATGTTTGAAAAAAATGTTTCTGTGGTTGGAGAACTGGGTCAAAAGTTCTTGCTTCTATGCCTGGTCCCTTGAGCTTAATCCCTGGGGCCCATCTGGTGGAAGTAGGGAACCAACATGTATGAGTTGTCCTATGATCTCCATAGGACATAGGACATGATATGATTTTAAAAGTGAAGTAGTATTTACCTAACACACTCGTTGGGTTGTTGCAGGAAATATTTAAAAAATGAGCCGGCCAACTCTCCACTCTCCTGTTTCTCTCAACCCACCAACTCTTCAGCCCCACTGGGCCACATTCCCACTCTAGTACTGGCAGCAGTGAGTTACAACACTATGTCCCACATTCCAATAATCAAATTGATCTGCCAACCTCAAGGCTTGATAACACAATACCCAGTAACTCGGTAAAAACAAGATTCAATGCTTATAGTTAACCAATCAGATTTATATATCAACAAGTTCTTAATACACAAGATGTCAACACAATAATTTCAGAACCAATTGATAATGATAAAAGCTGCCCACCTAGATTAGACAAATTATCCCAATATTCTAACCTTTATGGTATCATAACAACTGTGGCTGCTCATAGCCATCTGATGCACATCCACCACCATCTTCCTTTCTCATCGCTACCCCAAGATGTTCCCTGTCTCTGCAACTCTTTGTTTCGCCTCCCTTTTCCCTGTCCAATCACAGGCTTCCCACTGACCTAATGTAATTGGACAGGGAAGAATCCTGAGACATTGGGTTAGGTTATTTTAAGTAACTAAGAGAAGCTTTAAAGTATACTGACAAGTTGTGCAGGTGATAACAAACACTATGCCACCATACAATATGCAGGACTTGAGTATCCATGGATTTTGGTCCTTATCTCTATCTGCTGTCATTAATGCATATATCTCCTCTCTGATTTTTTCTTTAAAATGGGCATTTCTGGTGTCCTATAACAGGATAGGCTAGCTGGCAAAAAATCTCTAAACCATTATAAGGACTGGGAGATAAGAAAATTATTTTTAAAAATGTATTTTGAGACAAATCTCAATATGTAACATTGGCTGGCCTGGAACTCACAGAGATCCACCTGCCTCTTCCTCCACCTGCCTCTTCCTCTTTTGCTCTTTGATTAAAGGCAAACACTATCACATCCAGCTAGGACATACATTTTTAGGCTGAAAATAATGTTACAATTGAAATTAAACTCTTTCATTGCTCTGAAGAGGACCTGAGGAACCAAAGACATGGGCATTTTTTTTTCCTGATGTTCAATCTAGAGGAGGGAGGGTCCCTGCAAATACCAGAGTTGGCAAAGTAATGATTCACATGAGGCAACAAAGAAATGTGGTTCAGCACAACTTAGTAGCTGGTATTGGTTCAAACTTCTAGAGTCTGACACTGGGAGTTTATTTCAGGCATACTAAATATAGCATAATTTTGGAAAAAAAATCTTACTGATGATAATTAAACTAAGTCCCATGTGTACAATAAAACATAAGCAATATGATAACACTGGAAGTTTTCAAAGTACATGTGACACCTCCTTTAAGGATGTGGGTTCTATTTCCTGAGAAATGGTGCTCATGGAGAATGGTTGAGATGTACATATCAGGAGAGGTCCCCAGATGGCACAGACAGTTGTTTTAAAGAACTCGGGGGTGGATTCTATTTACTGAGAAAGATACTCAAGACAGAGATTTAGGAAGAAAGAATCTGGGATAAAGATTATAGTCTGGGGGATTCAGGTGTGGCCTGGCTCTACCTATAGAACCACACTATTAACTCTATCTATTCCCAGTTTTCTGGGCAGGGAACAGGATTCATATCTTCTGTTTAGTTTTGGTTTTTTTAATATTTATTTATTTTATGTATGTGAGTATATTGTAGCTATCTTCACACACACCAGATTCCATTATAGATGGTTGTGAGCCACCCTGTGGTTGGTGAGAATTTAACTCAGAACCTCTGGAAGAGCAGTCAGTGCTCTTAACTGCTAAGCCATCTCTCTGGCCTCCATCTCTTCTGTTGAAGAGACAGCCATGCATTTCCCTAGAGCTTATCTGTGAGCACACAGACCTTGTGCTATCATAGTTTATCTACTGCTTTTCAAATACATACATGCTGGACACTGATGTCCCTGTTGCAGGGCAACAACGAAACTGGAATAAGTGGGGTAGACAGTCAGCTAGTGGACACATATGGTAAAATGTTAGTACAAGAGAAGGGCTACAAAACCATTTTAATGCTAGAGATGTCAATGCTGCTGTGTTAGACAGATGACTAGGAAAATTCCTTCTGAGGGGTGATAGTTAAGATCTGGGAAAACTGAAGAACTGCTTCACATGTCTACTTGGGCAAAAGTTAATAGGGAGAGAAAGTAGCCAAGGCCTGACAGTAGAGTAGGTTTTACTTAATTGAGGAGCAGTAAGCAGGTATCAGAGTGAATAGGAGATGAGAAAGTAGTGAGCAAGGAAGGGGTCCAGGAGTGCAGCGTCTAAGGTCTTGTTGGCCATGAGATGGGTTTGGACTTATCCCAAGCTCTACAGAATGCCACTGTGCAGCCTCCTGTAATGCCATGTTGGTTCACTCCCTAGATCAGTAACTGCAAACCCTTGTGGCTACTGTCAGAAACAACATTGCTTATGTTGTTGGAAGCTACTGGCCACTTCTCTGTTCCAGGGCACTGTGGTCATGAAGAAGTGACCAGTGTTTCCAGATGTCACTACCCATTAATGAAAATGCAGGCATAGATATTTCAGTGTGAACACTTTCACTTTTAAAATCTGAACCAAATTTCAAACTAAGCACTTATAGACACACAGAAGAAGAAAGGTAGTCGGGAATGATGCCTAGCAGAGTATTCCATCTGTTGGAGTCCATCATTTCCAGAGAGTTTAGATTTTCATTCAGTTAACGTGCCGGAGGAATGAAATTTCCAAGTGACACCCACACAAAGCCACTAAGAACCGTGAAGTCACAAGCAGCAGCATTTCCAGTACCTGATCCTAACTGAGGAAGACAGAATCTGCTTCTATGTGGTGACCCTTTTACTTAGGGTATAGGTGCTGGGACAGATGCTTCTCACACTGTAACAGAGGACAAAAATGGATGAGCTTTTAAAATGCTGTGTTTAGAAAGACATCAGACATTGGTGGACACAAATATGTCTGAGGGGATTAAATTTCACAGACTATGAATTCTCCATCGACTATAAAATTGTGTGCTCTCTGGGGGGATGTCTACAATGTATGGATGTGGCAAAGATGTCCCTTCTATCAAGAATGGCCTTTCTAGCAGGGATGTCCTACATGGAGTGGCCCTGGAGGGCTGAGGAAACCAGCAGATTTTAGCACTCACATGGGCTGGAATCAGGGATGCACACAGACTGCAGTCTGCAGGAGTAACACAACTGGAAACTAGATATCCTTATTTGCTAAATGTTTTCCATACAATATTTCTGAATGGGTGACAGTGAGGAAGGCTGAGGATGGAGGGAAGAAAGAGAGAGGGGAGAAGGAGGAGAGGAAGGGGAAGGGAAGGTGAAGTAGAGGGCAAGATGGAGAAGACCACACAATTTCATCAACTGTTACCTGTGGTAGGTAATCTGCCAAGTTTATTGGGAACAAAGGGAACATTCCTGTTTCCTGACCCAGCATCCCCCAAACCAATCCACAAGTGTTTGAGATAAAAACAGAAATTACATAGGTAGGGGGCATGCTGCTGTTTGGAAAGCCCATGATGGAGACAATGCTGTGGCTGAGAGCACTGCTCCGAGTATTTCAAGACAGGGCTCTGGCAGTTCTGCCTTGCTCATCAGAACAAATGAAAATAAAGCTGCCAAGTTTTAGAGAGAACAACAACGTAACTGCCACTATCAACTCCACCAAGTGAGAGCTTATTTTTGTTGGGTATTTCTTGGGCACCGACTATTCCAACGCTGAAAGGCATCTGTAACTTCAAAGGTTGGCTTGTAATTCCTTTGTCAGCCTCCACATAGTGTAGTTTGAAGATTCATGTGAAGTTCCAGGATAGCCAGGGCTATACAGAAAGACTCTGTTTCAACAAACAAAGCAAAACAAAACAAAAACAGACAGACAGACAGACAGACAGATTTATGTGAATTTTAATTCATAAAATTTCGATCCCTCTTTTCCACATGACCATAAAACATTAGGCATGCAGTCAAATTTACTTGAAAAGTTAATCTTTGGTTATTTAGTGTAGGAAGGTTTAAGGCAGCATTTCTGAACCCCTTTAGGGGTTGAACAGCCCTTTTCACAGGGGTCACCTAAGACCACTGGAAAACATAGGTATTTCAATTCTGACTCATAACAGTAGAAAAAAATTACAGGGAACTGAGAGATGGCTCAGAGGTTGAGAGCACGGGCTGCTCTTCCAGAGGTCCTGGGTTCAGTTCCCAGCAACCACATGGTGGTTCACTAGTTCCAAATCTGATACTCCACCAGGCATTCATGTTGTGCACATACATACATGCAGCAAAGATACCAAGACATATAAAATAAAAATAAATAAATATTTAAAAAAAAAAGAAAGAAAAAATTACAGCTTTGAAGTAGCAGGAAAAATATTTGTATGGTGGGGGGTCACCACAGCGTGAGGAACTGCATTAAAGGGTTGCAGCATTTGGAAAGTTGAGAAGCACTGGTTTAAGGAGGTGATAAGGGCTATTCTACACCAAGGAGAATAAACTCCTGACTAATTGTAGCAGAAGCATTTTGGATGCCTCCCATTGATGGGGCCATGTATTGAGGTTGATCCCCAATGCAACCGAGCTGGAGTTATGCCAAAGGGGAAGGAGTTGGAGTGGCCAGTGGAGCAGCTTGAACTGATTCAACCCAAGATCAGATGGTGATTTAGTCCCTGTCTTCTGAACCTGAGGGATGGCCCTTAGGCTGACTGTGCATCCTACTGGGGAGGCAAATTTTTCTAGTTCTTTGCTGTATCTTTAGTCCAGGGGAAAAATAGTAGATGAGCAGTCAAGCAATGGGACGCAGTAATGTTCAGGAGTGCAGGCAGACAGGGACATCTGTCTATTGAACTACAGTCCTTGAGTGGGATACAAAGCAGAATCTCAGCCTGCACTCAGCTGGGGACAGGATGAGCTATCAGAATGGTGACTGAGGATCAGACCCTGAGAAATGTGTCTGCATTCCCACCAGCACACAAAGCACACACATGGAGGTCCTTATGGGAGTCAGTCCACAGTCTTTCATTCTACCATGCAGAACCTGGGCCTTGAACTCAAGTTGTCAGGCTTAGTGGCAAACACATTTACTCAGTGAGCCCCTTCTCTTATCTGTACCCCATTTAAAGAAGTATCCATTGCTTATGGATATTTAGACTGGTTTTGGGCTGGTGAGATGGCTCAGTGGTTAAGAGCACTGACTGCTCTTCCAATGGTCCAGAGTTCAAATCCCAGCAACACACATGGTGGCTCACAACTATCCATAATGAGATCTAACACCCTCTTCTGGAGTGTCTGAAGACAGCTAAAGTGTACTTACATATGATATAATAAATAAATAAATCTTAAAATGGGCAGTGGTGATGCACGTCTTTAATCTCAGCACTTCGGGCAGAGGCAGACGGATTTTTGAGTTTGAGGCCAGCCTGGTCTACAGAGTGAGTTCCAGGACAGCCAAGGCTATACAAAGAAACCCTGTCTTGAAAAAACAAAAACAAACAAACAAAATAAATAAATAGATAGATTGGTTTTGTTCTTTAGCTCCTGAGAATGTGCAGCAACAAACATTGATGCACAAGTATCTATCTCTGTGGAAAAACTTAAGAGCCCTTTGGGTATGTGTCTAGGAGTAATATAGCCCTGATATCTACTTACAAAAGGGAGTAATCCCATCATGAGGACCTTATGCCATTACCTCATGTAAACCCAACCATCTTCCAGAATCTCCACTTCCAAATACCACGTTAGGAGATGAGTTCTTGTATATGAATGTGGAGTAACATAAATATTCAGTCCATATAGAGCATGTCCTAATGATTTTCTGTCCTTTCTACTGGTTGGAATGGGAAACATGATGGTTAGCTCTCTTAGACCATGCAGCTAAAAGCAATGTCTCTAGGATTGGCAGAAAAATTAGACATAAGGAGTGTGGGGTCCTGACTCACTGGACAGAAATCAGTTCTATCCACTGTAGCCATTGCTCTCGTTTGTCTCCATAGTATGTAACCTGCTCTGGCTCAGGGTCTTGGAAGGGTAAGTTTCCCTGGAGGATAGGTATCTACCATACTATACACAACATCTCCAGAGATGACACTGCCAGATGCTCAAAACTTCCATAAAACACAATCCAAATGACACTCTTGATGATGATTAATGCTCATATGTAGAATGAAGACATGTTCTAAGCACTTTCCCTGGACTGGTCTATTTATTATGTCTTAAATCATGTGAAAGAAATCTTGTCTCAGATTAATTGCCTATGATATGCCTGTTGGGGACACCTGTTTTCTTTTTCACTCTGTAAATGTCTACCTCTGGTTTCAGACAAAAGATGTAGCTCTCAGTCCTTGGAGAGCTTTTGGTAGAGTCCGACCCTTTGTCAGCTCTCTTAAGCTTTTGTTACTATCACCCCCCCACACACACCAATGAGGCTTTTAGACAGGCTTTCCTCTCATCATCCCACTATGAGATTTTAAGTTAAAAACTGTTTTACTACTATTGTGTATGTGAAGGGAGTGGTGCTCTATGCCATGGTGCACATGCAGAGGTCAGAGGACAAGTTTTTGGAGTGGTTCTCTCTTCCATCATTATGTGGGCCCTGAGGGAAAAACGAAGGCCATCTGGTCTGTGTTGCCACCTCTCTTGTCTGTGGAACCATCTTGGTGGTCCTCACTGTGAAATTTTAATACTGTCGATATGGTCTGTATATCTCCTCATGTATATCTGTGCTTTGCATTTAAAATGGGTCAGATATGATTTTTGTCCCTTAGAGGTTGTTCTTTTTTCTCCCTATCAAGGAAGTGAGATCTAGAACATAGGGAAAAATCCATGAGATTGTTTGAATTATTGAAGTTGGCCCGAGAACAGAGTAGCTGGGATTGTATATCAAACTCTGTAGGACAGATTTTCTGTTTAACAAGAGTTCAAGAATCTAAGTTGTCAGTTGATAAACTATTAAACTTAGTTCAGAAAGTTCAAAGAATTGATTGAATACATTGTTAGTGTAAATCCCTCTATGTCGTTCTCTCTCTTTCTCTCTTTCTTTCTTTTTTTCTTTCTCTTTTCCTTTCTTTCTTTAGTGTATATGAGTACACTGTAGCTGTCTTCAGACACAACAGAAGAGGGCATTGGATCCTATTCCATATGGTTGTGAGCCACCATGTGGTTGATGGGAATTGAACTCAGGACCTCTTGAAGAGCAGTCAGTACTCTTAACCACTGAGCCATCTCTCTAGCCCCAAAGCCTTTCATTTCCCATTCACACAAATAAGATTTCTGAGCTATTTTATATGTAAAAATAGAAAATATTATGATAATTGATGTCCAATTTTGATTCATTCCAAGAGTAAAAATTATTTATCTATAGAAATAATTCAAATAATGAGTATCCATTTAGACCTGCATTTCTGGTAAATTATACTTTTCATGTCTTACGACTTACAATAACGTGTTGACTTTCACTAAAATTATAGTAACTAAATTCAAGACACATTTTCACATTTTTGTGCTCTTTTATTTATAGGAACTAAATGAAGCCATACTAAGTTAAAAATGTTAATGTAAGACTATATGCATATATCTATAAATGTATGTATCTATATGTAGATGACTATATATTTTATATATTTGTATTTACAGATGTATCTTCTACATTTGCCTTTCTTTCTCTTTCTCTGTATCTATCTATCTATCTATCTGTCTATCTATCTATCTATCTATCTATCTATCTATCTATCTATCTATCTATCTATGACATATGTGAATATCCATATAGTCTAGTTTTCTGTATATTGTAAAAAAAAAAAAGACCTCCCACTAAGGCCAATTTAAAAGAGAAAGTGGTTTATTTCAGCATACATTTCCAGGGTAGAATTCATTATTGAGAGACGTCAGGGCAGGAATTTTAGTTAAAAAAACCCAAAAACCAAAAAACCCCGAAAATCAAAAAACAAACTTGGAGACAGGAACAATGGAGGAAAGATGCTTACTGACTCATTCCCCTGTTTGTTCCCTGACTCATGCTCAGCTAGTTGTTTTATACAGCCTAGGTCCACCTGCCTAGAGATGGTACTGCCCACAGTGGGCTGGGCCCTCCTAATCAACCAGCAATCAGACAGTGACCTAGATATGTCAATAGACCATTCTGAGCAAGGAGTTTCCTTAATTAAGATTCCCTCTTCTCAGGTGACTCCATGTGTATCATGTTGATAATAAAAACTAGTCCTGAGTAGTTGGCTAGGTTTCCAGGCATGATGCTCCTCCTATTGAGTGGACCTTAACTCAAATTAGGCAGCTGTCAATTAGCCATAAGCTATAGTACCACTATTCCACTCTTTGGCTGTCTTCATTGTTGTGGTTCATAAACTTACAGCCTGATAGGACTGTTGATTGATTTCCTCCCTTGTCAGCTTGCACAGCATATTACTTTGAGAGCGACTCCTCAGGGAAGGCCTTTCAGGTCAGATCCAGCTCAGATCCTCTTAGTCCTGTGTCTGAAATGTGTGAGGTCTTCAGCAACGGGGCTTACCTTTAACCTGTGGGAGGCAGCCAATGGCAATAGCTTATGGTATTTTGGGAGTGACTTAGTCAACCCTGAACAACAACTTGAGAGAAGGAGTTTCACACCTGGTACAGGAGATTTTGTTAGGCAGTTTAAAATCAATCTGTCTATCCATCCATCCATCCATTCATCCATCCATCCATCTACCTATCTACACATGCACATACATAATGTATATATGTGTGCTTGCATACATGTGCATTATATGTAATTTTAAGTAAATACAAAGCAATACGATTTCTTATAGCTTTTTCAGACATCCCCAGTGCTGTTTTTCCCTTGTCTTTCTCCTTCTGTAGTGAACTCCCTCTCTTCAGATAAAGTGTCTCCATTTTCCTATTTTTCTCTACATTTTTAGAAGATCCATAATATAGTCTAACTTAAAAACTAGCAAAATATAACCCACACCTTAAAGTATCCCCTTTTAACCATTTAATCCCCCATTGTAAAATGCTAGATGTCAGCTTAGAATTAGAAATAAGTGAGATTATTTTACAAACTGTTTTGAAGGCCAATGAGTAATAAAAACTGAGAATGTCTGTCCTAGAACATGGTATCAGAGACTTACAGGCTATGCCAATGGCATTTCCAAGGGATCACAGCTGGGTGGTATCCCTCTACCCAACTTGTGGTTGCTAGCTCCTGTAATAGAAGTGGGACTATGATTATAGGTGACATGAAATATCCCAAAGTATAAGAGGCAGAGACTGGGAAATGGGGTACAGGGGGCTGTTTGGCAAAGCTCATTTTCTTTTCAGTCCTTTCATGGGACCATGTGGTAAACAGAAAATGAAGGGCAGGCCTTGGTCATCTGCATGGTGGGCAGCCTCACCATCCAGAAAGGCTCCACAAAAGTGACTGCATTTCCACATTGGTCTGAGTGGTCCATACTACCACCTGAGGCCACGGTGATGTCCATGGTACGCTCCCACCAAGGGCCATGACTGGGTCCTGGTCCTGTTTCAGCCAGGGTCTGTGTTGATGTCTGTGGCCTGTGTTACCACTGAAGGCCATGTGCATATCCATGGTCTGTACTGTAGCCTACAACCATGTTGATATCTGTGGACTGTGCTGCCATGGGGGCCATATTGGTATGAGTGACCTGTGCTGCCACCTGAGGCCATAGTGATGTCTGGGCCTGCTCTGTCACTGAGGGCCTTGTCTGGGTCCATGGACCTACTGCAGCTGGAGACCATGTTCATGGTTTGTGTGTTTCCAGGAACTATGTGAAGACCTGTCATTCAGGTTTCAGCTGACTGTGAAAAGCAAAGAAATAACTTTTGCAGTGATATCAATGATTGCAGATATATAGTTGAGAAAGAGAGACATGGACGACTTCTTGGACAATCCCTACGTCCATCTCACACCCCACCCCCAAAGTATCAGCCTAAAAGTGTGACAGATATGCTAAAATTAGCTCTCCATAATTGATGGCTGCTGGTGGGGGTGTGGAAGGTGAATAATACTGTTCTATTAAGAAATTTGACTATGCTTCAGTGAGTATATAGATAACATAAATTGGACTTTTATTTGAATAAGGAGGTTACAAGGATGGGATAGTGAATTTTAATGTAGCAACATGGTTGTTCTAGCAAGGGATCACATCCAAAGACCTTCAAGATCTGTGTGATCTGCTGGAATGCAGACATGACCTTAGTACCCACATTTAGTCCCTAACAATGAAGGTAAGATTAGTTTATAAAAGCAAGCAGCCATGTTTGAAAGTGATGTCTAATTGAGGGTCAGACAAAGTGATGAATAAGAGAAAGATTTGACAGAATGAGTCAGATATAGGATATGCACAACTTTAATGAGAACAGACAGGAAAGAGAGGTGATTTGAAAGATCATCACAGGGAAAGAGAGTCATTCAGTTCTATTGACTTTAGTTAGGTACAGAGCAATTTGTGCAGTGAGTGGAGTTCATCAGGCAGTTGGAACAAGAAAATGAGAAAAAGTGAGAAGATGAGAACAAATTACCAGAATTAGTTTGAGGCCAAGCAGAGGAATTCAGTAAAAGACCAAGAGCAGCCAGTTTAAATCAGTCATCTTAGAGAGGTTTGAGCCAGAATAGCCAAGTTGAACCAGTCAGCCAGAGTTCAGAAAGAATTAAAAAAGAGTCAGGCAGTGGTGGCACATATCTTTAATCTCAGCACTTGGGAGGCAGAGGCAGGCAGATTTCTGAGTTCGAGGCCAGCCTGGTCTACAGAGTGAGTTTCAGGACAGCCAGGTCTATACAGAGAAACTCTGTCTTGAAACAAACAAACAAACAAACAAAGCAAACGAAAACAAAACAAACCAAGCCAAACCAAAACAACAACAACAAAAAACAAACAAACAAACAAACAAACAAAAACAGAATTAGAAAGGGTGAGCTTCACTAATAGTGCCAGGGTTTGGTGCCCGCCCATGGGATGGATCCCAATTTGGGCTTGTCACCTTCAGTGAGCCTTTCCTTCCGTCTCTGCTCTAATTTTGCCCATACATTTCTTTTAGACAGGAACTGTTCTGGGTCAAAAATTTAGAAGGTGGAGTCCCTCCACTGGGGCCGCATCTGTCTACTGGAGGTGGGCTCTTCAGGTTCTGTCTCCTGACTCTTGGGCAATTTGATCTCAGTGGGAGATGATGCGCCTAATCCTGTAGACTTGATGCCTCAGGGAGGGGGACACCTGTAGGTCCTGTAGGTGGGGGTGGGGGAGCACCCTCTCAGAGGCAAAGGAAAGGGGGAAATGGGATGAAGACCTGTGGGAGGGGGAGCAACATTTGGAATGCAAATAAATAAAATAATTAAAAATGAAGAGAGGTGACGATTACATCTGGTGAATAAAAGTTACTTTTACAGGTGGGAAGCTAACATGGAAGGTCTGGGAAATAAGTGGGATGGAGTGCATGATGTGAAATTCTCAAAGAATCAATACAAATATTAAGTTCTCTAGGATTCTCCCTACTCCTGTGGTTTCGAGCTCTGAGTACTCTAGATTATGTCGTCCTGACTACTTCTGAAAATGATGTGGAGTTCCTGGTAGGTGCTTCTTTTTTTTTAAAAAAATTTGAAACTATAATTTAATTATGCTTCTCCATTTCCTTCCTCCAAATCCCCCCCTTTGCCTTTCGCTGCCCGGGTGCTGACTCAGTCTCCCTACCACCCACTGTTGGCTCTGGAGTAAGACCTGGGACTCTGAATGATAACTTTTTGCCATAAGAACTTCCTTTTTTGTTTGCTTTGAAGTAGCAGAAATTATGCCTACTAGACCAGTACTCTAGCTCTGCACTATATCCCTAGTCCTATTTGAACTTTTCATAAGTCTTGAAGTAATCTCAAGTGCTTCGAACTTTTACTATAGCTTAAGTAGGGCTATAGTAAATTGCAATCCTCCAGTCTCAGCCACTTGAGTAGCTGGGATTATAGTTTTGTTCTACCTAGACTAGCTAGACTAGCTAAGGATAACTTGTTTAGGCCTCAGTGATTAGCCCAAGCAATAATCCTGAATTTCTTTGCTTGAAATAGAATTTGAGATTTAAAAGCAGTGTCTAAAACCCTAGGCAGTGACATGTGAACCAGAACAGATTGTTGCCTGTTTTATTGTCCAGGGACTAGCAGGCAGGCACTCTGGGGGCTTGTTGGCTTTAACCTGCAGGAGCAGACATAAAGAAATAATATTCAAAGAAGTTTAAAATGCATTTCCAAAAAAGGAAAAAAAGCACAAAGCAAGCTCTCCCCCAGCCCACGGCTTAGAACTGTGACACTGAACAAATGTCTACAAATGTTGAACATTGACACTAGAGGAGACAGTTCCCAGCACAGTACCTGACTCAGAGCTGGACATTATCCCAGTCCCGGGGGTTGGATGAGAGTTTGAAGTAGACCAATACAGCTCTCAGAAGAGGCCACAAATGGGCAATCTGTTCAGGAGAGCCTTGGAAAGGCACTGGGGGCTTAATGAGCTAATTTTCCATCAGATTAAAACTAGGTGATGACTAATACAGATGTAGAGGCTCACTGCCATCCATTGAACTGAGTACAGGGTCCCCAATGAAGGAGTTAGAGAAA